>NW_006921715.1:8438247-8451347 GCF_000298275.1 Orycteropus afer afer | reverse complement strand
CGGGGGGCGGGGGCGCGAAGGGTGAGGAGATAAGGAGGGGAAGGAAGAGCGCCCTCCTGAGGCCGCGCACCCTGTAGTGGCCGTTCGTCCCGGTGCCCGGCCTCTCCAGGCCGCCCAGCATGGCCAGCCGCCGGCGCTCGTCGATGCTGATGCTCCAGTGGCGGCTCGGGCGCCGGAGCTCCGGCTGCTCGCTCACCTGCGGAGACAGGGCAGACGGTCTGGCGCCGGCCAGGCCTCTGGGTGCAAGCTGCCCGCGCCCGCCCCCATTTGGCTCAAGCTCCCGGCAGGGCTGCAGGGCGCTCGCTGGCTCTGGTCCTGAGGCTTCGCACCGTGGCTCTGGGCCCCAGGGCGAGGGGCTCAGGTCTTCGTTTCCCAAGCAGCGTCTGCCAGCACTATGGGACTGCGGGGGGTGTCGGGTCGCCGCGGGGCCTCCGCCCCGCGGCCCCCGCCCTCCCGCGCCGCGGGTCGGCTCCCTCTAGGGCCCTTGGTCCTTAGAGCGGAGATGGCGGCTCCCACTCGGGGGACAGAGTGACAAGGGGCTTTGGTGCAGAGCGTGTCAGCAGGCAGGGCTCGCAGTTCACCTCCCCTCCTAAGCCCTTTCTGAAATGACCATGAGAGATTTAAGGGGGGAAAGTAAGGGTCATGGAGCCGTAAAACAGAAGAACAGGCGATGGACAGCCGTGGAGGACAACTGCTAACCTCAGGGTTCTGGAACGCAGCGAGAGGAGGGAGGCGGCTTGAGGGGAAGGCTGACAGGGGCTGCACCCCAGGGCCCTGCCCGTAGGTGCAGTTTCCACAGTGGCTGTCTGTGAAAGACCCTTACAGCACTGTCTCTTCCCAGCCAGGAGGCCATCGTGCCACCTCCCCTGCGGACGACAGAAGGTCACTCTGTGGAGTGTTGGGGGGCAGGGTCCAATGCTGAAAATAGGGGATTAAGAGCGACACCAAGTGAAATCCCCATCTCTTTACCCCACCCTGCACCAGCAGAATGGCAGCCTGGTTCATTTTCCCACCCCTGAAGAGAGGCGAAGGCTCCTTCTGGGAAAAATGACCAACCCAAAAGAAAAGCCTAAAGACCCTGACAGCTGGGCTGCCCAATTGTGCCACCAGGCACCCGAGCACACACACAGCTCAACCCGTGCACAAAGGGCTTTCAGTCGGCCACCCATCACCTCACTCTCCAACAGATCAAGAGCCAAACCTCCAGCTTCTGAGAACCTCTGCTTCAAGCAGCAGCAGTTCAAACAATGAGAAGTAAGAGAAACTCGAAAGAGCAGAATTACTGGCAGCAGAAGAAAGCATGCCATAATTTATTCTCATACTTAAGACAGAGTGATGAAACAACAGGGTGATAGGAAAAGTTCAAAGAACAACAATGAACTGAGTTTTTATAATGTACCTGCGGTGTAGTAAATTACTTAGTGTGGCTTTTCTACCCATAAGTCTTTGTAAACTCCAAGGTGGGATTTTGTATGAGCAACTGAGCAGCCCCTGATTGCTGAAGCTATCCACCTGGGTTATTTCTGTTGGGAGTGGCACAATACAATGTTCTGGGAGGTGCCCACTCTCTCTCACGTGCTTAGAGTTCTGATGCTGTGATTGGCTAGTTTGACCACCCTTCCGGGCTCAAAGGAGGCGTCCTGGAGGCAGAACTCTCTCTCTGACTGCTGGTTGAGGAAGATGGGCTGCTGAAAGAGACACGCGCTCCGGAAAGAGACACATGCTGCTGGGAAAAAGGCACAAGAGACACGCATTGCTGAGTGAGACACCAAGGGACCAGCACTGCTGGGCAAGAGACTGTGAGAGACTGTTGGCCGAGGGATGGTGGGCTGGGAGAGAGACTGAGCATTTTTCTTGAACTTGAGTTGTAGCCTGGTGCTTCCCTAATAAACCTCATAATCTGTGAGTTGTGTGTGGCCACTGCAGTGAATTATCGAACCCAGGAGAGAGGTGGTGGGTGCTCTGGGAGGAACGGTTGGTGAAAGGGCTGGAGGGAGGCAGCATGTCTGGCCTTGCAGTAATAGGCCTTGGTTTACTACTGGTAATCCTGTCTTCCTCTTGTGGGATTAGAGGAGGTTGGAGCTTGTGGCCTCCTTGTAGTTTTTGTAGTACCTAAGGAATGTAACCAGTGCCACTGGATTGTTTATGTAGAAGTGGTTGGATTGTTGTGTTTTTGCTGTGTAAATTCTCAACCACAAAATAAAATAATATCAGAATTAATAATGCAATAGATGGTGTGGTAGTTAAGGTGCTGTGTCAACCTGGCAAGGGTGTGCTTCTGAGTGGCTTGGCAGCTGGATATAGTTCTTCCCTGTGATAAGACTAATCACCTCCATGGTGTAATCTTCTCTGAGCACCTAAGCAGTTCAAGGGGCATTCCCTTTGGAGTGCAGCCTGTTTCCAGTATACATGGAGCAGCTTGGGGAAAGGCCTCTAGCTTTTTGGTACATGTTGGGCCATGTTGCCTGCCAATCTTGGGACTGTTCCTAGACTTGAACGAGTGGCTGGCCATGTGACCTGCTGATCTTGGGATCATGCCATTTTACCTGCTGACCTTGAGTCTGTCAGCCTCAGCAACCAGCAGCTGTGTGAGTTAAAAGACACCTCCAGCTCCACCGGGCCTAGAACAAGAGGCAGAGCTGAGCCCAAGGTCGAGGAGTCTTTACCCAACCCCTAAAGCCAGCACTCTGAATTTAGACGTCTAGACTCCAAAACTGTAAGTGAATAAATTCCTGTCTGTTAAAGCCACCCACTTGGGGTATTTCTGTTATAGCAGCACTAGAGAGCCAAGACAGATGAGGAGGCAGATCTTTGCTCCTAATTCATAACCATCCTCTGTAACAGGATTGTACATGCCCCTTTAACATGTGACTCCACAATGTCTCCCACTAGAGTCTACTTTCCTACTCAGTTGATGTTGGCTTCTAATGTAGAAAGATGGGCACCAAGGTGGATGGAATCTCACAGAAAGCTGAGAGATAGAAAACTGGTCAGAAGACATGAGAAGACTAGAGAATAAATCCTGCAGGTTCAACATCCAACTAAGGAAATTTCAGAAAGAGAACAGAGAAAATGAAGAAGGGAAAATGGTCAAATACACACTCCTCCAAAGAAGAAGTCAGCCAGCCTCCAGATGAAAGTGCCGAGATAGAGATACAGATACAGGTGTACACACAATGAAAGGAAGCAATCACCAGAGCACGTTACTGTGACATTTCAGAACATCACCAAGAGGACGACGATCCTAAAAACTCTCAGAGAAAACAACAAAGCACATAAAAAGGATCAGGAATCTGAATCGTCTTGGGCTTCATAATGCAGCAACACTGGAAGCTAGAAGGCAATGAACAATGCCTTAAAAATCCAGGAAAACGGTTTTTTACTATCTAGAATTCTGCACCCAGCCAAAGTACTATTCAAGTGTGAAGGTAGTGGAAAGGTATTTTCATACACATATGGTTCTCAGGAATTTTAACCTCCTCGGGACGTTTTCTAAGGAAGCTGCTAGAGGATGTGTTCTAGCAAAACAAGGGAGTAAACCAAGAAATAGGAAGACTTAGGGTGCAGGAAACAGGGTCCTGCAGAGAAGAGAGAGCGAGTGAGAAGGAAGATTACAGGACAAAGGTGTGTGACAGCCCAGGTCAGCAGAAGCAGGAAGACAAGGGCTCCAAGAAGGCTCTTGCCATGAAAAATAGGGAGCTCAAGGACCACCACCTGATGGGTTTGGTCATATTGTGCAAGGAGTGTCACAGTTTTGTTGGAAAGTTTGGGAAAGAGTGAAAAATCAGTTCATATTAAAGCAAGGAAATAAATAAGGCATTGGTACCTGCAGAGAAAGACAAAAGGTTGTGCAAGAAAAGAAATACCATCCTGTGTGCTCCATATTTTAGCTACAGACAGTATTTACACTGTCACCATAAAGCAAATGCTGGAAGTGCATTTAGGCAAAAAGTATGACATAATGCAAATGAAGGATGGGGAAAGAGAAGAGAACTGTGTGTGGCTGAAGGGCTGATGTAGGAGTGATAAATCCTCACTTTCACTTACTTAGAAATGCACCGCAAGAGGATGACACATCAAAACCTGTGACAGGTGGCCAAAGCTGTCCTCTCAAGGAAATCAATAGAAAAAAAATCTAAACTTGATAAATTAAAAAATTGAAGAATAAGCATATTATTTTAAATGTACAGCAGAAACAACTAAAAAAGTTGGTGATTTAATAGACATACGTAGAGAAGCCGTGTTCCTACTAGCAAGCACACCAAACATCTGAACAAATCGGCATGCTGTTGTTCAGTGACATCAAGTGAGTTGTGACTCACAGTGACTGCACAGATGGCAGAATGGAACACTGCCCACTACTGGCCATCCTCATGCTCATCGCTATGTTCGAGCCCATTGCTGTAGCATCTTGTTGGGGGTTTTCCTCTTTTTTGCTGACCCTCTGCTTGACCAAGCTTGGTGTCCTTGCCCAGAGACTGGTCCCTCCTGACAATGTGTCTGAAGTAAAAGGAAGATGAAGCCTCACCATCTAGCCTTCTAAGGAGTATCTTAGCTGCACTTCCTCCAAGACAGATTTGTTCCATGCATTGACCGTGCACCTGGCCAAAATCCAGAATCCCTGACAGAACAAAGATGGCCACAGTCTGCAACTATAATATAATCAAATTAGAAACTAATGAACAAAAGGACAACAGAATGCTTCCAGTACCATGGACATCCCAAAACATCCTTCTGATTATCCTAGGAGAAAGAGAAAATCAAGAATGAAAAGCCAATTTATTTAGAAATGCACCGCAAGAGGATGACACATCAAAACCTGTGACAGGTGGCCAAAGCTGTCCTCTCAAGACAGTATACAGAAGAGCAGCATTGAAAAAAAGTACAAAAAAAGTCACTAAGCAAATAACTCAAGAAGCTAGAAAAAGAATATCTAAAGTTTCACTGAAATTGAAAGAAAGCATTAGGAAAGATTATGAAATAAATCTTTTGGGGAGCTCTGGTGGCATAGAGCCTAAGGCATTTGACTGCTAACCAGAAAGCTGGTGGTTCAAATTCACCAGCCACTCCTCAGAACGAAGACTGGGCAATCTACTCCCATAGTGATACCACCTCGGAAACCCAAGGAGTGGTCCTATGAGTCAGAGTCGACTCGATAGCAGTGAGTTTGGTTTTTGGTTTTTGGTATGAAATAAATTAATGAATAAGAAAAACATAGTGGACAATGATCACAATGGTTTCTTTGAAAAAAGAAGCAATAAAACAGAATTACTCTTTTCCCGGCACCCTCACCTACTCCACGTGCCACCCTCATCATTTTTGCCAATATTGTCATGTTTACTGTCCATTTCTTTTTGAATGACTTGCCTGTCCATAGATGACTTTATTCATTCTTCTGTTGAGTTCCTTTTATTTAAAATTCCCTATTCCCCTAATCCCACTGGAGTCAAACCAATTACATCTGTGGAAAGAGATAATATCATTGATCAGAAAAAAGCCAGGGGCAGACTGCAGACCAGATCATCAACTGCACATATGCAAGTTCAAACTGAAGCTGAAGAAAATTAAAACAAGTCCACAAGCCAAAATACAACCTTGACTATAAAACCAAAAAAACCAAACTCACTACCGTTGAGTAGACTCCAACTCATAGCAACCCCACCTTGGGTTTCTGAGGCAGTATCTCTACGGAAGTAGATTGCCCAGTCTTCTGAGGAGTGGCTGGTGGATTTGAACTGCCAGTCTTCTGGTTAGCAGTCAAATGCCTTAGGCACTACACCACCAGAGCTCCTAACCTTGATTATATCCCACCTGAATTTAGAGACCATCTGAAGAATAGATTGGATGCATTGAACACCAGTGACCAAAAACCAGATGAGCTGTGGGATGACATCAATGACATCATACATGAAGAAATCAAAATATCATTAAAAAGACAAGAAAGGAAGGGAAGAAAAGACCAAAATGAATGGCAGAAGAGATTCTGAAACTTGCTCTTGAACGGAGAGTAGCTAAAGCAATGGGAAAAATGAAGAAGTAAAAGAATTGAACAGAAGATTTCAAAGGGTGCCTTGAGATGACAAAATACAGTATTATAATGAAATCTGCAGAGACCTGACATTAGAAAACCAAAAGGGAAGAACATGCCCAGCATTTCATAAGCTGATAGAACTGAAGAAAAAATTTTAAGCCTTAAAAAAAAATTAAGAACTGAAGAGTTCTATGGGGAAAAAAATTGAATGATGTAGGGAGCATCAAAAGATGATGAAAGGCGGTGGCACTGAGGAAGAGGAAGACAGAGAGAGGTACATGGGAGGTACAGACAACAAAGATGAACCCTTTTGCACATACAGTACTGCGTTGTCAGTGAAGGCAAACATGGGTATATGGGTGGACAGATGGGTGGACAGGCTGAACTATTAGGTATGTCTATGCAGCGGGGAGTGTACCTAGGACCATATATAGGGTTGGCAGACAACAGTTCTACAAGTGTGTTTGTATGTTCTGTAAGAATTCCCAGGGGTATAGTAGAGCTGACAAGGGACAAGGTTGTAGTCACTTCTTGGTCACAGCCAGCTATCCAGAGGGACCGAGTAGTTGAACCTGTGGGCTTGGGACCATAGTCACAGGGGACATCAAGCTCAACTGGCATAATATACAGCACAAAACACTGTTCCACCTCCTACTTTGGCAAGTAGCGACCGGGATCTTAAAAGCTTACAAGAAGCTATCTAGATGAAACAATGGGTCTCTCCTCATCCAGAGCAAAGAAGAATGAAGAAAACCAAAGATTCATGGAAACAATTAGTCCTCATGATTGGTACACCATGTGATTCTCAGCCTACAACTATGAGACCAGAACTAGATGGTGCCCAGCTACTACTGTCCACCACTTGGAAGGGGATCTATGTAGGAGATCCTGGATAGAGAGGGAGAACAATGTGGAACAAAACTCAAAATCATTTGGAAAAAAAAAAGGGGAGGGGGACCAGGTTTGCTGGTTTGATGGAGCCTGATGGAACCACTGAGACTATGGTCCCTAGCTGCCCTTCAGGTCTGCAGTTGAACCCACACCTGTGGCTTCCAGCCAAACAAAAACAGGCATAAGAGTTGAACATGTACCTGAGGTAGATACACTCCTTGGAGAGAACAATTATGGGAGAAAGAAGGGTTATGTATGCACAGGGAGACAGCTCAGGGGGCAGGAGTGCATGGAGCAATGGACACAGGGAAGAGGTAACTATCAGGAGGAAGTGGGAGGAAGCTGTTGCATTGGGATAAATTGTAGTCAATGTCACGAGACAACGTGTGTGTGAATTATTGTATGGAAAGTGAATTTGCTCTGTAAAGTTTCACCCAAATCACACACACACACACACACAAAATGATGATGGAAGGAAAATACAGTCATGGTATCAAAAGAATTGGTTGATGTTCAACCATTTCAGGAGGCCACACATGATCAAGAACTGATGGTACTAAGGAGGAAGTCAAGATGCACTGAAGGCATCGGCAAAAAACAGGCTCCAGAAATTGACAGAATACCAGTCAAGATGTTTCAACAAATAGATGCAATGCCAAGAAATTTGGAAGACAGCTACCTGGCAAACTGATTGGAAAGCATCTCTATTTGTACTCATTCCAAGAAAGGTGATCCAACAGAATGCAGAAATTATCAAGCAATATCAATACCATAGTAAAGTTTTGCTCAAGTTGATTTAAAAATAGTTGCAATAGTACATCAACAGGAAATTGCCAGAAATTCAAGCTGGATTCAAAAGAGGGCATGGAACAAACTAGGGATTCCATTGCTAATGTCAAATAGACCTTGGCTGAAAGCAAAGAATACCAGAAAGATGTTTATTTGTGTTTTATTGACTATGCAAAGGCATTCAACTGTGTGGATCATAACAAATTATGGATAACATTGTGAAGAATGGGAATTCCAGAACATTTAATTGTGCTCATCCAGAACCTGTACATAGTCCAAGATGCAGTCATTCCAAGAGAACACGGGGATACTGCACGGTTTAAAATCAGGGAAAGTGTGTGTAAGGATTATATCCTTTCAACATACTTATTCAATCTATGTTGTTGTTGTAGTTATGTGCCGTCGAGTTGGACCCCACTCATAGCGACCCCTCCTTGGGTTTCCGAGGCAGTATCACTACGGAAGTAGACTGCCCCATCTTCCTTCCGAGGAGTGGCTGGTGGGTTTGAACCACCAGCCTTCTGGTTAGCAGTCAAGTGCCTTAGCCACTATGCTACCAGAGCTCCCATTCAATCTATATACTGAGCAACTAATCTGTGAAAGTGGGCTACATAAAAAGAACTGAGCATCAGGATTAGAGGAAGGCTCATTAACAACCTGCAATATGCAGGTGACACAACCTTGCTTGCTGAAAGCGAAGAGGACTGGAAGCATTTACAGATGAAGATCAAAGACTATAGGCTTCAGCGTGGATCACACCTCAACGTAAAGAAGAAAAAAAATCCTCACCATTGAACCAATAAGCAGCATGATGATAAACACAGAAAATATCGAGGTTCTAAAGGATTTCATTTTACTTGGATCCACAGTAAATGTCCATGGAAACAGTAGTCAAGAAATCAAAGGATGCATTGCACTGCGAAAATCTGCTGAAAAAGACTTCTTTAAAGTGTTAAAAAGCAAAGATGTCACCTTAAGGCACTGGCTAAAAACAAGTCTCCAGGAATTGATGCAACAAAGTGTGTCTGACACAAGCCAGTGTTTTCAATCCCTTCAAATACATGAGAAAGTTGTACAATGAATAAGGAAAACTGGAGAACTCACGCATTTGCATTATGATGTTAGCAAAGAATACTGAGTATACCACGGACTGCCACAAGAACAAACAAATCTGTCTTGGAAGAGGTACAGTCAGATAGTTCCTTAGAGGTGAGGGTGGCAACACTTCATCTCTTGTATTTTGGACATGTTACCAGGAGGACCAGTCTCTGAAGAAGAACAACATAATGCTTAGTATAGAGTCAGTGAAAAAGAAGACCCTCAATGAAAAAGATTGATATAGTGGCTGCAACAATGGGCTCTAAGATCATAAGGACTGTGAGGCTGGTGAAGAACCAGGCAGCGTTTCATTCTACTGAATATGTGATTGCTACGAGTAGGCACCCACTCGATGGCACCAAACGATGTTAACAATCCCCCCCCCAACTCCCTGGTTACCACTAAGCTGCTTTGGCCTGGATTCATTGCCTATTCTATATATTTCATATAAGTGGGATTGCACAATATTTGCAATTTTGTGACTGACACATTGCTCAGCACAATAATTTTAAGGCTTATCCATGTGGTGGATGTATCTGAACTTCATTTCTCTTTATAGCTGAATAATATGCCACTGTATGGATATACTATCTTTTGTTTTTCATTTGTCTTAGGCTGGATTTTCTAGAGATGCAAAACCAGTGAAGTGTGTGCGTGTGTGCGTGTGTGAAAGAAATAGCTCATGCAGTTGCAGAGGCTAAGGCCCAGGGCCCTAGATCAGGTGTCAGGCTGGAGGTTTCTCCAGACTCACGTACCTTCAGGGGCTGATAAGTTCAAGATCAACAGGTAACAAAGCAGGCCGCTGGCTCACAGGCTTTGGAGGCTGACGAATCCCAAGAACCAGAGATCAGATATGATGAGCCAGAGGCAGGATCCAGAGCAAGTAAGTGAGATTTGCCAGAATGTCCATATATGTATTTTGGATGCAGGCCACACCCCCCAATGAAATTCCCCTTACAACTTACTGACAGATCACGTCCTGGGGGATGAGTACCTCATTCCATAACTGCCAAACTACATCATTACGTAACTGCCAAACCACTGAGAATCATGGCCCAGCCAAGGTGACACAAAACCTTAACCATCACATCATTATCCATTGATGGGACACTTGAGTTGCATCAACTTTTTGGCTGATATGGATAATGCTGCAATGGAACACTGGGGTGCATGTGTCTGTTGATATCACTGCTTCCAGTTCTTGTAGGTAGCACGATTACAGAGTCATCTATTCAGTTTTAAAATCTCTTTTCTCATTACTTTTAAGCATCTCTTTATAGATTGTGGTGAGCAAAGATTTGAATGTTATAAATAATGCCAATATTTTCTTCTGCAATTTAACCCTTTTTTGTGCCTTTTATTGTACCAAACTTTAAAAACTCTGCAGTCAAATGTGTTAGCCTTTACCTTTAAGGATTTTGTGTTTGACCTAGGAAAGGCATTCCTCACTTCAAGATACTAAATATTTTTCTTGTATTTTCTTTTAGTACTTAATCAAATAAATTTGATGCATTGAACACCAGTGACCAAAAACCAGAGGGACTGTGGGATGACATCAAAAACACCATCCATGAACAAAGCAAAAGTTCATGAAAAAGACAGGAAAGGAAGAAAAGACCAAAATGGATGTCAGAGGAGACTCTGAAACTTGCCCTTGAACAGAGATAGCTAAAGCAAATAGAAGAAATGACAAGATGAAAGAGCTAAACAGAAGATTTCAAAGAGCAGCCTGAGAAGACAAACTCAATTATTATAAAGAAATGTGCAATGACATGGAGTTGGAAAGCCAAAAGAGAAGAACATGCTCAGGATTTCTCAAGCTAAAAGAACTAAAGAAAAAATGTAAGCCTCGAGTTGCAATACTGAAAGAGTCTATGGACAAAATATTGAATGATGCAGGAAACATCAAAAGAAGATGGAAGGAATACAGAGAGTCACTGTACCAAAAAGAATTGGTCAATGTTCATCCATTTCAGGAGGTGCCATATGATCAAGAACCAATGGTATTGAAGGAGGAAGTCAAAGCTACACTGAAGGAAGTGGCGAAAAACAAGGCTCCAGGAATTGACAGGATACCCATTGAGATGTTTCAACAAATGGATGCCACACTGGAGGCACTCACTTGGCTATGCCAAGAGATTTGGAAGACAGCTACCTGACCAATTGACTGGAAGAGATCCATATTTGTACCCATTCCAAAGAAAGGTGACCCCACAGAATGTAAAAATTATCAAACCATATCACTAATATCACACACAAGTAAAATCTTACTGAAGATAATTCAAAAATGGTTACACCTTCACATCACAATAAATAAATATTCAGCAAATACTAAAACAACAGCAACAAAGGAAATGATAAAATGACTCATAAGCATAATGAGCTCAGCAAAGAAAATATACAGAGCAAAGAAACCAGGGACACCATGAAAAAACACATAACAAAATGACAGCAACTAATTCATACTTGTTGCTAATTACATTGAATGTTAATGGATTAAATGCCCCACTCAAGAGACGGAGAGTTACAGATTGGATAAGGACACAAAACCCATCACTATGCTGTCTACAAGAGACACACCTTAGAGACAAACACAAAAATAAATTAAATATCAAAGGTTAGAAAAAGATATATCAAGCAAATGGCAACCATAAAAAGAGCATGAGTGGCAATATTAATTTCTGATCAAATTGACTTTAAGACAAAAACCACCATATGAGACAAGGAAGGACATTATATAATGATTAAAGGAACAATTGAACAAGAAGATATAACTATAATAAATATCTATAGATGCAATGAAAGAGCCCCGAAATACATAAATCAGACTTTAAAAGAGTTGAAAAGGCAAACAGATGACCCCACAGTCATAATGGGAGACTTTAATACACCACTTTCAATGAAAGATAGAACAACTGGAAAGAAACTCAACAAAGATGCAGAAGAACTGAACAATACAATCCACCTTGACCTTACAGACATGTACAGAGGACTTTACCCAACAACAGCACAATATACATTCTTTTCCAGTGCACATGGAACATTTCCCATGATAGACCATATGTTAGGCCATAAAGCAAACCTTAATAAAAGCAGAAACACTGAAATACTGCAAAGCATCTTCTAAGATCATAATACTATCAAATTAGAAATCAACAATAGGAAGATCAAAGGAGAAAGAGTAAACACATGGAAACTGAACAACACCCTCCTCAGGGAAGACTGGATAAGAGAAGAAATAAAAATTGAAATTCAAAAATTCCTTGATCGAATGAGAATGAAAACACAACATACCAAAATCTTTGGCACACAGCAAAAGCAGTGTTCAGCGATTAATTTATAGCAATAAATGCACACATCAAAAAAGAAGAGCCAAAATCAACACTTTAAACCAATATCTCCAACAATTAGAAAAAGGACAGCAAGAAAAAACCTACAGTCACCAGAAGAAAGAAAATAATAAATATTTGAGCAGAAATCAACAAAACAGAAAATAGAAAGACAATAGAAAAAATCAACAAGACCAGAAGTTGGTTTTTTGTTAAGATCAATAAAACTGACAAACCACTGGCAAATTTAACAAAGGAAAAGAGGGAGAGAATACAGATAACATGAATAAGAAACAAAACGGGTGACATCACAGAACCAACTGAAATAAAAAGGATTAATATCAGGATACTATGAAGAACTGTACTCCAACAAATTTGAAAATCTGGAAGGAACAGACAGATTTCTAGAAGCACACCACTTACCTAAACTAACACAGACTGATGCGGAAAAGTTGAACAGATCCATAACAAAAGAAGAAATTGAACAGGCCATCAAAAAATTACCAACAAAAAAGTCTTGGCCCAGACAGTTTCACCGGAGAATTCTACCAAACATTCAGAGAAGAACTGATACCAATCCTACTCAAACTATTCCAAAACACAGAAAAGGATGGAATCCTCCCTAACTCATTTTATGAAGTAAGCATTGCCTTGATACCAAAACCAGGCAAAGACATTACTCAAAAGGAAAACTACAGACCAATATCCCTCATGAATATAGATGCAAAAATTTTCAACAAAATCCTAGCCAACAGACTCCAACAACGTATCAAGAAAATAAGTCATTATGACCAAGTGGGGTTCATATCAGGTATGCAAGGATGGTTCAACATTAGAAAAAAAAATCAACATCATCCACCACATAAATAAAACAAAGGAGAACCACATGATCATATCAATTGAGGCAGAAAAGGCATTTGATAAAATCCAACACCCATCCCTGATCAAAACTCTCAGCAAAA
>NW_006921715.1:8407671-8437707 GCF_000298275.1 Orycteropus afer afer | reverse complement strand
AAATACTTGGGAATAAATCTTATCAGGGACACAAAAGATCGGTACAAAAAAAACTACTTCAAGAAACCATAAGAGATCTACATAAATGGAAGAACATTCCATGCTCATGGACAGGAAGATTGAACATTGTGAAAATGTCAATTTTACCCAAAGCAATCTATACATTCAATGCAATCTCAATCTAGATCCCATCAACATTTTTTAAGGATATAGAAAAACCAATCACTAACTTTCTATGGAAAGGAAATAGATCCCGGATAAGCAAAGCAATATTGAAGAAGAAGAACAAAGTAGGAGGTGTCTCACTGCCGGATCTCAAAACCTACTATAAAGCCACAGTAGTCAAAACTGCCTGGTATTGGTACACTGACAGACACATAGACCAATGGAATAGGATTAAGAACCCAGAAATAGACCCATCGACCTATGGTCAGCTGATCTTTGACAAAGGGCTGAAATCCATTAAATGGGGAAGAGAATGTTTGTCTAATAAATGGTGCTGGCAAAATTGGATATCCATTTGCAGAAAAATGAAACAAGATCTGTACCTCCCACCATACACAAAAACTAACTCCAGATGGATCAAAGACTTAAATGTGAAGCCTAAAACTATAGTGTTCCTCAAGGAAAAACTAGGGGCAAATTTAGGGGCCCTAATATATGGCATCGGAGCTCTGGTAGCATAGTGGCCAAGGCACTTGACTGCTAACCAGAAGGCTGGCAGTTCAAACCCACCAGCCACTCCCCGGAAGATGTGGCATTCTACTTCCGCAGTGATATTGCCTCGGAAACCCAAGGAGGGGTCGCCATGAATCGGGTCCGAGTCGATGGCACATAACAACAACAACAACAATATATGGCATAAATATTCTATCAAGTGTAACCCAAAAAACACAAATAGCAGAAGAGAAACTAGATGAAACTAAATTTTTATGTGCTTCCAAAGACTTCTTCAAAAGAGTCAACAGAGAACCTATAGACTGGGAAAAAATATTCAGCAATGACATATCTGACAAGGGACTTATCTCTAGAATTTATAGAAAACTCCACCACCTCAACAACAAAAAGACAAATAATCCAATTAAAAAATGGGCAGAAGACATGAATAGACACTTCACCAAGGAGGATACTCAGGAGGCCAACAAACATATGAAGAAATGCTCACCATCATTAGCCATTAGAGAGATGCAAATCAAAACAACAATGAGATACCATCTTGCTCCAGCACTAGCAGCAAAGTTCAACAAGACACAAAATAACAAATGCTGGCAAGGTTGTGGAGAGATTGGGACTCTCATACACTGTTGGTGGGACTGTAAAATGGTACCACCACTGTGGAAAGCAGTATGGCAATTCCTTAAAAGTTGGAAATAGAAATATCATTTGATCCAGCCATTCCATTGCTAGGTATATATCCTAAGGAAGTGAGAGCCATGACAAGAACTGACATATGCACACCCGTTTACTGTAGCACTATTTACAATAGCAAAAAGTTGGAAATAACCTAGGTGTCCATCAACTGAGGAATGGATAACCAAATTATGGTACATACACATAATGGAATACTATGCAACCCTAAAGAATAACATAGAACCTGCAAAACACCTCATAATGTGGATGAACTTGGAGGACATTATGCTGAGTAAAATAAGGCAATCACAGAAGGACAAATGCTGTATTAGTCCGTTATTGTAAACGTCAAGGAAAGGTTTATCTATGAAAGGAAATTTTCTTTGTTGGTTACCAGGGGTGTGAGGGTAGGGTAGAGAACACTGTTAGATAGCTAGAGATAAGTATTGATTTGGGGGAAGAGAAGGGCAAGGTACCAAATGTGAGTGATCAACATGGTGGCACTGAGGAAGAGGAAGACATAGAGAGGTACATGGGAGGTACAGACAACAAAGATGAACCCTTTTGCACATACAGTACTGCGTTGTCAGTGAAGGCAAACTCAGGTATACGGGTGAATAGATGGGTGGACAGGCTGAACTATTAGGTATGTCTATGCAGCAGCGAGTGTACCCCAGATCATGAATAGGGTTGGCAGACAATGGTTCTACAAGTGTATTTGTATGCTCTGTAAGAATTCCCAGGGGTATAGTAGAGCTGACAAGGGACAAGGTTGTAGTCACTTCTTGGTCACAGCCAGCTACCCAGAGGGACCAAGGAGTTGAACCTGTGGGCTCAGGACTATAGTCGCAGGGGACATCAAGCTCAATTGGCATAACATACCGCACAAAACTGTTCCACCTCCTACTCTGTTGAGTAGTGACTGGGATCTTAAAAGCTTGCAAGCAGCCATCTAGATGCAATGATGGGTCTCTCCTCATCCAAAACAAAGAAGAATGAAGAAAACCAAAGATTCACGGAAACAATTGGTTGGTCCTCAAGACTGATACACCATGCGATCCTCAGCCTATATGACTATGAGACCAGAAGAACTAGATGGTGCCCGGCTACCACTGTCAACCACTTGGAGGGGGATCTATGTAGGAGATCTTGGATAGAGAGGGCGAACAATGTGGAACAAAACTCAAAATCATTTGGAAAACAAGAAAGGGACCAGGTTTGCTGGTCTGATAGAGCCTGGTGGAACCACTGAGACTGTGGCTCCTAGCTGCCCTTCAGGTCTGGAATTGAACCCATGCCTGTGGCTTCCACCCAAACAAAAGACAGGCATAGGAGGTGAACATTTACTTGAGGTAGATACACTCCTTGGAGAGAACAATCATGGGAGAAAGAAGGGTTATGTATGCACAGGGAGACAGCTCAGAGGGCAGGAACGCATGGAGGGATGGACACAGAGAAGAGGTGAACTATCAGGCGGAAGTGGGAGGGGAGCTGTTGCATTGGGGCAAATTGTAGTCAATGTCATAAGACAAAGTGTGTGTGAACTTCTGTATGGAAAATGAATTTGCTCTGTAATGTTCTACCCGAATCATTCATTCATTCATACATACGTACATACATAAATGAATGAATGAATGTTACAGCAGTATATTGACAGGTTCCAGAAATGCAAGCTGGATTCACAACAGGATGTGGAATGCGGGATATCACTGCTGATGTCAGATGGATCTTGGCTGAAAGCAAAAAATACCAGAAAATGTTCACTTGTGTTTTATCGACTATGCAAAGGCACTCAACTGTGTGGATCATAACAAACTGTGGGTAACATTGAGAAGAATGTGAATTTCAGGACACTTAATTGTGCTCATGAGGAACCTGTACAGAGACCAGCAGGCTTCTGTTCAAACAGAATAAGGGGACACTGCATAGTTTAAACTCAGGAAGGATGTGTATCAGGGTTGTAGCCTTTCACCATACTTATTCAATCTGCACGCTAAGCAAATAATCCAAAAAACTGGACAACATGAAGAAGAATGTGGCATCAGAATTGAAGGAAGACTCGTTAACAACCTGCGATATGCAGATGACACAACTTCGGTTGCTGAAAGTGAAAATGAGTTGAAGTACTTATTGATGAAGATTAAAGACTATGGTCTGCAGTATAGATTACACCTCAACATAAAGAAAACAAAAATCCTCACAACTAGACCAATAAGCAGCATCACAATAAATGGAAAAAGACTGAACTTGTCAAAGATTTCACATTACTTGGATCCACAATCAACACCCATGGAAGCAGCAATAGAGCAATCAGATATCATACTGCACTGGGCAAGTCTGCTGCAAAAGAAACTCTAGTAGCCTGAATGAAAATCCAAATAGTGAGGACCTGAGGCCTCTGGCCAACAGCCATGTGCGTGACCCACCAAGAAAGTGGTTCCTTGAGCCACACTTGAGCCTTTGGCTGACGTCTTGCCTATCACCTTTTAAGGGATCTTGAGCCAAAGCCACCCTGCTAATCTTCTCCTAAATTTCTGACCTATAGAATTTGAGATTTTTTTAAAATTACTGGTTTAACCCACTATGTTTTGGGGAAATGTGTTATGCAGCAATAGATGTTGTTGTTGTTGTTATGTGCCGTCGAGTCGGATCCGACTCATAGCGATCCCTCCTTGGGTTGCCGAGGCGGTTATCACTATGGAAGTAGATTGCCCAACTTTCCTTCCGAGGAGCGTCTGGTGGGTTTGAACCGCCAGCCTTCTGGTTAGCAGTCAAGTGCCTTAGGCACTATGCTACCAGAGCTCCCACAATAGATGACTAATGTTAATTCAAGACACTAACACTAATGGACTGCATTCATTTTAGAACACATTTTTTAAGATTCATGAGCTTGTCTTTTAAAGTTTGGACTGCATGGGATTGTTTTTGGGAAAATTTGGCAAGCATAAAAATGAAATCCTTTCATTCAATCATAGGGTACTCATTTCCATTTATATCAATACCATGAGCTGCCGGAAGAATGAACAACTCTATCTTAGAAGTCATACAACCGCAATGATCCTGAGAAGCACGGATGGTGAGAGTTGGCATCATTTACTTCAGACACACCGTCAGGATAGACCAATCACCAGAAAAGGACATCATTTTTAGTAGAGGGCAGCAACAATGAGGAACCCTGCTATGAGATGGACTGACACATTAACTACAGTAATGGACTCAAACACACCAACGAGCATAAAGATGGCAGAGGCTCTGGCAATATTTCATCCTGTTATTCATAAGGGAGCCAGGAGTTGGTGCCAACTCCAGGGCTACTAGCAACAGCAACATACACAGTAACATTTTCCAGTGTTTTTCAGATCTGTATTTCCAGTAACATATCAGACAGTCTTTCCTTGCTGTTCATAAGGTTTTCAGTCGCCATTTTTTCAGAAGTGGATGGCCCTGTCCTTCTCCCCAGTCTGTCTTGGTCTGGAAGATCTGCTGAAACCTGTCCAGCATGGATGACCCTGCTGGTATCTGAAATACTGGCAGCACAGCCTCCAGCTTCAGAGCAACACAGAAGCCACCACAGTACAGAAAACTGACCAAGGAGTGGTAGAATCAGAAGTAGAAGACGACTTATCAAGAATCTGCGATATGTTGTTGAGACAACCCTGCTTGCTGAAAGTGAGCATGATCTGAAGCATTTACTGGTGAAGATCAAAGACTACACTCTGCACTACGGATTACACCTCAACATAAAACAAAAATCCTCACAACTGGACCAGTAAGCAACATCACAGTAAGTGGAGAAAAGATTAAGTTGTCAGGGATTTAATTTTACTCGGATCCATAATCAACATTCACGGAAGCAACTATCAAGAAATCAGACGTTGTAGTGTACTGGACAAATCTGCTGCACATGACTTCTTTATAGTGTTGAAGAGTGAAGATGTCACTCTGAAGACTAAGGTGCACCTAACTTGAAGCCATGGTGTTTTCAATCACTTCCTATGCACGTGACCTCTTTATAGTGTTGAAGAGTGAAGATGTCACTCTGAAGACTAAGGTGCACCTAACTTGAAGCCATGGTGTTTTCAATCACTTCCTATGCACGTGAAAGTTGGACAATGAATAAGGCAGACCAAAGAAGAAGTGATGTGCTTGAATTGTGGCACTGGCAAAGAATACTGAAAATACCATGGACTGCCTGAAGAACAAAAAAATCTGTCCTAGAAGAAGTGCAGCCAGAATGTTCCTTAGAAGCAGAAATGGCCAGAGTTCGTCTCACCTACTTTCGTCATGTTGTTGGAAGGGACCAGTGGCTGGAAGAGATCATGCTTGGTAAAGTAGAGGGTCAGTGAAAAAGGGGAAGACCCTCAATAAAATGGACTGACACAGTGGCTGCAATGATGGGTTCAAGCACAGCCAACGACTGTGAGGATACCCCAGGACAGGGGAGTGTTTTGTTCTGTTGGACATGGGTCGCTATGTATCACAGTCAACTCAGCGGCACCTAACAACAAACACCAGCTGGCTGGCCAGGCAGTTGTCTTCCCAATTTCCTGGCATAGAGGAATCAGTGCTTCCAGCACTGCATCCATTTGTTACAATACCTCAATTGATATCCAGTTAATTCTCGGAGTCTTGTTTTTGCCAATGCCTTCAGAGCAATTTGGATGTCTTCTTCCAACACCATCAGTTCTTGAGCACATGCTACCTCCTGAAGTGACTGAATGTCAAACAGCGACATCGATTTTGGGTACGGTGATGCAGTATATTCCTTCCACCTTCTTTTGATGCTTCCTGCATTGTTCCTCACTAGTAGCATGCCATAAACCCTGTTGAGGACCCTGATTGCCTTCACTCACGACTTCTTGGCAATCTCCCCAAGTCTGGACAAAAGAACCAGCCTCACCCTATTCGAAGCTGGACGACATTCCACAGTACTCCCCTAGCATGGAGGTACTTTGACGTATGGAAACATTTCCTGCTGGTGATGCAGTTTCCAGCCCTCTACCATTGTCAACAATGTTAACATGTCTCCTGCACTGTGGGCTCCATCTCTATAAACATCCACAGTGGAGATGCTGCTAGGTTTGCAGTGACTGCAGCAGACCCCCTGGGCATCACACCACCTCCACCAGCCCTGCTGGGAGTCCTGCCTCCCCACAGCCTTGACCACAGGGTGTTCTGGATTTGGGCAACCCTAAAGATCAAACGGTGTCTTAGCACGACTTCCATTTGTGTTTCTCTTACAGTGAGGGAGGCTGCACATCTTTCCGGAGTGGGGACCGCTTGTATTTTCTGTTCTGTGAAGTCTTTGTTCTGTCCTTTGGCTGGGTGACACACGGGCTGCTGGTCGTTTTGACGCCTCGTTCTTTATGCTCGCGAGACAGCTCTTTTTTCTGAAATCACCACCTCACCCCCAGGTTGCTGATTATCTTTTGACTTTGCTCCTGCCATGTGTTCTGCTTCAGTATGTTTTTTTTTCCAAATGCAGTTAAATAGATTTCTGTCTATCCATCCATCCATCCAATGGCTTCAGAGCTCTGAAGCTTAGCTTAACAGGCCTGTACACCCTAGTTCTAAGGGATTCCGCCTAGGTTTCTTCTGCTATTCATAAGGTTACTTCTCCTAGTACATTTATGGTTTCATTTTTTTCAGACTTAAACCTTGGGTTCATGTGGGGTTTTATCCTGGTGTTCAGTGAGAGATCTGACTACAACCTTCTTTTTCCAGCTATCTGCCAAGGTGCCCAGCATAATTCACTGAAAAGTCCACCTCTTCCCCACTGACCTGAGGGCTCTTCATCATCCACCAAGTGTCAGTTCTCACATTCACGGCCCATGTAGCTTTACTAAGGGAAGCTTTGTAAAGTTACAGGATAGCTGCTGTGGCTGAGCCATGGGGCTATTCTTGTCTATTTTGCCTTATGAACTTCAGGTGGTTTACCAGACTAAAAAACCTTTGAGTATTTTTGTTTGACTACATTAAATTCATGTGATGCCTTAGGGAGGGTTACTCTGTGCTGCTGAGTCTTGCCATTCAAGAGCCTGGGCATCTTTCCCTTGTCCAAAACAAAACAAAACAAAAACCCAAACTCACTGCCATCAAGTCAGATTCGACTCATAGCAACCCCTCCTCAGGTTTCCAAGGTGTTATCACTAAGGAAGTAGATTGCCCAACCTTCCTTCCGAGGAGCGGCTGGTGGGTTTGAACTGCCAGCCTTCTGATTAGCAGTCAAATGCCTTAAGCACTATGCCACCAGAGCTCCCATGTCCAAGACTCCCCTTAATCTTCTGGGAGCGTTTTAAAGTTTTCCTCAAATGGATTTTGATTATTTCTCGTTCTGCTTGTTTCTTTTGCCCAACCTAAGCTGGCCTTCTCCACTCACAAGTCCCCTAACGTCATGGCTGGGTCTCGGGTGGCTCTCCGGGCTTGACCAGCACAATCAGACTGTCTCCCGGTGGCCCCGCACGCTCTGGCTCTCTTGTGCTCTGCCTGCCTTGCCTCTTGTTGCTTCTGATTCCCTGTCCTCTGGGTGTTTTTCTTCACGACAAGCGTTTTCTTCAAGTGCCTGGTGACCCTTCCTCTTAATTCATACATAAAAGTGAGCAGATTGGAGCTCAGTGGCTACGGGTGGACATTCCCTGCTCTGTCAAACCTGCAACCTTTTCCCAAGGCGTGACAACTGCTCCTTGTCACTGACCTCTTCTCCCACTCTGTCCACTTGGGGAGGTGGCTGCCCATCTTCTCCTGCTCTCTTAGAGTCTCTCTCCAAGGCCTCCTTGGACATAAGGCCTCCACCCAAGGTCAGCCCCTTCTGTGCACAATGTCTGGCACCGAGTGGGTGCTGGGGCCTTGCAGTGACCACGGCAGGTGACTACAGTGCGGGTGGGGCTCAGGCTGGGACAGGAGCAGGACAGAGGAAATGAAGGGGTTGTGTTCCATTTTCTGAGGGGGGGCTCTGGGAGGTGATGCTGGAGAAGGGACCAGCCCTGGCAAGCGCTTGGGGGAGAACCCTCCATGGCACAGGCAGGCCTAGGGCAGAAGCCTCGGGCAGGACTGGTAGGGGACACCTCGCAGGATAGTCAGAGAGAGGGCAGCGGGGTGTTAAGTGCAGGAAGTCGTGGTCTCTCCTCCAGGGCTGGGGACAGTGGGAGGGAGGAAGTAGGTGACATCACTGCCTACACAGGGAACTGCCTCCAGGGGTGGTGGGTATGGTAGTGGACTCCGTCCCATACACCAGAATCCCTGCCCTCCACAACTCTGTCCAAGGCCTCCCCATGTCCAAACCCCTCCTCTGCTGTCCACGTCCTGGGGGGACCCTCTGCACAGTTCCCCTGCTGGCCTGGTCCTGCCGGCCTGTTACCAAGAGCAGCCCCCATCCCTTGTGCTCTCACTGGTGCACCCACAGTCTTGATTGCCTGGCCTGAGAGCTTCATGGAAGCCGAGAGGCCATCCCCAGCATCTGGGCCCAGGGGACCAACCGAGAGGCCCATGGTGACTGGAGGAGGTTCTGGGCCACCTCCCCTTCCTGTGGCGCCCTAACGGAGTAGAAAGCACTCAAGTCCACCTGGGTGCTGGGAGGGAAGCTGACAGCCACAGACTCCCAGCACCAGGATGTTTCTCATTGTGCACTCAGTGTCATGTGCGGTGTCAGGCACCAGTCAGCCTTCACCTGGGCTCAAATGTGCTCTCTGCAGAGCCAGTTTCTGGGGTGCTCATTGAGGAGCATGGGGAAGGGCCGACGAGGCTTCCCTGTGCTTACCCAGTCCTGCGTTTGCGGTCCCTGCTGGGCACTGCTCTGCACAGTGGGCTGTCTCCAGGCTGCCCCCGGGCTCCCCTGGATTGAGGGCTGCTTGTGCTCTGGGGGGCCCGGTGCTGATAGCTTCTTCCCCAGGAACCCCTTCTGCGAGCACTTTTTGTCATCCATCACCAGCTCTAGCAGGCTACTGGTCTGCACCTCTGGGGCTCTGAAGAAGGACAAGGGTTGGGCAGAGCAGCTCCGCAAGCCTGCCTGTTCCCCACAGCTGCCTAGGTCACAGGCAGGAGGTGGCAGCGGAGGCTCCTACTGGGGCCACAGACCAGCCACTGGGCAATGCTGCTGGGCGGCCTCAGGTCAGAGAGGCGGAAAGCCACTTCGTTCAGCCGCCGCCTGTGGCCTGCGGACGTCTGGTTCTTGCAGCGTCCCCCCCCCGGGAGCCCCGAGCCCCGCACCCTCTGCTCTCCTAGACGCAGGGACCACCCACCCTCCGTCCAGCCATCTGTCCTCCTGGCTTTACGCGCCGGGTCTAAGACTGGACACCTCTTCTGGCGGTTCCCCAAGTCTATCTGGCCCAGTGTCCGGAGGGTTCGGACCCTCCAAGGAGTGGGGCTCCAGCAGGGTCGAGGGGCTCCCCTGCCGGCTGTGACGCTCACCTCGGCGCGGCCCAGGCCGCACCCCAAGGCGGGGGCCCGGACCCCCGCGGGTGAGGAGGCCGGAGCAGACCCCACACCAGCAGCCCCTCCACAGGGAGTCGGCGAGGGACGGCAGGGCCCGGCGGAGGCGCCCCGCGGAGGGCAGGAAGTTGCCAGGGGGCCACCAGGGGGCGTCGGGGGCACAGCTGGGGCACAAAGTGGCGGGAGAGGCAGGGGCCCTCGGCAGGTCTGAGGGGCTTCCGGGGCCGGGCTGTCGGGCGCCTGCGGCTCGGAAGGGTCGGTGGGCGGAGGCGGCGGGGACTCCCTGCTGGTCGGGGGGATGATCAGCAGCAGGATGTGGGGATCCACGGCAGACCGGGGGCGCAGGGGAGTGGGGCCGGTGGGGGTGGGGCGGGGGTCCCCGGCGGCCCGGGGGACTGGGCGGGCGTCCCCCGTGGCTTCGGGGCGGGGTCGGCGGGGTGCGGGTGCGGAGACCACCTCTGGCTCAGGAGCCGGGGGGCGGGTCACGGGGGCCGCAACTGTATGCGGGGGCCCGCCCCCGCGCAGCCACTTCCGGCTGGCTCCGCGCCTGCGCGCTGGCCTCCGGGCCGGGGGAGCAGGGGGCGCTGGGG
This sequence comes from Orycteropus afer afer, assembly GCF_000298275.1. Classification (NCBI taxonomy): domain Eukaryota; kingdom Metazoa; phylum Chordata; class Mammalia; order Tubulidentata; family Orycteropodidae; genus Orycteropus; species Orycteropus afer. Next base: position 8,427,340 of record NW_006921715.1, on the reverse strand, counting down.
TGCGGGGTCCACCTCGGGCTCCGGAGTCTGGGGCGGGTCACGAGGGCCGCAACAGTAGGCGGAGGCCCCGCCCCTGCGCTGCCACTTCCGGCTGGCTCCGCGCGTGCGCACCGGCCTCCAGCGGGCTTGGGGCGCCGGCCAGCGGCGTGGTCGTCGCCGCGGCCCGTCTGCCCCCGAGCCTTCCCGGCACCCACGGCCGCACTGCGCGACCCTGGGCGGGCGCGGCCCGGCTCACGGGGTCACGAGGAGGGATCACACAGTAGCCGAGGGCAGGCCCTGGGGGCCTCCAGGTTTATTAGTGTCGCATCAGCACCTTGAAATAGTCCACATGGTCACGAACGTGACGGATTACAGTCTGTTCCCCAAAAAGGTTATTTACATTAATCCTGTTTTCCATTAGAAAAGCAAAACTGGCAACACGTACGACTAGAAACCCAACAACGCGCGCTGGCGCGGAGGCGTCCGCAGGGTCGGGCCTTTGCCCGAGCGGGCCCCCGCAGGTCGGGAAAGGGGTCACGACGCGGGGCTACGAGGGGCGCTGACCACACAGCCGGCTGCCACCGCGAGAACCTGTCCCAGGGCTGCCTGCTGCCCCGGGCCCCCGTCCCCGCAGCCCCTGCCATGCGCCACCCCGGGGGCTCGGTCCACAGGGTCAGTCACAGGCTGATTTGGCTTCTCGTTATCGTTCTTGTAGGGGACAAAGTGCTTTTCCATGTATCCTCAGAACAGCTCCATGAGGTAGGAGGGGAGGTTACCATCCCCTTTTAACTGATGGGGAAACCGAGGCACACAGGGGTGAGCATGGCCGGGTCTGGGGTGAGTGACAGGGGTGGGAGCCCATCTGTGCAACTGCCCCCGGCACAGGGCATGGTTTGTGCGCCAGCAGAGCCCAGGTGGGTGGGACAGCTCCCTGCCACAAAGCTAACTTGGGGGCATCATCACGGCCATCTGTTTCCTACTGAGTGTGACCTTTGGGAAGACACCAAGCGAGAATAAGCAGAGGTCCTGAAGCCCACTGGCGGGGAGGGGAGGGAACAGGTGGGCACGATAGCTACACCCTCCAGGGCCCAGACCTTCTGGGCCTGACTGGGCAGGCACCCAGGGCTTGCTGTGGGCTCCAGGCACGTGGGAGATGTAGGGGGTGCAGCGAGGGGCTCTTGTCGGGAGGACCCTGCGGCCCAGGGTTCTGGCTAGAGGCCTCCAAATAGCCCCACAGACACAGCCCCTGCCTGGCCACACAGATAACCAACCCCAGACCCTGGTGTGCTTTCTCCTCACGTCGTGCCCTGGTTGGAAGGGATGAGCCCGCCCAGGACTTGCTATTGGACAGTGGCCAGCAGTGTCTTGGGAGAGCCAGCTGGGGGCCACACCAGGGCGCTGAGATGCCTGTGTCTCCAAGAGGAGAGGCACCCCGTTTTCTACCCTGGCCCCAGCTCACAATGTTGCACACACCTGCGGGCAGGCTTCCAAAGCACCTGGGGAGGGGCAGGTAAGCAAGTAGTCACAGGTGAAAGAAAAGCATCTCCCACCCAAGAGGCCGGGGCCCCTCAGGGGTGCTGGCTGCTGGTGTGGGGTGGCCGCACCCACCCTACATTTGGCACTGTTTCCAGCCACACCTTTCACTGTGGATTCATCTCAGAAAACAAGGCCGGAGCCTCCTCAGATGGGCCAATCTTGTCCCAAGGAGGGAAGTCAGGGGGACCTTTCCATGGAGACCCAGGGGTGTGAGGGTCTCCCCACCCCAACATGGATGGCTGGTGGAGGTGGACAGGTAGAGGCTGGGGCCTGTCCCCAGGATGGGAGCTTAGCCCTGGTGCACTGTGGGCACTGGCCTTGAGAAGAGCCATACCTGTGCAAGAGGCACTGGGGCTGCACCCCCAGCCCCAATAGGCTGGCACCTCCTGTCAGACCAGCCTGAGCCTTTACTGACCATGTGATTATGCAGGTGAGACATGCACACCTGGGACCCGGCCACCTGTCTCCTTGTTCACCACATCCTGAATCTCAACCCAGGTGCCCCAGGCCAGCCCTGGTGGCGCACAGCCGCTGTGGGTGGAGCCAGTGGTGGAGGAGCATGAGGGTAGGCTGGAGTGAGGGAGCAGGTCCCAGGATGGCGTCTGGCACACCCGCCAGGCGTGGGAGGAGAGCCCTCACTGGCTGAGTTTGGGCAGCCAGGCAAGCACACAGAAATGCAGCGGCATTTCCCACAACCGTCCAAGGGCACAGGAAGGTCTTGTGAGGGCTTGCAGCGCAAGGTGGAGGGCAGCAGTACGGGGCACAGGGCGTGGTGCCGTGGGCATCTTGCGGCCTCTGCTCTAGCCCCTGTGGGCACTGGCCTTGAGAAGAGCCACACCTGTTTGGCAGCTACACTGTAACATGTGTTTCAAAGCATTAAAAATACCTGCAACTATAAAACTCCACTGCCCCATGGGGTGGAGTTTATTGGGGATCACGAGTGGACGGCATGCGGGGAGACGTCTGTCAGGCAAGGTCTGGACAGAAGGGGAGTATGGTGGCTGTCCAGTGGGGCACAGGGCTGGCCTGTGGCTGCCCTCCACACTCCACCCCAGCTTTCTCCCCAATGACCACCCTTAGCTATGATCCCCGGCTTCTGGCCACCAAGTGCTGCGGCCTGCACGAGCAGGCTCCTCCCCTGTGCAGACAGGTGGGCCCTCACCTGCATGGACGGGCAGCTGCCCTCCTGCTACCTGAGAAAGCGGAGGCCTGTTTCATGAAGGGAAGGGGCCCTTCCTGCTGGAGGGGCTCTGGGTAGGAGCTCCTGAACACCAAAGCCACCTCACGTGATTCTCTCAGCTCAACAGTGTCCGCTCAGACCTCCCAGCACCCCCGCGGAACATTCTGGTTAATAAGCAGAGCAGGACTCAGCTCCACGTGCGGCTGTGAGGACACTGATAACACCATTCTCTGTGTTGAAGCGTCTCTCTCTGTAGTCAACTGAAATGTTAGCAAAGCGGCGGTGATGGCCTCGCAGGGCAGGCTTGCTGACCAACAAGCAGCCGCCCAGTCCCTGCGTGGCTGTCTGCTGGCTGGCTCCTCAGGGCCGGGGGGCTAGAAGGTGGGCTTGGAGTGTCCAAAGGTGCAGATGGGAAAGTGCTTGACGTGGGACGACCACTGGGCTGCCAGCTGGAAGAACTTGACGTCATTCCACTCCACCCCGTCGATGAGAACTGTGGACAGACAAGAGCTGTCTGAGCCATTAGCTGCTGCAAAGAGCAGGTTGGCAAGAGGGGCCCTCTGTGGGGAGCAGCACCGGGCCAGCAGGGAGGGCCCCCTGCTCGGTGCAGACTCACTTCCGCTTGTGCCCAGGACTAAAGCCGACCTCTGAGTGGTTGCAGGGAGGGGAGAGATGGAGCAGCCAGTGGGGGCCGCTGACATCCCCCTCAAGGGTTTCAGGACCTCAGAACGTGAAGTGCCCCCACTCAGAGACAAGCAGACGAAGTAGACAGTGACTTGCAATTGTGCGGCCCTGACTTGCAGGGCGAGGCGTCACTCTTACAAAGACGATTTGAAACATGTTGTTGTTGTTATGAGCCCTTGAGTCGGAGCGACTCATAGGGACCCCTCCTTGGGTTTCCAAGGCGGTATCTACGTAAGTAGATTGCCCAACCTTCATTCCGAGGAGTGGCTGATGGGTTTGAACTGCCAGCCTTCTGGTTAGCAGTCAAGAACTACGCCACCAGAGCTGCCGATTTGAAACATACAAACCCATTTTTCAAAAAAGCAGAAAGGTGGGGAGTGGTCCCTGGGACTTGCAGTGTGAGCGCACTTTATGAAACTGCGCAACGCTGCGTGATACACATTCACAGCACGACCAACAGAAGAAGCCTGTGCCTTCGGTGACTTGAAAAGAACACAGACTCAACGTTTGCTGCTGGCTTAATTTTCCCCTTTTACAGGCAAAACCAACGGCCTTTTCCCGCACTCTGCACCCGCGAAACTCACGGTTCCCCGCCCTGTGTGAAGGGCATCGGGAGGAGTGATCCCTCTCTCCATTTTGCGAGGACCCGCCCCTCTCCCCTCCAGCCTCACCCCGTCCCTTTGGCATCGCCACTCGCCACACAGCTCCGCCCTTTCTCCCCTCCGGCCCCACCCCTCTCCCCTTCAGCTCCATCCTCTCTCCTCTCTGGTCCCACCTCTCTTCTCACAGCCCCACCCCTTCCCCCTCCGGCCCCACCCCTCTCCCCTCCAGCTCCATCCTCTCACCCCTCGTCCCACCTCTCTTCTCACAGGTCCACCCGCTTCTCCCCTCTGGCCCCACCTCTTTCCGCTCCGGCTCCACCCCCTCTCCCCTTCAGCTCCATCCTCTCTCCTCTCTGGTCCCACCTCTCTTCTCACAGCCCCACCCCTTCCCCCTCTGGCCCCACCCCTCTCCCCTTCAGCCCCATGTTCCCTCCTCTCTGATCCCACCTCTCCTCAAAGGTCCTCCCCCTTCTCCCCTCCAGCCCCACCTCTCACCCCTTCAGCCCCATCCTCTCTCCTCTCTGGCCCCACCCCTCTCACAGCTCCGCCCATTCCCCCTTAAACCACACCCCTCTCACGTCTGGCCCCACCCTTCTCCACTCCAGCGTGGCCCCTCTGGCTTCCTGTCTCTCCACACAGCTCTGACCCTCTCCTTGTGGCTCCGCCTCTCCACTCCAACCTTGTGCGCTTGCGGCCAGGCGCTCACCCCGCAGCATGTTCTGCTGGTGCTTGGCGGTGCAGATCAGGCGGCTGATACCCTCAATGCATTGGCTTTTGGATTCCACTTCCTTGTCCTTCGTTTTCTTGGGCAAGAACATCACTGGGAAGGAAGGGGCCAGTTGTGCTCCATCGTCTTCAGGACAGGCTCACTGAAGCCCCCCGCCAGTGGCCACTCCCCCACGGCCCGCCCCCCACCTCACCCTTCTTGTTCTTCTCCTTGGTGACCACGGTCATGGACATGGTGGGCGTGGCCGTGGCCTCGCCACCGCTGGGCAGCCTGCTGACCTGCAGGGACCGGAAAGTGCACTTGAGCGTGTTTTTGGCGGCAGGCAGGTCTTTCTTGTCCGCGTCTCTCTTTTTCTCCGCGGGCTGGGCCGCTGTCCAGTAATCCACCTGCAGCCCCATCAGCTCGGCGCCGACGCCCTGGCTGAGGAGAGGGGGAAGGGTGGGTTGTTTCACCTGGGGGGGTGTTTGGGCCCACAGGGAGGGCTGCTGATGTGGTAACAAGAGTGCCCACCAGCAGTCCCCTTTCCCTGGGACACTCCAGCCTGGGCCTGTGGTGCTGGATCCAGCAGCCAAAACGCCCCTCACAAATGACACCATGGAGTCATGGGTGGCCTCTGTGAGGGCGGCCCACACAAGTGCAGCTCTTTGCTTGGGTGAGGAGGGTTCCGGTGGGTGAGGAACTCTGCTCCTGGGTCCCAGAGGTGACGTGGGCATGGCTTCATCACAGCCTCTCCCTAAGGCCCTACCTTCTTCTAGCAGTAAGTCCAGCTGCAGCCCACCCAGGGCCCTTGGGGCCCCACCACTGCTTGTCCTGGGGGCACAGTCAGTCGTCACAAGAGTGGCAAAAATTCCCAGGGCAGAATCTGTGGCACCTAAGCTCAGTCCTATGGGCACTCTCAGGGAGGGGCAGAGGGCTACGACTGTTTCCGCATGTGGGCAGGGCTGGACCTGGCATTTACCTGGGGGAGGACAGGCCGCTGCTCACAGATGGGGACGAGGGTGGGGTGGGTGAAGCCTCCTTGGCGGCCGGCGACATGGATGGTGGGGTGGAGGAGAGCACACTGGAGCTGGGCGGCGCCGCGTCATCAGAGTCGCCTTTGGGGTGGGGCAGGGCAGGAGGTAAGCCTGTCCGCTGCTCTGCCTGGGGACAGCTGCAGGGCCCTGGGGACTAGGACTGGCCAAGGAGGTGGGGCGTCCCAGGGTGTCGGCTCTGCCTCTGGCTGCCACAGGCTCTCCAAGGTCAGTGAGCGATGAGCCCTGGAGCAGGCCGTCCTCCCTCGGGAGGCACGCTGCACACCTCTACTCCCTCAGGGCTCAGGGACGGGGTGGTCCCTGGGCTCAGGGCTCCCTCCCACCAGGATGAGGCATTCCCAGGGGGTGGAGAGGGGTGGTTACCAGATGTGGCAGAAGAAGGCTCCACTATGCCAACCTTCACAACCTAGAAGGCAACACACGGCTGGCTGGAGGGGCGGCGGTCGGGGGCCTCTCCAACACCAGGCTCTCTTGCTCCTACAACCTGCCACCATGCCCATGACCCGAGAGCCCCAGGCTCCAGCCCCTGCGTATGGACAGGATTTGAGCTCAGGGCACATGGGGGCACATAAGGCTGATAGCCACTGCCTGGATCTGTGCAAGGCCATGGCTCAGCCATGGCAGAGAGGCCCCCCTCTGCAAGGGCCGCGATTGGAAAGATCTCATCGTATTTGGGACAAGCTCCCAGGCCACCTTGCCTTCACAGGATACAGATCCCAGCCCAGCCCTGGACACACGTGTGGCAAAGAACACAGGGCTGCTCCAGAGGCCCTGTGGGTCCCTCAGGACAGCACACCAGCCAGGCCCAGATGAGCCCAAGATGAGGGCTCGCAAGAGAGAGCTCGCCAGCCCAGGCAGGTCATAGGTTTGGGGAGACTGCAGCCTCGCTGGGTGACCGCACCAGGTGCCCGGCTTGAACTGTAGCTGCAGACGCAGGCACTGCTCCAAAACTCCACTGCAGGCTGACAGGTAATGTTCTAGATCTGGGCTGTCCAATGCAGTGGGCACTGGTCACAAGCAGTATGAGACTTCAATTCACATTAAGAATTCAGTTCTTCGGTCACCTGGTCCCATGTGAAGTACTCAGGGGTCACATGTGGTTGGTGGTGCCTGTATCCGACACACCCAGCACCCCCACCCTCACGGAAGTTCACCCACCCCCTCCCAGGAACTCCTGGCGAAGTCCCGGGCCCCTCACTGGGAGACCCACGACAGCACGGGACTGAGGGCAAACTGGGGTGTGGAAGTCATGGCCACAGGCCCTGCCTCCAGCAGGCACCTGGGCTGGTGCCCACACAGTAGCACCCATGTTGGGGCCCTCTGAAGTAATGACCAGCTAGAAGGAAGGAGGAGTGTGTGTTGGTCCCCAGCAGCCCTCAGGGCCTGGTAGAAGCAGGTGAAACTGGACCTTCAAAGTTACAACCACTTGTGCCATCAAGAACCACTGGGATGTGCAAACGGTTCACATGCTTGGCCCCTAACTGAAAGGTTGGAGGATTGAGTCTTGCCTCAGAAGAAAAGTCTGCTGATATAGTTCTGCAAATTCAGAGAGCCTGGCTCCACCAAGAGCCCGGTTCTACTCTGCCACACGGGGTGTGGGGAGCTGGGCTTGACATGACAGCAGGTGGCCACGCCTCTCTCGAGCAAAGCGACATGACGGGCACCTTTCTCGCCTCCTTGGCCATCGGAGACAGAGTACCCAGGGTGGGTGGCCCTGGGCAGGCGGAGCTCTTGGAGGCGCTGACCACCTGGTCGCACATGGAGGTCAGTGCCAAGTCAAGCAGGTTTGCTCTGCAGAGCTGTGTTCCTGGGTTGGCACCGTGTGACACGTAGCCCAACATCCAGGACAGGGCTGAGAGGTGGACATGACGACTCGGGGACCCCCACCCCAAACAGAGTCTGTGCTGCCTTGGTGGTCAGCTCCGAAAGCAAAGCAGGGAGAACCCACAAGCCTGGGCCAGGCCCTGTCAAACACGGAAGGAAATGTCACAGCATGAGACAGAAGACTGAAAGGTGTGTTCTAGGTCACGTTTGGGAAGAGGTTCTGGAGTATGGGAAAGTGATGCACAAAGGACAGTTACAAAAGCCTCGGGCAGGTTAGCAAGCAGACACCTGGAGAGCAGGAAGGCAAGAAGAGCTGACTTCCAGCCTCTGCATTCCGGAGGTACTCACCCCGACAAAGGGGATGAACGTCTGGGAGGACTCCTCATCGGGGCTACGGGGAAGGAAAAGAGACTGTTAGCCCTCCCTCGCCAGGCCAGAGCCCTGGGCACAGGGCAGGCGCCGAGCGAGGGCTGGCGGGCAGCTCCTACATCCTTGCCAGGTGGCACCCCCACTCCATGAGGCCAGAGGGCCTGTCCACTCAGGGCCATGCCTAGTCCCTGCAGGGCACCCTGACCTGCACCCTTAATCCTCTGAGAGGTCAGGAAAGATGAAGTGTAGTAAGGACCCTCTGTGCTATAGTCAAGACCGGCTGGGGTCCCTGTAGAAGGCTGCATGGGCTGAGAGGAGGGAACAGGTTCCTTCTCCAGGACCAGGTGCCACCCAGAGCTCATGCCTCTCTGCTGGCTTCGGCTAGCCCTGTCAGCTGCACGATCACAACGCGCCCTCAGTCCTGACCTTCTGGGTAATGTTCTGAGCCTTCTCCTTGACCGTGCCCCCATGAGGCCATCAGTCTGACCCACAACTCCTCAGGGCCGTCTTGGGTTCTTCTCAGACGCACAAGGGAAATCCCAGCTTGAGGAGGTGGCACCCGGAGCAGAGGGCCAGCTCTGGCTTGACAGCCTGTGGCCTGGGCCCCTGCCACTCAGAGTCGAGGCTCTCGGTTTTGGTGCTGGCCTGCGCGGTGGTGGCCTGGGGTGCCCTGTGTGCTACAGCACAAGTTGTCCTGTCTGGACCCAGAGAGGTCTGGGTTCTGTCCTCTGCCTCCACCACTGTGTGGGTCCATCCTGCTCTGTGGCTTGGTGGGGCCTGCCCTCCTAGGGATTCAATGGCGGCTGGTCACTCAGCACACTGATGCTCTCACACCACGGCCACCACGGCCACCTGTCTTCAGCAATTCCAGCTCTCGCTCTGAGCCACGTTTTCTCTCTCCCCAAGCGTGGAGTCTCACATTCACAAGCCGACAACAGTTCTCCTGTACGCAGTGCCCAGCAGCAGCTGCCACAACATAGCACTGGCCACGGGAGGAGGCAGGCAGGGGTGCCCAGTGAGCACCAGCCCTCCCATAGGGTCCAACGGTCGTATCAATCACGATGAAATTCCTAGGCCCTGCACAGCACACCCAGGATAGAGAGCTACAGCCACTGAGGCTTTCCCGGCTGTGCCACGCCCCAGCAAGGAGCAGACCAAGGCCCTGCCCTCGCCTCACTACCCTAAGACCCCACTCTGCTCGGAGCTACCCCCCCAACTCTCCTGGTCTCTCTCTGGACAGACCGAGTGCCCCTTTGTTTTGCTTCAAGATGATGGTGGGGACAGTGACAGCAGCCACAGTCATGATGGGGACGGGGCCCAGTCCTGGGGCCCACGGCTGCTTCTGACCCAGCCACACCCACCTGTCAGGTGAGGGCGACGAGGGCAGCATCTACACAGGGACCCTTCACCTGTGTCCCAACGCCTGTCAGGTGAGGGCCACTGGGGCACTGTCTACACAGGGACCCTTCATCTGTGTCCTCACGCCTGCCAGGTGAGGGCTGTCTATACAGTGACCCTTTACCTCAGTGCTCACACCTGCCAGGTGAGGACCACCAGGGCACTGTCTACATGGTGGCCCTGCTCAGTCTCTTTCAGCAGAGATGTCAGACATCTGAATCCTCCAGCTCGAGGGCTGTGAAGGCAGAGTGGGGCTTGGCCCCTGACCCACTGAGCCAGCCCGCTATAGCGCAAAATGAGAATGCCCACATGCTGAGACGCAGACACAACGCTGCCAACTCACAGCCAAGCGGCCCTGGGCCATGCAGACCACACCCACCCTCAGCACACGCCTGGCCTGACAGCAGTGACACCGTGAGCCCAAGAGACCTGACTGCTGACACCTGGGCTGCAGGGGCTACTGCGCACGAGCCTTCTGAGGGGCTGGCGGCTGGCCAGGATCTGACCGTGGCCCAGAGGGGCCTGGGGAGCCCCAGGTGCTGGCCAGAGCCCCTGGTCTGACTCTTCACCGCACCCGCCTGCTGGTTAGTGCAGGTGCTGGTCCCCCGGGCGATGTCACTGCTGTCACACGGAGGTGGGGACCACTCCTGCCTTTGCCACTCTAACTGAGCAACTGCGGCGAGGCCCTGTGGCCACGTGGCCTGGGTGGCCCGTGGCCACGTGGCCTGGGCTGTGTGGGCATGCTGCAGCCTCATGCCAGGCCAATGCCCAGCAATGGGGTCCCAGGCCAGCGTGGGCCAGGGCACCCAGGCTGGTCTTCTTGAAGCACCACTTGACTTGTTTAGCAGAGCAGAGGTGGGGTGCACCCTCAGTGAGGAAGGTTCTGGAAACCGGCTTCATTCCCGGGGCAGGCCCTGCAGCTGGTGTAGCAAGCCAAGAAGCTGCTAGAAAGCAAGTCTGCTGTCTCCTGGTGAGGGCACTGCTGCCATGTCCCCTGGCAAGCGACCTGACTCCACTGTGCCCAGTGTCCCTGTGGAGGCTGCCGCTCACAGTCACCAGCAGGAGAGGCCTCACAGTGGACAGGGCAGAGAGCAGCCCTTCCATGGTTCACGTGCCCTGATGGGCTCACGTCTCCGCCCCTTTTTAAGCCAAGGAATCCGATCCAGCAAAGGAGCAGCCTACCCTCCCCATCTCCGAGGCTGGGAGACTCTGTACATAGTCCCCTGGGTGCCAGACACTGGCTCGGTACAGGTGGGGACCATGGCTGAGGGTGGGCAGTGCCCAACTGACTGGCAGCTGGGAGACCAGGCATGAAGGTGGCTAATGTGGACAGCCGGTGGCGCTGTATCCCCATCTGCTGATGTTGCTAAACAAGCCCCAAAGACCAGCCCAGGACAGGGGACAGAGGGACAGACGGAGGCAGAGGGACATATGGGGGCGAGACACCGATACCTCAGGGTAAAATCAAAGTGGAAGTTCCTTTTCCTTTCCAGAAAGCCGAGAGAGAAGACAGACAGTTAGCAAACCCTCAGGCAGCCACATGCCCTTGTGTCCAGGCTCCACGGGGCCACCAGCCATCCCGGGGGCCCCACCGTCCTGACACACTGCAGGGCATCGTGGGGCTGTTCAGCTGCACCCACAGGGAACGGGTAGGGCGGCGGGGCCCTGCCAACAGCACTGGCTAACAGCTGGCAGACTCCAAGTGAGGCCCTGAGGGTCCCAGGCAGGGCTGGGAACCATGTGCCTCCACCCCCCATCTCTGTTGCTGAAGGGGGCAGACTTCCTTGGTGACCCTGACTAGGGCCCTGAGAGCTCAACACTCAGTCTGTCTTCCAGCTTAGGAAGGAGGGCTGTGTGGCTACCCTGTGAGCAAACATGGTCACTGCACCTCAACCTGGCCCGTGTCTGCACCTGTCTCCCTCTCAGTGACTTCTGAACTGGTGCCTGTAGCCTGTGAGCACCCCAAGGAAGGCTACGGCCCCCACTTGTGTCCTGATGTCCCCTGGGGAGGGGACAACCCAGAGGGCCGGCCTGTCTAAGGGCTGGTAGAGAACAGTGTGCTATTCTGGGAGATGCCCAAGAGCCAAGAAGCCCGAGCAGCTCGGCCCAGCTCTGAGGCCACAGGGACCCCCATCCTGCAGAACCCCCACCCCTGGTGTGCAAGAACTCCCCACGCTAAGAAACCCCCACCCCTGAGAGCCTGAGGCCTCCTCACCCTGAGGAACTCCACGACTGGCCCCCAAGCATGCAGGGGCCCCGTATTTCTGGATCCCAAGGGCACAGGGACCCCCCCATCCTGAGGACCCCCACCCTGGTCCCTGAAGGCACGGAGACCCGCCCAACCCCAGCCTGAATTTGAGTGAACCAGGCCACTGCTACAGAGCTGAGCAAATGGACAGCTTTTAATTTCCTATCTTGGGAAATGTGACACCCACAAGTGCAGAGCCAGCTGGGTCTGCCAACCCAGCCTCTGACCCCAACCCCAGGACAGCTGGCTGCAGGGCCCCTAGGCTTGCCCAAGGACTCTACTTGACCCCCATGGCTGGGACCACAGCAGGCAGGTAAGCAGTTGTATCAGGGCTGAGGTCCTGGCCAATGACATGGACAGGCCCGAGGAGGCCTGTCCTGCACCCTAGCTCCCCACGTCCGCCTCACCTCTTCTGCTTGTAAGTCAGCATGGCCTCTGCAATGGGCAGCTGGTGGGCGCAGTTGGCCCCTGCAATGTACTGTGTGATTCGGGACACAATGTCTGGAGTGTCTTGTACTGCAAGAGAGTACACAAGGGGTGGGGTGGCCTGGAGGGGGTACACAAGGGACGGGTAGCCTGGAGGTGCAGGCTGAAGGGGTGGGGTGGTCTGGGGTTACACAAGGCACAGGTGGCTCTTGGGGGCAGGCCAAAGGGATGGGGGGTCGCCGGCACACCTGCCTGCCTCACCTGTGCCCTGTGCCTCCAGCTTGTTGAACAGATCTCTCCAGGCCAGGTCCTGGAAGAAGTTGTTGTAGCGGTAATCCACGGAGCCCAGGTACCTGGCCACGGGGTGGGAACCTGTGGGCACGGGACAAGGGCAGAGCTGTCACCTTGAGGGGCCTTTCCCACCACCCTCTGGGTGGACGGCATGGGCCTCAAGGAGGAACTCAGCCTTCCGAGCCAGTGGGAGGCCTGGGTGGACACGCTTTGGGGGGGCCCCACAAGCACTGTCATCCGTGATGGAACCCGTCAGTAGTTGAAACTGTGATGAATGCATCAGAGACATAATTCTCTAAACCACACAGAACGTTGATGGCTTACAGGGTTGACACCAACCTGTGCCCACCCAGCACAGAGGCACATCACAGCTGGAGACCTGTCACCCTATTTGGGTAGCCTCTCTAAGATGAACATGTTTTATACTCAGTAAAAATAATAAGTACACAAAACGTTAAAAACAAAGAAAATGTGTGTGCCATTGTGCCCTGGTTGCACAGTGGTTAAAATGTTTGGCTGCTAACCAAAAAGGCTGGTGGTTCAAACACATAAGTGCTCCACCTGAGAAAGGTGAGGCAGTGGGTTTTTGTGAAGACGACAGCCTTGGGCAGTTCCACTCTGTCCTCTAGGGGCGCTGTGGGTCAGAATGGACTCCATGGCAGTGGGTGTGGTTTGGGCTTTGCTTCTCTGAAGACTGACAGCCTTGGAGACCCCGTGGGCAGTTCCACTCTGTCCTGTGCATCTATGAGGGGTTTATTTTCTCAGTGGCTGTGACACTAGCATGTAAACTCAGCCACTTTGATCACGTGGGGGGCGTCATGGGCCGCTGAAAGGCCTGTTTTCAGCCAGGTCACAGCCCAGCCCCTCCGCCCTGCCCACACCCCGCTCACCCAGCGGGATGATGAGGAAGCGCATGTAGCCAAGCCAGTCGGGGGTCTTGTGGGACAGCTGCTCTACGAAGAGCCGCAGGACAGCGCTGAGGTAATGCTGCGCGCCCGCCACGGCGATCTTCACCGGGGTCGGGGGCTGGGAATTGCAATTGCAGCTAGAGTCCGTGGAGAGAGGGGACAGGGCCTCAGGACAGCCATCCCGAGCCCCCACCCCCACGGTGCACCCAAGCTCAGGGGAGGCGGAGGCGCAGAGGGCGGCCGTCACCTAAGTTCATAGACGGTCACGGCCTTTCCCAGTTACTGCAACACAGGGGAGACCTGGGCTCTCCAGCTGCAGCCCCAACACCCCCGGAGCCCGACCCGATGCAGAACCAAGGTCTGGGTTTGAGGCCAGACTGAAGGCCCCAGCGATCTTGGCCTCCGGAGCACTTCTCCAGCAGGGACACCCCCCCCCCAACCCTTCAGGGACTCACTATCTCTGTATTCGGGAGACAATGGTGGTAAAGGCGGCCTGGACGTCAGCAGGAGAGCAAGTGCAGACCACCGGCAGCGTGTGTCGCTGCAGTACCTCCGAGAGAAACTGTGGGCAGGACAGTGGGTCGGTGCGCACCAGGAGGGCCACAGCCCCCGCCAGGCGCCTGGGCCAGCCTCCCACCATCTGCAGGAAGCACCCCAGGGCGCCACCCACCTGGCCCTGCCAGTCAGAGGTGTTCACCAGGATGATGTTCTCTGGGAGCCGGTCGTCAGAGATCAGGATGTGGTTGAGCTGGTCATACACCGTCTTCCTGGGGATCTGGGTTCACATTGGCATGTCACTTCCCCTGCCTCCCAACCCCCCCAACTGACTGCTCCTGGCACCACCTGGCTCCCCATCCCCATTTCCCAGCCCCGCCCCCAACCCCCCCACCCGACTGCTGGCCCCCCAGTCCCCCCAACTGACTGCTCCTGGCACCACCTGGCTCCCCCTCCCGGTTTCCCAGCCCCACCCCCAACCCGACTGCTCACCCCTCAACCTCCCCCCCACTGCTTGTCCCCCACTCCCCCCACCCAACTGCTCCGGCACCACCTGGCTCCCCCACACCCCCTCCAGCACTCCCAGGGCCCTCCCCCTGCAGCGCCCTCCCCCTGCAGCGCTCAGGGAACCAACCTGCAGCTGGCTCCGGGTGTCTGGGCAGCGCTCATTGTCCAGGCTGTTGGCCCGCTCATTCTGCGGCCGCACTGGCTGCCTCTCCTTTAAGGATGTGCTTCGACCTCGGCGGCCAGCCTGCTTGCCCTCAGACCTGTGGGAGAACGGGACGCATGGGGGTGGGGTGGGGCTGGGGGCAGCACAGGGCAGGGGTGGGAGTGGACAGCAGTGGGGGGTGGAGGCCAGAGCCTTTGAGGGGGTCCTCCATGGTGATGTAACTTCTCTGTTCTCTCTCAATCTGGGGGTCCACCTGGCTGTCCCCACATATTCCCTATCCCAAGCCTGGCCAACGTTCAGACCCAGCCCAGTTGGTGCTCTGGAGCCTGGTCTACAGATGTTGTGGCTGGAATAGACTGAGCTTTGTGCCCTGTGCTGGCCTGGGGCTGCAGTGGGGGCAGGGCAGAGGGTCCAGAAGGGGATGGCAGGGGAGGTGGAACTTCCTGGCTCTGAGTGTGCTTCTCACACCCTATCCTGCACCCACTTCCACTACTAACATTGTGGGTGGGAGTCCAATCACAGACCAGGCTGAGAACATGCAATTCCATCAGGTCAGGGGGCCAGCCCCATCTGCCACCATAGGACAGGGCACCGGCTGACTGGGTAGGGCCTTGTCGCTTGGCCCTGACTGCCTGCCCTGTGCCCAGGAGTACCTTCCACTTACCTGGTGGAGGGGATGATGAGGGACTCAGTCTTGGTGATCTTCCCGCTTGGTGGCAGCCTCTCGGTGAACACGTCCAGTGTGGAGGCCTCAGCTTCCGGGCCGTCCTCGGGTGGCCTGGGCTGCTCCCGAGCCGGTGTGCTCTAGGGGAGGGGACCACGAGTGTCTGTCTGTCCGCCTGCCCAGAAGTATGTCCGACAGTCCCACCTCAGGGCACCCGCCTGGGGTCTGTGCACGCCAGGAGCTCAGGGGCAGGGTAAGGACGCAGGCCAGACTCCCGCGGCGGTGAACACGTGCTAAGCATAAGGTGAGCACCTGGTATGCAAATAGCTTACATGGGCCGTGTCAGGGACATTCTCACTCGATTGCCGGCTGCCCAGGGGTCTGGTCTTCTCAGGTGCTTCAGCCTGCAGAAGGAGATGGTGTCATAGCGGGTCTGACAGCAGTGCCAAGCGGGACTCATGTGGAGGGCTGGGGCTGCTCGGGGAGAACACAGGAAGGGAGCACCAGGGTGTCTAGGTGGTGGGCCAGTGGCCCCAGGAGGTCTGGGCTGCCACAAAGGGCACATGTCACTGTGTCCACACAACCCTGCTGTGTGTGGGCAGCTGCATGACACACACCAATGGTGAGGCCCCGGGGGGTGGGGTGGACCCAGCCTGCCCACCCATCCCCTAACTCACAGGGCTGGGCGGTCCCCTCTGGCTCCGTGAACTGTGGATGCTGCCGATCTCGGTCTGCGAGCTGGAGTGTGACAGGCCCTCAAAGTATGGCCTGGGGGAGGTAAGAGTGACTGTCCAGGACCCCATCTGTGTCAGCCTCTCCCCCAGGCAGATAGGCTGGGGAGACCCTCCCCCCTCAGCAGGCCTCACGCCCTGCTCCTGTCCCCAGAGTTACCCGGCGCCATGCAGGAGCAGGCAGCCAGCACTGACAACAGCTCAACCCCGATGGCAGCAGCTAGGAGGGGGGCCACCCAGGCCCACCCACGTTCACACTGAGCACCCAACAGGTAACAGGAGGAAACGGGTTGGGGGCCCTGCTTCAGTGATGAGATGTTTCGAGCCCAAAGGATAGGGAGACTTATTCCATGTCTGGTCTCAGCTGTGATGACAAGCCATGTGGGAGGGTGTGGGCAGGGTCACCCTCGTTCACCCAAGTGTGTCTATGGCGTGGCAGAGGGACACAGGTCATGGTCCAGGGCCCAATCCTGGGCTACCGAAGGCTGGAACCACCTCTGAACCCTCACAAGGGGAGCCTCTGCTCTGGCTGAGGTCTGGTGTGAGGGGCCCCAACCAGCTGCTGTTGTAACCTGGACAGGCCAAAAGCCAGGAGCCTATGATGGCCTTGCCCAGCAGAAGGCAGAAGCTGGGACCTCAGTACCACACCACAGAATGAGCCTGCAAGTGGCTCTTTCCAGAGTCTCCACGTAAGGGGCTTTTCAGGCCCTGAGCCTCACTGGGTAGCCAGGACTTGTGGGGAGAGAGCTGCAGGGTATGTCAGGTGGGGCCTGTGGGACAGCTGAGTGAGCTGCAGGGCCACAAGGGTCCCATGGCTTCCTGGTCCATCTTAGACCCCACAGCCCCCATGCCCAACAATAACAACTCCACCGCATACCAACTGGTCTCTGTGACTGCATGGCTGCCAGCAGGCCCACAAGCCATCGTGTCCCTGCTCCTGGTCTGCTGGGTCCCTGCGCTGGCCACACCACCCTGCACCTTCCCGCCCACCAGCTCCACCGCCGCACCCTGGCTCTCCTCTCAAGAGGCATCTGTGTGCTGTGGCCACTGAGCAGCTTCCCATGAGTCCCCTGGTGTGCCAGACTGAAGGCCCCGGCGATCTTGGCCTCCGGGGCACTTCTCCAGCAGGGACACCCCAACCCTTCAGGGACTCACTATCTCTGTATCCGGGAGACAATGGTGGTAAAGGCGGCCTGGACGTCAGCAGGAGAGCAAGTGCAGACCACCGGCAGCGTGCGTCGCTGCAGTTGACAGAAAGTCCCTATTTGCTGGTTGGTCCTGCGCCCAGTGGCACCTGGGGGTACCTCTGCCTGCTGCTCCTGGCATACAAGCCCCTGGCCCCAAGCCAGTGACCTTGCTGGTCAAGACTCCACTACGTCTACCATCCTGAAGCCAGCGCCTCCCAAGCTCCCGGCCACAGGCTCATGGACCCTGGTCAGATCTTTCAGGAGGCAAACTCGGTCACTTTGCTGCCTGTCACCCCTTGACAGCCTCACATTGTAGACCTGGGCCACCCTGGCAGGCCTTCACGTTCCAATTCCAGCCAGCCACACTGCCTCTGGCTCTGCCTGTCTCTCCCACCTCTCCTCCTGGCCAGAGCTCAGCCCTTCTCAATGCCCCTGCTGCCCCTGTCGGGAAACCTTCTGGGGGCAGTGAGCCCAGCACCCCTGGACTGGCTGCTGCTGGCCGGTGCCGATGGCTGTTGACCTCTGGCCTTGGAAACCTAAGGCTCAAAGGCAGGCAGCTCTCATGTTCTGGGACCACAGTTGGCCCCTCAGCGGCAAACGCGGCCAGAACTTGCAAGGCTTCAGGGGGCCTGAGGATCCTTCCCGGGTCCTGCCTCACATGGTGTCCCCTGCCTGGGCCCCACTACTGGGTGCTGCTCACCTGAGCTTCGGCTTTGGGGTGCTGAGGACACTGTCGTCATCCTCCATGTCGGGGCCACTGTCGCTGGGGTTCTCTATGTCCAGTGTATCATACAGGAGGTCCAGGTCCTCCTCCACCTCGGGGACATGCTCAGCCGGGTCCTGCTCTGAGTCCAGCACCTGGGGCAGGTCAGACGGTGTGAGGGCCAGGTCTCCACTGGGACCCTGCAGACACCTGTGCCACCAGCAGCTGGCCAACCTCTGAGACATGTCGGCCAACCAGGGGATGAGGAGCAGGACACAGAGACGTGACCAAGTAGGACTGCCCAACCTTCCTTCCGAGAGAGACGTGACCAGAACCGTGGAAACCTTTTGCCAGCAGAATGCTCCAGCTGTGCAATTACTGTTATTAAACCTGGAAAACTTTCTGAGGGTCACTCTGTCCACCTCACCAAGCTGCTCCTTTCAGCTGAGTTGATGAAGGATTTGACACACAGAAAACACCTTTTAACGCGGGCAGGTAGACGAGTTTGAACAAACTAATCCAGTCATGTTGCTACAACTGTTGTTTTTGTTCCATGAAAAGCTGTTGTATTTTGGTCAAAGGCATTTTCTTCATCAACAGACAACCCTGTGGTTTTCCTTCACTCTGTTTTAATGGGGCGTGTTGTGCTGTTCACTTTGCTGAACTGCCCCGGCTTCTGGGAGCTTGGTTATAGTATATGACGTTTGACAGGCTGGGAAACTCAGCTCACTGTCTGTGCATCTGTATTTGTAGGGATGTGGATCTGTAAGGTTCTGTTTTTCATGGTGTCTTTGTCTGGATTCAATATGCTGATGATGCTGGCTTCACAGGACTTGGGAAGGATTTCCTCTTAATTTTTGGAAGTTTGGGAAGGACAGATGTTAGCTAGTGTTTGGTAGAATTCTTCAGTGAGGCCCTCTGGTCCTAGGCTTTTCTTTGTTGGGAACATTTGATTACCAACCCAATCTCTGTACCTCATGGACCTGTTCAGGTCCCCATTTCCTTTGTGCGTCTGGGCACTTGTCTGTATCGTCTATGGTATCTAATCTGTTGTCTCCATTTACCCACCCTATCCCTCGGGAGCCCTTCTTACTTCCCTCCAGGCAACAGCAACATGTGCACTTCCCTTCTGAGTCTCACAACGTGTCTTCTCTTTCTCTCGGCCTGTCTAAGGAAACGTTTGCCCATTTTACTGTCTTTCCAAAGCAGCAGCTTCCGGTTTCTGTGCTCTCTCTCGTTTTCCTCTCTCAGTTGTCTCTGCTCTAATTTCGTCGTGCTCCTCCATCTGCTCTGGATTGAGTTCGCTCTTCCTCTGGCTCAAGCCGTACAGTCAGGCTCTTCTCGACCGGCAGCACTTACCTGTCCCTGAGTGCTGCCTTTGCTGGGCCTCAGAAGCTGGGTATATTGTGCTTTTTTCTTCATTGGTCTTAAATATTTCCTCATTTCTGTTTGGGTTTTTCTTTGACCCATTAGTTATTTCCAAAAAAACCAAACTCACTGTTGTTGAGACAGATCCGACTCATAGCGATCCCTCCTTGGGTTTCTGAGGCGGTATCACTACAGAAGTAGACTACCCAACCTTCCTTCCAAGGAGTGGCTGCTGGGTTTGAACCGCCAGCCTTCTGGTTAGCAGTCAAATGCCTTAGGCACTATGCCACCAGAGTTCCCATTAGTTGTTTAGGAGGGTGTTATTTAATTTCTACATATTTGTGAACTTCCCAGTTTTCCTTCTGTTATTGAATTCTAGTTTCATTCCATCGTGATCATAATGTATGATTTCAGTGTTCTAGAATTGTTTTGTGCCCTAACATAGACGAGTGACCGTGTGCACCTGTTGAGTGGAGTGCCCCACCCACGCGGCCTAACACAGACCAGTGTGTGCTAGAGAATCACACATATGCAACTGGTCGGGTGGAGTGTTCTATGTATACAGCCTTATCTACATATACAGCTCTATCAACATACACAGCCCTATCGACATACACAGCCCTATCGACCTACACAGCCCTAACTATC
>NW_006921715.1:8398965-8407243 GCF_000298275.1 Orycteropus afer afer | reverse complement strand
ACACAGCCCTATCTATCGACATACACAGCCCTGTCTATCGACATACACAGCCCTGTGTATCGACATACACAGCCCTATCTATCGACATACACAGCACAGCGTTGTCCGAGTCCTCTGCTTCCTCACTGGTCTTCTACCTGGTTGCTCCATTCATTTCTGAAAGTGAAGTAGTGAAATCTCCAACAATTGTAGTAGAATCGTCTCTCTCTTCCTTTACTTCTGTGAATGCTTGCTTCATATATCGTGGGGTCTCTGCTGAAAGGTTCAAATAGAGGTATGCTTGTTTCATAGCGCTTCATTTTATTGCACTTCAGAGATGCTGGTTTTTACAAAGTGAAGGTTTGTGGCAACTCTGTGCCAAGCAAGTCTATCTGTGACAATTTGCAACAGCATGTGCTCACTTCATGCTTCTGTGTCATTTTGGTAATTTTCACGATATTTCAAACTTGTCCATAATGCTTTGCACACTTCTTACACTATAACTTTTATATGCAGTGGGAAACCAAAGCTTCATGTGACTTACTTTATTGCAACATGTTTTACTGTAGTTGAAACAAAACCCACGGTATCTCTGAAGTATGCTTGTGTATTAATCATTGTTACATCATCCTAAGGGCTTAAACATTTTACCAATATATAATACTCTTCATTGTCTCTGAAAAACACTTTTGGATTTAAAATCTATTTTCTCTGACGATAATGTAGTCGCTGCCACTCTCTGTGGGTCTGGAATTCCATTTGCATGGCATATCATTATCCATCCTTTTGCTTTCAACCTCTTTTTGTCCCTGTCTCTAAAATGAGTCTCCTGTAGATAGATAGAGGTTTTTTTTTTTTTTTTTTTTTTTAATGCATTCTGAAATCTTTGGCTTTTATTTGGAGATTTAATTCCTTTATACTTAGAGTATTACTGATAAGGGAAAATTAGCTTCTACTTTTTTTTTTTAATTTTATTTTGATTTAGGTGAAGATTTACAGTGTAAATTCATTTTCATACAGCAGTTCACATAATATACTTTGTCTCATGTCATTGACCAAAATTTACAATGCAACAGCTCCCCTCCCACTTCCTCCCCATAGTTACCTCTTCCCAGTGTCCATCCCTCCATACTCTTCTGCACCCTGAGCTGTCTCCCTGTGCATAAGCAGCCCTTCCTTCTCCCATGATTGTTCTCTCCAGGGTGTGTGTCTACTTGAGGTAAATGTTTAATTCACATGCCTGTACCTTTTTTAGCTGGAAACCACAGGTGTGGGTTCAATTCCAGACCTGCAGGGCAGCTAGGGGCCATAGTCTCAGTGGTTCCACCAGGCTCTATTGGACCAGCAAACCTGGTCCCCACCTTTTTTTTTGCCTCCAAATGATTTTGAGTTTTGTTCCACATTGTTCTCCCTCTCTACGCAGGATCTCCTACATCCCTTCCAAGTGGATGACAGTGGTAGCCGGGCACCATCTAGTTCTTCTGGTCTCATAGTTGTATAGGTTGCAGATCGGATGGTGTACCAGTCACTAGGACTGATTGTTTCCATTAATTTTGATTTTCTTCTTCTTGACGAGGAGAAACCCATTGTTGCATCTAGATGGCAGCTTGCTAGCTTTTAAGATCCCAGTCGCTACTCGCCAAAGTAGGAGGTAGAACAATGTTTTGTATAGTATGTTATGCCAATTGAGCTTGATGTCCCCTGCGACTATGGTCCCAAGCCCGCAGGATCAACTACTCGGTCGCTCTGGGTAGCTGGCTGTGACCAAGCAATGACCATAACCTTGCCCCTTGTCAGCTCTACTATACACCTGAGAGTTCTGATCATTCACATAAACTTATAGGACCATTGTCTGCCAACCCTATATATGATCTTGGATATACTCCCCATTTGTTGTTGTTGTTGTTATGTGCCATAGAGTCGTCCCCGACTCATAGCGACCCCTCCTTAGGTTTCCGAGGCAGTATCACTACGGAAGTAGGATTGCCCAACCTTCCCTCCCCGTTTAGACATACCTAATTGTTTAGCCTGTCCTCCTATCTATCTGTCCATATACCCATGTTTGCTTTCACTGACAACTCAGTACTGTATATGCAAAAGGGTTCATATTTGTTGTCTGTACTGCCCATGTACCTCTCTATGTCTTTCTCATCCTCAATGCTGCCATATTGGTCACTCACATTTGGTATATTGCCCTTCTCTTCACCCAAATCAATATTTATCTCTATCTATCTAACAGCGTTCCCTCCCCTCCCCTCCCACCCCTGGTAACCAACAAAGAAAATGTCCTCCAATAGATAAACCTTTCCTTAACTTTTACAATAACGGACTAATACAATATTTGTCCTTTTGTGACTGACTTATTTCACTCAGCATAGCTTCTACTTTTAGTTGCTTTCAATACGTCTTACACGGTTTTTGTTCTCCAATTCCTCCAATAATGCCTTTTTCTTTTTAAAAAATTATCATTTGGTTGATATTTTGTAATGTAAAGTTTTATTCCCTTCTTTCTTTTTCTGTATATATGGTTAGCTGTTTTCTTAGTGGTAACAAGGGAATTACAATGACTATCTTAGACTTAAAACAATGTAGTTAAAACAGACCATATGGTGTACTAAGCTGGGAATGATAAATTGAAGAGGATGACAATACATTCATTGTTAGATCATCCCAATCTATCCTGAAGGACAACACTGTCAGCAGTAAGAAAAGATCTATACACCTACAAGAAAGACCACCTAATACTACTGTTACTCAGATTTATGCACCAGCCACTACTGCTGAAGATAAAAAGACTGAAGACTCTTTACCAACTTCTGCAGTTTGAAATGGACCAAACACACAATGAAGATGCACTGATAATCGCTGGTGCTGGAATGTGAGAGTTGGAAACGAAGAAATACAGCTTTGGTGGTAGAAACCAAGCATACGTGGTGATTATACAGGTGGACCTCACCAGATGGTACACATAGGAACCAAATCAACTACATCAGTGGAAAGAGATGATGGAGAAGCTCAATATCATCAGTCAGAACAAGGCCAGGGGCCGAATGTGAGACAGACCATCAACTGCTCACACGCAAGTTCAAGTTGAAGCTGAAGAAAATTAAAACATGTCCATGAGAGCCAAAATACAACCTTGAGTATATCCCACCTGAATTTAGAGACCATCTGAAGAAGAGATTTGATGCACTAAATACTAATGACAGAAGACCAGATGAGTTGTGGGATGACATCACATATGAAGAAAGCATGGTCAAAACAAAAATGGATGTCAGAAGAGACTCAGACATCTTGCTCTCAAATATGGAATAAAGCAAATGGAAGAAATGATGAAGTAAAAGAGCTGAACAGAAGATTTCAAAGAGCAGCTTGAGGAGACAAAGTATACAATTAAATGCACAAAGACCTAGAATTAGAAAACCAAAGGGGAAGAACATGTTCAGCATTTCTCAGGTTGGAAGAACTGAAGAAAAAACTCAAGACAAGAGTTGCAATACTGGAGGATTCTACGGCCAAAAATTGAATGATATGGGAAGCACCAAAAGAAGATGGAAGAAATACAGAGAGTCACTGTACCAAAGAGATCTGGTCAGTGTTCAACCATTTCCGAAGGTAGCATATGATTAAGATCCAATGGTACTGAAGGAAGAAGTCCAAGCTGCACTGAAGCTGTTAGTGAAAAACAAGGCTCCAGGAATTGATGGACTACCCATTCAGATGTTTTAACAAATGGATGGAATGCTGGAAGCACTCACTCATCTGTGTCAGGAAATTTGGAAGACAGTTAGCTACCTGGCCAACTGACCAGAAGAGATCCATGTTTGTACCCATTCCAAAGAAATATGATCCAACAGAGTGCAGAAATTATTGAATAATAGCATTACTATCACATTGCAGTGTAGTCAATTACCTAGTATGGCTTTTCTGGCCGTAAGTCTTTGTAAACTCTGAGGTGGAATTTGCTGTGAGCAACTGAGGAGCTCCTGATTGCTCAAGCTATCCACCTGGGGTATTTCTGTTGAGCAGTGGCGTAAAGTAATATTCTGGGAAGTTCTCTCTCTCTCAGGTGCTCAGAATTCTGATGTTATGATTGGTTAGTTTGGCCACTCTGCAGGCTCAAAAGGAGGCCTCCTAGAGGCAGAAGTCTGACTGCTGGCTGAGAAGGACATGCTGCTGAGAGAAACGCGCTCCTAAGTGACATGTGCTGCTGGGAGAGAGACACAAGAGCCACACATTGCTGAGAGAGACACTGAGAGACACGCATGGCTGAGAGAGACACAAGAGCCACGCATTGCTGGGAGAGACACTGAGAGACACGCACTGCTGGGAGAGACACCGAGAGACACACACTGCTGGGAGAGACACTGAGAGACACGCACTGCTGGGAGAGTGGCTGAGAGAGACACTGAGAGACACGCACGGCTGGGAGAGACACCGAGAGACACGCACGGCTGGGAGAGACACCGAGAGACACACACTGCTGGGAGAGACACTGAGAGACACACACTGCTGGGAGAGTGGCTGAGAGAGACTGCTGGCTGAGAGATGGCGGGCTGAGAGAGACTGAGCGTTTTTCCTGAACTTGAATTGTAGCCTGGTGCTTCCCTAATAAACCTGTGAGTTCTGTGTGGCCACTGCAGTGAATTATCAAACCCAGCAGACAGGTGGTGAGTGCTGCGGGAGGAACGATTGGTGTCAGGGTTGGTGAAAGGGCTGGAGGGAGGCAGCAAGTCTGGCCTCGCAGGAATAGGTCTTGGACTATTGATGGTGATTCTGTCTTCCTCTTGTGGGGTTAGAGGAGGTCAGGAGATGTGGCCTCCCTGCCCCTTTAGCACATGTGCAAGTAAAATTCTGCTGAAGATAATCCAAAAACAGTTGCAGCCATACATCAACAGAAATTCAAGCTGGATTCAAGAGAAGGCCTGGAATGAGGGATATCATTGCTGATGTCAGATGGATCTTGGCTGACAGCAAAGAATACCAGAAAGATGCTTACCTGTGTTTTATTAACTATACAAAGGCATTCAGCTGTGTGAATCATAACAAATTATAGATAGCATTTCAAAGAATGGGAATTCCCAAACACTTAATTGTGCTCATGTGGAACCTGTACATAGATCATGAGGCAGCTGTTTGAATAGAACAAGGGGACACTGGATGGTTTAAAATCAGGAAGGGAGCGCGTCAGGGCTGTATCCTGTCACCATACTTATTCAATCTGTATGCTGAGCAAATAATCCAAAAAGCTGGACTATATGAAGAAGAACATGACATCAGGATCGGAGGAAGACTAAAAATGTACGATATGCTGACGACACAACCCTGCTTGCATGAAAGCAAAGAGGACTTGAATACTTACTGATGAAGATCAAAGACTACAGCCTTCAGTATGGATTACACCTCAACATAAAGAAAACCAAAACCCTTACCACTGGATCAGCAAGAAACATGATGGTAAATGCTGAATATATTGAAGTTGTCGAGAATTTTGTTTTACATGGATCCACAATCAATGCCCGTGGAAGCAGCAGTCAAGAAACCAAATGATGTATCGCATTGGACAAATCTGCTGCAAAGATCTCTTTAAAATGTTACTAAGCAAAGATGCCACCTTGAGAACTAAGGTATGCTATGGTATCTTCAGTTACCTCATATGCATGTGAAAGCTGGGAAATAAGGAAGAATTGATGCATTTGAATGACGGTGTTGGTGAAGAATCCTGAACATACTCTGGACTCCCAGAAGAATGAGCACATCGTCCTGGGAGAAGTACCGTTAGAGCGCTCCTTAGAAAGGAGAATGGCAAGACTTTGTTCATCTTACACACTCTGTTCATCTTACGCACTTTGGACATGTTATCAGGAGGGACCAGTCACTGGAGAAGGACATCATTCTTGGCCAAGCAGAGGGTCTGTGAGAAAGAAGACCCACCACGAGATGGACTGACAGTGTGGTTGCCACAATGGGCTCCAACTTGTCAATGACTGTAAGGATGGCGGAGGCATAAGCACAGTCCACCCTGTCGTACATGGGGTCGTTGTGAATTGGCCCCTAACAACAACAGTTAAAACAGCACCCATTTCAGTTCAGTGGTGTACACTCTGCTCCTGTGTGCCATGCATCCATACCCCTCTCCATTGAGAGCACTGTTGTCAGAGATTACATCTTTACCCATGGTACGCACATCAACACAGACTGATAATTATTATTTTAAGCACTTATCTTCTAAATCATATACGCAAAACCAAACCCACTGCCATCGACTCAATTCCAACCCATAGCGACCTCTATTGCGTTTCTGAGGTGGGAAATCTTTATGGAAGTAGACTGCCCCATCTTCTTTCCATGGAGTGGCTGCTGGGTTAAATCCTCTGGTTAGCAGTCAAATAACAAAAAAAAAAAAAACCCCAAAAGAGCTACAAGCCAAAAAACACAATGCCATCGGCTTTTATGTTCTGCTGTGTCTTACCTTTCTCCCACTCCCACCCACTCTTTTTACGGCTTCAGGTTACTGTTTAGTGTCTTTTCACTTCAGCCTGAAAAACTTCCGTTAGCATTTCTGGTAGGACCGTTCTACTAGTAATGAGTTCTCTCATCTTTTGTTTATGATTTAATTTTTTAATTAAGACATTTCAGTCTTAATTACTTTTTCCGTCTTGAAGGGTAGTTCTGCCAGATACAGAATTCTTGGTTGACAGTTTTGTTCTCTTCTTCTTCAGGACCTGAAGTACAGGCAGCCCCTGGGTTATGAATGTCTGACATACATACAACACACAGTTACAGACCTACCCCGAACGACATCACGCTTAGTCAGTGAAAAGGAGGGAGAGCCTCAAAGAGATGGATTTACCCAGTAGCTCTAAGGATGGGCTTGAGCACAGCAAGGATTGTGAGGGTGGCACAGGCCAGGCCAGTGTTTTGCTCTCTCGTACACAGGGTTGCCATGCATAGGAACCGACTTGAGGGCACCTAACAAGCATGACAAATTGATCAGGGTCTCACTAAGTTGTTGCCAAGTCAAAACCAGAACTTGGTTGTCTTGACAACCAGCACAGGGTCCTCATAGAGACTCTGGACCACTGAAATACTTGTGTAAACACCTAGGAGGAGCAGAAAGTGCTCTTCAGTTACCTAACAATGATGGACGTGGCAAGTAACAAATCAGGTCATTTTCAATCTGACTTGAGATGGACGAATTCAGTCTTTAAATCGCCTAAGAAGGCTTCCTTAAGAGATGCCCTTTTTGGCTGAAACACAGAGATCTTCAAACTTCCCAGAGGACTCACCTCAAATTGTATATTATGCTCACAGAATGGTGTCAGAGGCAAACTAGAGGGCTGTCTGTTTAAAAACACATTATACCATATTGGTGCCTTGTGGGAAATTGCAGTCAATGTCATGAGACAAAGTGTATGTGAGCTGCTGTATGGAAAGTGAATTTGCCCTGTAAACTTTCACCCAAATAACAATAAATTAAAAAAAAAAAAAAAAAAAAAAAAACCCATATTATACCCTATTGGGGATCTTTCTTTTAAATATATGTATTTTTTAAGTGAGCAGCTTTTGACCAAAATACATGCAGCTATCTTAATTGGAAAATGTGGCGTGTATTAATGTAAGATTTTTTAATTTAAATTTTCATTTCTTTTGGGTTTCCTATGTAAAACTAACTGAACCTGACTAAATAATTTAAGGGTTTATTTTTTCTTATTTTTATTCTTTACTATTATTCTCTCAAACATTCTTGAGAAAATTTTAGAGACTTATTACTCCTTAAAGGAGCACTGATAGCACCATGGTGTGAGCATTTGGCTGTTTACTAAAAGGTCAGCAGTTTGAACCCACTAGCTGCTCCGTGGGAGAAAGAAAAGGCAGTCTGCTTCCATAAAGATTACAGCGTTGGCACATGGGGCGAACATTTACATCAGGTAGCTACACTTCTTGGAGCTATCAATTGTGGGAGAACAGAAGGGCAGTGTTTGCACAGGGAGACAGCTCAGGGGGTGGGAATGCATGGGAGGGAAGGACAGGGAAGGGGTAACTAAGGGGAGGAAGTGGGAAGAAAGCTGGGGGGAACTACAGTCAATGTCATGAAACAAAATATGTATGAACTGCTGTGTGGAAAATGAATTTGCTCTACCCACTTTCACCCAAATTACAGTCAAAATTAAAAGAAAGGAAAAAGACGACAGCCTTGCAGACCCTGTGGGCAGTTCCACTCTGTCCTCTAGGGGCGCTGTGGGTCGGAATGGACTCCACGGCAGTGGGTGAGGTTTGGGCTTTGCTTCTGTGAAGA
>NW_006921715.1:8393900-8398701 GCF_000298275.1 Orycteropus afer afer | reverse complement strand
GTGAAGATTGACAGCCTTGGAGACCCTGTGGGCAGTTCCACTCTGTCCTCTAGGGGCGCTGTGGGTCAGAATGGACTCCACAGCAGTGGGTGTGGTTTGGGCTTTGCTTCTGTGAAGACTGACAGCCTGGGAGACCCTGTGGCGCAGTTCCACTCTGTCCTCTAGGGGCGCTGTGGGTTGGAATTGACTTGAAGGCAGTAGGTGTAGTTTATGGATTACTGCTTTAGTGCCATTCTTTGTAAGTTTCACAACGGCCATCATATGAGAATAATTTTCAAACATGTTTTCCACAATGCATTTGTAAAACAATACATAAACCATTGTCTCTTAAAACAGGAACTTAAAGAAACTTTAAAGGGAAGGAAAATGTTCATGTGCCCTCAGCTCAGTCCAGGTCCATTGGCCCTGGGAATTTGCCTGTTTCCTCTTGGTCACCCAGTTTGTGTGGGTTCAGTCTCCCATGAGCTGTGGGAAATTTCTGGCCATTTCTTCATGTATCTGCCTTCTCTTCCCTCTGTCCCCCTCCTGGGACTCCCATGACATGTGTACTTGGTCCCTTGGGCCCTGTCCACTTCTTCTTTCTGCTCCCAGACTGGATGTTTAATTACCTCACCTTCAGCTCACTGGTTCCTTCCTCCATCGGCCACAATCTGCTACTGAATCCCTCCAGTGGAATTTTCATTTCAGCTACTGTAGTTTTCAGCTCCAGAATTTGTTTGGTTCCCTTTTCATATGTGTAATTTTGATCTCCGGACTCCTATCCCTATGGCTCTGAGGCAACCCTTCCTCCAGGGCCAGGATCATCATTCCTGGAGACACTGTCTCCTCAATGTAGCTGAAACACACACACTATTTCCAGGACCTGTTTCTGAGAGAAGCAGCTGCTGGCACACGGGCTCTGGGAGTCCGACGGACCCGCTGAACTCTGGCCTGCCTGTCCCATGGTCACCGTCCTCATGCAGGTGGGTGTGTGGGTGGGCACAGAGGGTGGGCACCCAGGGTGGGCATGTGGAACAGGCAAGATGATGGTGATGAAGAGGCCACGTGGGGCATTTAGTGTCACAAGCTACTTCTCCACTGCAACTCCACACCTATGCCTAAATTTTTCTCTGACCACATTTCAAGAAAAATAAGGTATTTTGTTCTGATTTTAAATGTTACACAAACTCACTGTAGAAAATTTAAGAGACTGGAGGAAATTTAAAAGAAAACAATCCAGCAAAGATACCACTCCTCTGGGACTTGTATTTGGGCTGAGACATGATGCCCACCTCCAGGGGCACCACCTGCTCTTTGTAGGGCTCCTAGGGGTGGGGGTGGGGGCCCTGCCACACTGTCCGACACTCAGGGAAAGCGATGCCCCAGAGGGTCACAATGACAGTAAATGACAGAGCCAGGACTTGAATCTGGAGCCCAACCCAGGAGCCCCCCCTCACTATCAGCAAATGCAGCACCCGCCCCCGGGCACAGGGGAACAAGGCAGGGTGGGGTGTCCTGTGATCTCACCTCATCCGACACTTTAAACCTCCGCAGTAGGGCCACAACTTTCTGCTTGAAGTTCTGTTGCTGCAAGACAAGTGGCACACAGAGTCAGAAACTGCACAGAGCCTGGCCCTCGGGGGTACCCTCAGTGTGGAGGGTGGTGCTAGGGTTAGTTCACGTGTGGCTCCCACAAGCTGCACACCAGAACCAGCTGTGGTTGGCACCACCTGATGCATGGTGGCTAAGCACGGGTCAGAGTGGGACCGTGCTCCATGGTGTTTTGGCACAGTTGGTGGACGTGGACTTGAACCTCCAACCTTCCGGTTGGTAGTTGACAGTGTTAACCATTCACCCCACCCAGGGACACATCAACAACCATGCTAGGAATCACTGGGGACCAAAAGGTGTGGTCACCACCAGAGACAGATCCAGGGAGCGGGGGCCCAGATGGCCATGGCCATCTCCCTGCAGGCCCTCTAGAAGCTTCCTCCAGGAAGTGAGGTGGCCTGCCCCTTCCTAGGCACTGGCCCCTTCCCAAGCACTGCCTCCCTGACCCCCCTCCAACAGGAAGTGGCTGCATATACCATGTGGGAGGACACTCAGGGCAGGTGCACAGGGCAGGCACCCAGGATGGGCATGTGGGCAGAGATGTGGAGAGGACACATGGGCAGGTACCTAGTGTGGGTATGTGGGCAGGTACATGGTGAGCACACAGTGTGGGAACAGGCACCCGGGGCGGGCACGTGGAGCAGGCACCCAGTGCAGGTGCACTGGTGGGTACCTGGGGTGGGCATGTAGAGTGCCACAAGCCTGGCCTCTGGCTTATGGCACTGAGCAGGTGCACCAGTGGGTACCCAGGAGGGCACATGGAGCAGGCACCCAGAGCAGGTGCACCAGTGGGCACCTGGGGCGGGCACATGGAACAGGCACATGGGTGGGTATAGCAGTGAGTACCAGGAGCGAGAATGTGGTGCAGGCACACAGAGTAGGGGCACTGGTGGGCACCCGGGAAGGGCACATGTGGAGTAAGCATGTGGGTGGGTGCACCGATGGGCACCCAGGGAGGGCACATGGAGCTGGCACCCAGAGTGGGTGCACTGGTGGGCACCTGGGGCGAGCATGTGGATCAGGCACATGGGTGAGTGAGTGGGGCAGTGACTGCTCCCTGACTGCTCTGTTGCCAAAGCTGGCCTCTGGCTTGTGGCACTGAGCAAGCTGTTCCTTAAAACAGCTGCCCTCCACCCCCACCCCTGTGGGGGTCACCCGGCAGCCCCAGATCTGAAGGCTCCCAATAGCATCACGGAGACCATGCTTTAAGATACAGAAACCGTGCAGCTCCACCGCCCCCATCAGAACCCACTGAGGCCCCTCTAGGGCTGTCAGCACCCTAGACTCCTGCCCAGGGGCTCGCAAAGGAGGTGGTAGTTTCAGGGGTGTTGTGCCCCAAGGCCCCAGGGGCTGGGGGTCCCATGGGAGGTGGCTCAGCACCATGAGCTCTCCAGGCAGCTCAGGAGCTCCATGGTGGGTATCTGTGCCCTGCTGGGCAGCCCCTCCCACCTAGGGCTGAGGCCCCGTTCTGGGGACTGCCCAGGAGAACCCTCATTTGTCCCTTCTGAATCTGGGGCCTGTTCGCACATTGTGCCAGCCTCCCTGACAGCCCCAGGCCTGTCTACTCCTCACGTGGTCTGGCTGGCACCTCGGCTGGAGCCAGGAGTGAGGGGCACAGGACAGGGCACTGATGCGTGGGGCTGACCACCCATGACTGGCACAGGGCCACCTACACCCTCTGCTCACAGCAGCAGCAGAAGCCACAACCGATGGTGGCTGTACCCCACCCCTGGGCAGATCTGTGGTGGAGTGGGCTGGGCCCTGTGCACCCACTTCCTAGAGCCCCCACCCTGCATGCCCCCGCCCGTCCCCAGGGTTAGTAAAACCAGTCGCCACCGACCCTGGTCATGGACGCCGTTCTTACTATCGATCGCCGCTGCTTCTTGGGCTTCCCCACATCGAAGTCATCCTCGTCCAGATCCTGTGGGGACATGTGTGGGCCTGAGGCCACGACGCCCACTCCCAGGACAGGGCATACGTGGGCCTGAGGCCACGGCACCCAAACCCAGGACGGGGCACACATGTGGGCTTGAGGCCATGGCACTCACACCAAGGACAAGACACACGTGGGCCTGAGGCCACGGCACCCGCGCCCAGGACAGGGTACATGTGGGCCTGAGGCCACGGTGCCCAAACCCAGGACAGGACACACATAGGCTTGAGGCCAAGGTGCCCACACCCAGGACGGGGCACACGTGTGGGCCTAAGGCCACAGCACCCATGCCCAGGACAAGGCACACGTGGGCCTGAGGCCATGGTATCCATGCCCAGGACGGAGGACATACATGGGCCTGAGGCCACAGCATCAACGCCTAGGACAGGACATAACATGAGCCTGAGGTCACGGCACCTATGCCCAGGATGGTACACACGTGGTCCTGAGGCCACAGTGCCCACACCCAGGATGGGGCGTACACGTAGGCCTGAGGCTATAGCACCCATGTCAGGACAGGACACACGTGGGCATGAGGCCATGGCACCCATGCCCAGGACAGGACACATGTTGGCTTGAGGCCATGGTGGCCATGTCCAGGGGGGAACATACATGTGGACCTGAGACCACAGCACTCATGTCCCAGGACAGGGAGATCGGAGGGCCCAAGGCCATGGCGTGCACATCTAGGCAGTGCCTAACCAGAAGCCATTGTGCCCCGAGCTGTCAGTGCTGCCTGTAGACGCACATGAGTGACACGCAGGGAAACACCCACACCCTGAGCCAGCCATGTCCATGAGGCCCAGGAAGTCTGTTTGGTACCTGTGCCGTAAGGCCCAAGGTGTGGGTGCCTGTCTCACCCCCAACCTTCTGCGCTTTATCCCCTCTGGTCCACCATGTCATGTCCTCCCCAGTTCTCCAAGTCTTCACCTGATCTACTGTATCATGTTCCCTGCCATGGACATCTGCCCCGGATGGTGCTGTGGCATGCCCTGGCCTTCTGCGTCACACCCGCTGCCCGCCGCCTCACGTCCCCCACAGTCACCTGCCCCTGGACGCCATCGTCGCACCCTCTGCCCACCACACCACGTCCCCGCAGTCACCTGCCCTGGACGGCACTGTCACTCCCTCTGCCCACCACACCACGTCCCCGCAGTCACCTGCCCTGGATGGCACCGTCACTCCCTCTGCCCACCACACCACGTCCCCGCAGTCACCTGCCCCTGGACGGCACCGTCGCACCCTCTGCCCACCACACCACGTCCCCGCAGTCACCTG
>NW_006921715.1:8359455-8393800 GCF_000298275.1 Orycteropus afer afer | reverse complement strand
CACCTGCCCCTGGACGGCACCGTCGCACCCTCTGCCCACCACACCACGTCCCCGCAGTCACCTGCCCCTGGACGGCACCGTCGCACCCTCTGCCCGCCGCCTCATGTCCCCGCAGTCACCTGCCCCTGGGCGGCATCATCACTCCCTCTGCCCACCACACCACGTCCCCGCAGTCACCTGCCCCTGGACGGCATCGTCACTGGCATCCTGCTCGGAGGAGAAGCTCTCGTACTCTTCCTCGGAGTAGTTCTCTGCGGAACCAGCACACAGAATGGAGACCCCTTAAGATTCTGGGGCTTGAGAGGGGGCTGCACTCTCACAACAAGAGACCGCGCCACACCACCAGCTGCGCCCCACGCAGACCCTCCCCTGTCACTCACTCTCACTCACATCCTGAAGTCAACCTGTGTGCTACTCCCCCACTGCCTGTCAGCACCAACCCTCCAGCTGACCCCTCCTCCTTGCCTACTATGCTCGGGGCTACGTGCCCTGGCTCAGATGCCATGGCCAAGGCCTCCAGCAGAGCGTGCTGGGCACAGGCTGCCAGCATTCCTGCCCAGCCCGCTCCGGACTCGGTGTGCTGCCCACACAGCTAGCGGTGGCAGCTGCTGCAGAGGACCGGCTGCACTCACCCGTGGACTTGGCCTTGGGGCCAGCCTGCATGGCACTATCCTCATGGTCAATAGGCTGGCTGGACAGGGAGAAGATCCAGATCTCAGCCACCTTGACAGTGGCTTCCTTGATGTTGCTGCACAGGCTTAGGACCTGGCCACCCTCAGACGGGTGCTGCATCACCTGGGGTGGGGAGGGCACGGATATGTGGAGGCATGGCAAGCAGCCCCTCTCATCCCCAAACACCACTGACACCCAGCACCCAGTGGCCTTTGCCCCAGACACCCTCAAATCATCCTTGTTCGTGACACAGAAGGTCCCAAGGATGACAGCACACAGGTGGCTGTCCTTGGCTGGCCCTTCTCCCCCAGCCCACCCAGCAGCTCCAAGACCCCATGAGCCCGAGTCCCTCAGCCTGGTGTCCAGGCCACCAGGTGCTATGCCTGAATCCCAGTCTAGCCCGACAGCATCAGCCATGACCACCCTGCACCCAGGATGGTCCTCACACCCTGGCAGGTGACCCATCAGTGGCTGATTTTAACTCAATGTGTTTCTGGTCACATCCCCACTTTAGTGCCAGGCCAAGCCCAGAGCACCACTCTGGGAACCTCAGCCATCCGAGATCTGGTTATAACCCTGGGGCCAGGGATGCGTGGCTACTGAGAGTGCCAGAAGAGGGTCCCAATACTGTCAGGGACACTGTTCTGGGAAGGGCTCAGGACAGGTCCCTCGGGCCACATCCACTCTCTGCTTGAGGGTAGAACAGGCTTGTGTGTGACTGCAGGGAGAGGGCCACAGGTACGGGGGGAAGACCATCAGCAGAGACAGCTCCTGGCCTAGGCAGAGGTGCTGGACGGCCAGCTGGGGCCCAGCGGGGCTCTGGCTGCATGGACAGTAGCTGCACCCAGAACCCACCTCGGCCATGTTGATGGCGCCCGCGGCCAGCGTCTTATAGCCCAGAATGGTCCGGTTCTTGTACCGCTTCCGCCGCTGCAGCATTATCTGAAGTTTGTTGCCTTCTCTTTTCAGGAAGTGAGGGTACTGCGGGTACAATTGAGTCCTGCCCCATCAGTGCAAGGCAGCAGGCCCACAGGGCTGTGGTACCCCAGGGACGAGCAGGTCACCGCGCCTGGCTCTCACTGGGTCACCATGGCCCGCAGCTGAGGCCCAGACAGCTCAGCTGTCCGGGGTGTCAGAGCTCACGACCTTACAGAGGGCTCTCCCACAATGTGAGAAGGGCTTCACTGTCTGGGGGAGATGCCACACCCAGGCAGAGGGCACCTCAGGCCGCCACTGCCACACGTACTACACGTGCAGACCCTGCAGACCTGCGCAGCCCCTTTCTTAGTGGCCCCAGACACGCATCAACTAAAAACACCAGGATG
Source organism: Orycteropus afer afer (assembly GCF_000298275.1). Taxonomy (NCBI): domain Eukaryota; kingdom Metazoa; phylum Chordata; class Mammalia; order Tubulidentata; family Orycteropodidae; genus Orycteropus; species Orycteropus afer. The sequence goes on along the minus strand of NW_006921715.1, from coordinate 8,391,803 downwards.
ACGGAATGTTCTATATCTTGCCTGTGGTGTTAGCTGCATGATTATGTCCACTTGGCAAATCCCACAGCAGCAGACACTTAGGGAAGGTCAGCCATACACTGTGTAAGAACACCTCAATAAACCCAACTCCCAAAAGCCCGAAGCAGCCTGGTTGCGTCAGCCCTCAGGTGAGTGTGGGAAGGCAGGTGCCCATAACTGTGTGGGAAGCAGTCAGGAGGTCCCAGGGCTGGCAGAGCCCAAGGGTCAGCAGAGTGTGGCCTTGGGGAGAGATTACACTGCACTGCAGCCTGGTTACACGTTTGGAAGAAAGATTTTTGGCAGATCTGATATGAGCTGACACTAAACACTGATTTTTCAAGCCGTGCTCCAGCAGAAAGACAGTGGCCCTGCGGCATCTTGGTGACACGGATGCTGTCGCACCTGTGCCAAAAAGCACACGAAGGAAGGCGGTGCCCGCGGGGCCAATCCAGGAACCGACGGGGCTTTCCTGTCGACTGGGACTCCAGAGGGTCTGGGGAGGATCCCGGGAGGAGCCCAGAGCCCCAAGCCCACGTTCGCTGCTGGGCTCTCCCAGAAACACCCTGAAGAGTTGGAGCTCAAAATGCCATTTCTGTATTCCTCTCTATCTTTCCTAAGCAACTAGCCTGAAGTGACTTTGACGGCACAGTCTGACGTTTCTCACGGGGACAGAACGGAAAGTTCAAGCTGAGAAACCAAAGTAACTGACCTCCTGGAAGGTGTCTGTGGGGCCCCATGCACCCAGCGCCCTCACCTGCAGCGAGAACGTGAGCGCCAGGTCGGTCTCCACTTGTCCACTGGGGGGCAGCATAATCTCGTGGGAGCGCAGAACCCTCTTGGAGCCCTGAGACAGACAAGCAGCTGGTAAAGGGGGTGGTCCCGAGCAGCGTGGTGGGCAGCTTGGGCACCACGAGGGCGGCAGCACCACGACAGGACACTGATACAAAGTCCCCACACGCCTGCACCCATCACTGCGGCCTCAAGAAACCTACCCTGGGAAATGAGAGGAGGTCAAGAATGGCCACTGCCAAACTTGATCCCATTAAAGAAATACGGATCTAGACACGACACTGCAGATGATCTCAAGGACAACGGCATGAGGCGCCCAGTGCTTCTGAAAGCACAACACTGTGACAGGCACTCGCCTCCCAGAGAGGAGGGGTGGGTTACAGCCCCGATCAAACAGCAACAATGCGCCCGACTGGATTTAGAGGTCCACACACAGATCCAAGATGGTGGCTGTGGTAGTTACGGCTGTGTGTCAACTTGGCTGGGCCTGGTTCTGAGTGGCTGGGCAGCTGGATGTACTCATTCCTCACAGTGAGACTGGTAATTAACTCCATGGTGGAATGTGCTTTAGGGACATAGGCTGCTTCCAGTATGTAATAAGCAACTTTGAGGAAGGTCTCTAACTTGTGGCACCTTGGACCCTGCATGTAGCCAGTTGTTTACCAGCCTGCCATGCTCTGCTGACCTCGGGACTTTCAATGGACTTGAATGAACGGCCTGCCGTGCGGTTTGGTAACATCAGGACTGTCCTTTTTACTTGTTGACCTTGGCTTTGTCAGCCTCAGCAGGCAGCAGCTGATTGAAGAAAAGCTTCCACCTCCAGTGGGCCGGGAGCAGGAGGTAGAACTGAAGCCCAATGTTGAGGGCCTTTCACCCAACCCCTAGAGCCTGGCATTTTGAACTGGGACTTAAAGCCTCCAAACTGTAGAGAATAAACTCCGGTTTGTTCACGCATCCCATTTTCCCATTTGTGGTGTATTTTCTGTCAGAGTGGCACTAGGGAACCAGAACAGTGGCTATGTAAAAAAAAAAAAAAAAAAAAAATCCAGTACATACTAACAGTGAGGTGCACAAGAGAACACCAGTCCGTGAACGCTGCACAATGTGCAGAATGAATCTTTTGTGTAAAATACAGGAGAGCCCAACCTCAAACTACACCAAACGTTCATCCCAGCATTGTCTAAAAAGCGACTGTTCAGGGCACTGCTTCCGGTGACAACGATAGCGCCACATAACGGAAAACTGCAAGTTCCAGTCGCTGAGTACGGGTGATGGCAGGCCCCGTGGGGGATGGCTGGGCACCATGGCTCTGGTGAGGCACTGGGCTCCAAGTCCTGGGCAGAAGCCCGGCAGGACCCCATGCTTTGGCACCTCGCTGGCCCTCCCACAAGTCCCAAGAGCTCAAACAGTACCCCTCTCCTTTGGGCACCCAGTAAGTACTTGCTGTATGACTCTGAGGGTAAAAAGACACTCCTGCATCCTGTCTACTTCCTATTACAAAATGTCATCCTGCCCCGAGGTCCCCATGCACCCACATGCCCCCTCCAGCCTTGCTGGCCAGCCAGGGGCCCAGGCCCTACAGACCCGTGAGCCAGGGCTCCGGGCCGGGCATCTACAGTGGCCATAGTGTGACTGTGAAGACTGGGCCAGCAGCCACGAGGGAGTGGTGACAAGGAGGCACAGCTCAGTGGGGTGACAGCAGGGGCAATGTGGGAGCAGCCCACGAGGGCAGGGAAGGGGCAGACCCAGCTACGAGGCTCAGATAATGGAGGACGCTCAGCCCGGGGCCTGCTCTCTGGACCCAGGTGTGCGAGGCCGTGCCTGTCGGCTCCTCCGGCCAAGAACTGAGCATGGTGAGTATCACACAGGCCCCTCCTACCGGTGCTGTGACCCTGGGATGCCAGGGGTGGAGTCTCTCCACTGCTTCCCCTTTGCCCAGAGGTCAGCTCTGTGCTGTCCAACCCATCCCTCCTCATGTGTGTGCCCCCACACCTGCCTCTCAGAGGACCTGCACATCGATGAGCCTGTGATGGGCTGGGGGTGGGGGCCAGGTGAATCAGCCCCAGCTGGGCAGGACCTTCCTCTGGGAATTAGAGGAAAGCTGTCAGGTAGTGGGTAAAGAGAAGGATGAAACGCCAGGTCTCGAAGGGCCACCAGCAGAGGGCAGTCTCCCCCATGGCTCTGGCCTCACCTGGCCTCTTGAGTACAGGCGCTGAGGAGGTGGAGCTGGGTGTGTGTAACAGGAGGGCTGGAAGTGGGGGTAGTGGGTGGGGGCTCCAGGTGGGCCCTGGATGGCAGGGAAGGGTGGTTGAGGATCATGAGGCTGGAGTGTGGGCATCACAAGCCCTTTCCGGGGCAGAGCAGCCTCGCTGGAGTTGACGGCCCCAAATTGCTGGGCCAGAGACCGGCCAGCTTGCATTTCCGTGACTGTCAGTCCCAGCCAAGGCCTCTGGAGGGTCCCCGGGCAGGCTGACTCAGCTCGTTCATGTCAGGGCGCCCCTGGGCAGCAGTCACCGTCATGCACACGACCCTCGGTGGGGTGGCCTCCCCAGGTCTTTATGTAAAGAGCAGCAGTTCTGGTTGGGGCAGTTGTCACTCCCGAGGGAAGGCCAGTGGGCCCCGGCCCAAGTCAGAGGCCACGCGCCTGGGAGTGCTGACCAACCAGGACTGGGATGGGGTGGAGGGGTGTGGCATCCTACAGCCAGGACCAGACCCCGTGGGCAAGAGTGGGCTCAGTCAGTCCCCAGGTCTGGAAAGCTGGGCCATGGACAGGGACCACAGAACCACCTGCTGCAGCTGCACAGTAGACGGATCACACGCCCCTGAGATGCTGGGGGGTGGGGTGCAGGTTAAATGCTGAAGATGCCACCTCCAGTCAAGCAGGTGTGCTGGCAGGGACACACACCTGCAGTGGGGTCTGCTGCGGCCACCTCATTCCCATCAGGGAAGCAGGTGTGAACGGACAATGGTCGAAATCAATGCAGGTGCCCGTCAAAAGGTCTGGGCAGCAGCCCCCCTCCACAGAGACAGGCAGCCACTGGGTGGGGAGAGGCAGTGGCCACTGCAGTGTCTCCTGGAGCACAGCAGCCGCCCACCATGCAGGGGTGACAGAGGGGCCTGGTGCAGTGCCAGTCCCAGCCCTGCTAGCCACGCACATGCCTGCTGGTGCACCCCTCCTAGCTGCAGCATGGCTGAGGCGCACCCTGAGTGCTCAGGGCCCCCGGCGCCTTCCCTGCGGAGCCCACGCCCGCCGGCCTGCCTGGGCTCCATTACCTGCATTTTAACAGCGATCACCACGGAGATGAGCTCCTTCTCCAACCCCTTGAAGACCACCAGCTTCTTGAGGGTCAGGCTGCACAACCTGGAGAGGAACAGGTTCACAGTGACCAGGCCTCACCCCCACTCTTGGTGCCCTGGGAGACCCCTCACCGCAGCACCAACTGTGCCCACCGACCACACAACTAGGCCCTCCGCAGCTGTGCCTTGGGGCAGGCCTGGCCGTCACGTCTTCTAGGAGTCCCTCCCCAGCCCTGGTCAGGCTGGGAGGCACCTGGGGTGCCCTCTCTCTGAGGGGCCAGAGGCCAGGTTGCTCCTCTGTGGATGTGGCTGATCTCAAGCTGTGAGCAGGCAAGGGGGAGGCGGTCAAGGGACGTCTAAGGCCCTGAAGTTGAGAGCACAGTCTGGAGTGGTGGGAAGGGAGTCGGTGCCAACATGTCCAGCTCCTGGCACATGCTTCCCCCTGCTTCCCCCTTCCCCCACGGCCCTGCCTGTCCTCCTCCATAGCCCTGCCCCCTCCCAAGGCCCTGTCCCTATGCCTAGCCCTGGCCATTCCCCTACAGCCTTGTCCTCTCCCACAGCACTGTTGGTCCCCACCCCCCCAGCCCTGCCTGCTCCCCCACAGCTCTGCCCACCCCCTCGTGGCCCCGTCCCTGCGGGCTGTCTCCTCCTGGCACAACCACCCTGTGACTCCCGGGGCAGTGTGCTCCACCCACGGGCCGCTGTGATGCTGAGACGGCTGCTCGCTGAGCAAGGGACGGGCAAGGGAAGACAAGGGAGAAGCATCAGGGAGACTTAGATTCACGGGAGAGACCGCGTCCTGGTCCTAAAGCCGACCAGGGCAGACTTGAAGGGCGCGCTGTGTGCCCCAAAGAACACAGAAGGGCATCAGCCCCCAACGCTGAGGAAATTAACAACACGTGCCTCAATGACCGCGTGTCTAAGAGGAAGTCCCAACAAAAAGTAGGAAATATACTGAACAGGACAAAAGTGAAAACAACATATCAGAACAACTGCCTGAAATCTTTTTATTGTGAATAGACAGGTAACAAAACACGCCATTCCAGCAGTCTTCCCCCATGCAGTTCAATCACATTAAACACGCTCATCAGGTTGTCCCTCATCGCCCTTACAATGTGCCAAAACGTGTGGGACACAGCCAAAGCAGTGTTGACAGGGAAAGCCACAGAACTAAATGCTTAGCACCACAAAAGGAGGAGGGCCACTTTAGAAACCGGAACCAGGAGAGCCCCCAGGGGGAGGGAACAGAAGCAAACCCAATGCAACAGAAAACAGAAAAGCAACTGAGAAAGTCAGCTACCCCAAAAGATGCCTCTTGGGAAACATCCCTAAAGCTGATAACCTCTAATCGGACCGACAAATGAGAAGAGAGAAGAGGGCAACTCCCCAAATCAAGAACCAGAGAAGGGCCAGCACCGGGCTCCCACACACCACAAGGTGTGACTAGGGAAGGCCCCAACTCAGATCAATGGCCCAGTCCCTGGAAAGCATAAACGACCCAACTCACCAGATGCAATAATGAGCCAGAAGGGTCCTCATTCTTTAAAGACACAGAACTGAGGCTTGAAAGCCTCCTGAGAAAGAAAGCTCTAGGCAGATTCTGGCCAATATAAGAGAAGAAATAACACTGACCCTACAGCTTCTTCTGGAAAACCAGAGAGGACTACTCTCCGACTGGTTTATAAGGTCAGCAAAAGCAGCACAGAAAAGAAAACCATAGCCAATAGCCCTCATGAACCTAAGCGCAAAACCCTTCAAAAGATCCAGCAAGTTGAATCCAGCAAAACAGAAAAAGAACCGTGAGCAGGACACGAAGCCACCATCATTACAGCATACTGTCAACTCAACTTTTCCATGCACTGGGAAACCAGAAAAACGCGCCTTGTGGCAGTAGTCGCTTTATTGCAGTGTTCTGGAACCGACCCGCAGCCTCACCAGCGAGGCTGGTCCACCAGTGAAACCACCCAGCGTGACCCACCACGCCAGCAGGCTAAACGTGATAAGCCACCAACCCCTGAAGAGATTCAGGAAAACTTCTGACCAAATCCAGCATGCATTAGTGACAGACAGGCCGCAATGTGATAAGGAGCATCTAAACGCCTACCACCGACATCACACTGCATGCTGTCCCCCAGTACTGCGACCAGGCAACGACATTCACCATTACTCCTTCATGCAACACAGTCCCGGGAGCCCCGCCCAGTGCAGTAAGAAGAGGAGGAAAGAGGCTCAACGACTGGAAGGGAGAAAATAAAACCGTTACTCTCTGCAGACAACACAGTTACTTGTGGGATCCAGAAAAATATAAAAACGAGCCCCTGGAACGAAGAGGAGTTTGCAAGACCAAAAGAAACGAGGTGAAGACGGAAGTGTCAGCCTCACTGCTAGACTGGCACGTGCCCTGTCTGTGTCGTAAACACACACAGACACAGCAGTCAGATTCCTGCATACTAGCCGTGAACAACTGGAAGCCAACGTTTTCCCAACACAGGCACACCACACAGATACTGCGGGTGGGTTCCAGACCACTGCAATAAAGCAACTGTTGCCTCAAAGTGACGCATGTGCATTTTCGGTTTCCCAGTGCCTAGAAAAGTTCAGTAGATGGTATGCTGTAGTCTATTAAGTGTGCGACAACACGATTGAGTATGAAACATTATGAGAATGACCAAAATGTGACAAGGACAGAAGGGAGCACACTGTTGGAAAAACGCTGCCTGGTTTGTGGACTTGCTTGATGCACGGTTGCCACAAAGCTTCCATTTGTAAAACTATGTACGCCTGTGTTCCATCCACAACAGCTCTGGAATTGAAAATTCCTAAACAAAAGAAACGCAGGATTTGTATGCCGAAAACCACAAAGCACAGATGAAGGGATGGCTAAGATCTGCAGAGAGACATGCTCGTGGAGGAGCAATCCCCAGACGATTGCTGTGGTTGGGGTTAAGCTCGGGAACAGAGAAGCTTCGAGAAGGCAGAATCCAACACAACTCCTCTGGAAATGCCAGCAGGATGTGTTGTCAGGTAAACAAGCCAATTTTCAAAATTTACACGGCAAAACAAAGGACTCAAAATAGCTAAAATCAATTTGAAAACAAAGAATAAAGTTGGGGGATCTCACCATCCAATTTTAAAACCAGTTAGAAAGCCACGGTAATCCGGGGTAGTGACGATACCCAAACCCCACTAACGTTAAGTCGATTCTAAGTCACAGCAAACCCAAAGGACAGAGGAGAACAGCCCCTCAAGGTTTCCAAGATCTTCATAGAAGCAGACTGCCTCATCTTTTGGTTAGAAACCAAACATTTTAACCACTGCATCACAAGGGCTCTGCTGATAAGCGGAAAGCTATACAGATAACAGAATTGAATAAGGGACCCAGACACAGATCCACACAAACATGGGCAACTGATTTTTGCCAAGGATGCAAAGGCAATTCAATGGAGAAAGAGTAAGTGCCCACAGTAAGTGGCATTAGAACTGCATCCAAACCAAACCAAACTCACTGCCGTCCAGTCGGACCGGACTCCTAGTGACCCCTCCTTGGGTTTCCGAGGTGGTATCACTATGGAAGTAGATTGCCCAACCTTCCTTCCGAGGAGTGGCCAGTGGGTTTGAACCGCCAGCCTTCTGGTGAGCAGTCAAGCGCCTTAGGCACCACATGCAAACATCAGTCCCCACCAGCTCCTGCTTTAGTCCACACCAAGGTTCTGCTCTGAATAAACTACGAATATCATGCCCACCACCTTGGGGTGTGGCTCAATAAACCACAACCATGACCTCAGGGCGGGGCCCTACAAACCACGCCCACGACCTCAGGGCAGCGCCCAAGGCCTTAGCAGTCAGAGCTCCCACCCATCTGCCTCCAGAGGCTCACATTCCTCTGGGGTTCCCAGTGGGCAGACAGTTAATGCACCGGGCTGCTGACCCAGAGGGTGGAGGGTCACGTCCACTCACAGGCACCTCAGGAGAAAGACTTGAGGCCCTGCCTCCGGAAACCCCCTGGAGCACAGGTCTACTGACAGATGACCTTATTGGGAGCCCTGACTGTCCCCACCTCAACTACAGGAAAACGGTGGACAGTGTGGAGGGTCCTACCCCCGCCGCGGGCTCCCTGCTGCGTGACAACTGAAGGGGCAACAGTGGGCTCTGGGGCCCTGGCCACGCCCCCTTGCCCCTCCCGTTCCCTGGGTTGCAGCACCTTAGGGTCCAGCTGCCCTTGTGCAAACACCGGAAGAACAGAATGATTTGCAAACCCAAACTGAGCCAGCAGTCCCAAGGCGCCCTGTGAGCGGGAGGGAGCTGTGGGCGTCAGACCCGCTAAGCCCACAAGGCGGCGGACCCTCTAGGCCTGGCTCTGCGCCCCAGAAGTCCCGTCAGATTTCACGGACACAGCCCGCCTGCACTGCCATCCGGTACAAGGGCAGTCTCGTGGGCTGTGGGAACGCAGCATTCACACATCCAGACAAGTGGCCGAATGTCCCCGTGTCACCTCACTCTTCTTGGTGTGTCTGCTCAGAGCGGGTGGCAGGAAGGGCGCACTCAGAGCCTTGCAACCTGGGCAGTCAGCACGCTATGCTGAGCTTGGGAACAGAAACTTCGAGAAGGCAGAAAACCAGACAGCACAGAGCACACCCACCCACCAAGAGAACAAAGTTCTGGAAAGAAGCAAAATGGTGAGACGTCCAGCTGGGCTCCCACCGTGACCCTCCCGTCCTTCCCTCCTGGAGGGGCTCTTCCAGAGGAGGGGCTAGGACTCAGGTGGTGGCCTTGGCCCTGGGGGTGTGGGCAGCAGTGCCAGCAATTGCTTCCTGGCCATTCCCTCAGGTCCAGGAGTACTACCCTGGTTCTGTCCCTTCCCCTGGCTGCAATGGTAGGACCTAAGCAGCCACCATGGGCTCAGAGACCAGGGCCATGTGGAGGACGGCAGGGCCACCTCTTTGGTTACAGGAGGCAGTGTCCAAAGCTACCTTGGAGAACCCTCATTCGCTGGCAATTGTGGCCTCAACTGGACCCTAGACTACAGGCGTGTCACAGCAGTGTGTACAGGCATGTTACACATGTGTGCACGTGGTAGGGCGTACCAGCACATTACATGTGTGTACATGTGGCAGTTACTGTTTGCTCACATGCCTGACTTGGCCCCATCTGTTGCACACCTCTGCAACTTGCCCCTCTCACCCAATACCTCGCTGGAGACCTGGCCACACTGGACCACCATGCCTGCCCTGAGAGTCCAGTTGGTCTCTTGCATCCCCTCCTGGTGGACTCCAGGCTGTGCCAGCGCTCTGACAACCTCCCCTGTGTATGCAGTGTCCACGTGCAGTGTATCCTGGCCATCAGCACAGTGGACCTGTCCGGGGATGTGGACCAAAGCCCACTCCCACTGGCAGGGAGGCCCTCGGGTGCACACGGTGCATGTGCTAAGCTGGTAACTGGAAGGCTGGAGGTTCTGGATCCAACCAGAGGCATCTCAGAAGGGCTGGTGATCGACATCCTAAAAGTCAGCCACTGAAAACCACCTGGAGTTTCAAATTCTCCTTCTGGAGGGATGATGGCTGACAACCCCTGAACTATTGCCTTAAACTGAAAATGCCACCTGGGGTTGTCTTAAACCCAAACAGTAGTTTATCTTCATAAGAATGCCTGCCTTAATGTACCAAATGTGAGTGACCAATATGGCAGCATTGAGGATGAGAAAGACAGAGAGAGTTACATGGGCAGTACAAACAACAAATATGAACCCCTTTGTAAATACAATACTGAGTTGTCAATGAAAGCAAACATGGGTATAGGGACGGATAGATGGGTGAACAAGCTAAACAATTATGTATGTCTAAATGGAGAGTGTATCCAAGATCATATACAGGGTTGGCAGACAATGGGCCTCTCGAAGAGTATGAAGGGATGGACACTGGGAGGAGGTAACTATGGGGAGGAAGTGGGAGGGGAACTGCTGCATTGTAAATTTTGGTCAATGACATGAGACAAAGTGTGTGTGAGCTGCTGTATGAAAAGTGAATTTACTCTGTAAATCTTCACCCAAATCCTAAAAAAAAAAAAAAAAAGAATGCCTGCCTTGAGCAGTGCTCTTTTAAGCTCCCTGTGGGATCAAACCCACAACAGCGACTTGGAACATCAGACAGGAACCTCAGGGGCAGCGAGTCGATGCTCTTGAGGGAGGAACAACTCCAAGGGTGTCACTGATACCACTGAACGGTACTTGTGGGAGCTGCCCCACTGGTGTATGCTCTACTGTTCATTCTCAACAAAAACTAACAAACACACAATAAAACCTCCAGAGCACAGCTGTGCCCTGACACACACGGGGTTGCCCTGAGTGGGAGGCCAGCAATGGCAGCTGGTCCCGTCGGTAGACACACAAAACCAGCAGAGGGCGAATGCTGGTGTCCTGGCGCGTGGCAGTGACTCACGGGGGCACAGGGCGGCTACCAGCCCTCCCAACCCACCACACAGAGGGTGTTTTCCTACCGACGTCTGGTTCTTCATTTGTTCTAGATGGCAATCATCGGCTTAAATACATTGTAAGCATTAGCTCCTAGCCATGGTCTGGGGCAGTGCTGTTCAGCGGTGATTCTCCTCTTCCAGGTGGGAGACCCAGGTGTGATTCCTGGCCAATTCAGCTCATGGCTGCCACCACCCACCTGTCAGCAGAGGCTCACGTGCCGCTGGGATGCTGAACAGGTCTCAGGAGATCTTCCTAGATGGCTAGGAAGGCAGGCCTGATAACCGGTCATCAGCCAATGAGAACACCATGGATCACAACGACATGACCTACACCTGATCATGAGACAGAAGAAAGTTCTGTCCTGTCACGCGGAGTGCCCACGGGTCAGGGGCTGACACCATGGTAGGCAACAACCTGCATTAGTAGAACACGTTTAGTTTTCTTTAATCTTCTCAACATGTTTTTACAACTTGTTTCCTGGGTATTCCACTTTGATCATCCCTTCCCCAACGTTTTTCCTTTCTTTTCCACTCTGAGGTCATTCATCACTTTGAAGATGTTTCGTGCATAATGTGAGGTCAAATTTTGCTGTTTCCTATATGGGTGTCTGGTTGTCCCCAAACTATTTATTGAACAGTATGTCCTCTCCTTACTGATGACTAGAGCCATCTCTGAAACACACCACAGCCACGTGTGCACGTACACGCGTGTGCAGACGCACACACACACGTTCCTGTGCCTTGGTTACGTTCCATCCATCAGTTTGTCTGTGGTGTAGTGTGTTGCCATTCACTCGGGTCTGATGTGAGTCTGCAGGCAGAACGTCCTAATGGCTCCCTAGGCTGGATCCTCCACAGGAGCAGAGAGCCACGCTCTTCTCCCACAGAGCTGCTGCGTGGGTTCAAACCACCAGCCTTCTGCTTGGCAGCTGAGTGCTTACTTTAACGGCATTCCTATGTGTTAAGAAGACACTTCCCCAACACACACCCCCTCAGTTTTCAGTACAGCTGCTTGTCTGTATCCTACACATTTTAGAATAACTTGCCACACTGAATGAAAACAACCCATGTGGGACTTCATGAAACTGAGTCACTTTAGGGAGGACGGCCATCTTGAGGACAATGAGTCCTCACGGCTCTGGGCCAAGGGTTTAGTGCCCTTGAGTACACGGCCATACCCTTTGCTGAGACCTCATGGCTTTTGCAATTCCTTCCCAGGTAACTGGGAGTCACTGCTGCTGGCGGCCATCAAGCTGGTTCCGACGCCCGGCGAGTCCTCTGGCGGCACAAATGTTTAAGTGCCCCGCTACCAGCTGAGGGGCTGGCAGCTCCAGTCCCCCGAAGGCTCCTCAGATGGCAGTCCTGCTGGTTTGCTCCCGAGATCACAGCCTTGAAAGTCCCCTGAGCAGTTCTACTCTGCTCACAGGGGCTGCGTGAGCTTTGCTCTTTTTCTTACTTTCAAACTGATTACAGCCATCTCCACACTGTTCCTCTGATGCACTTATCAGTGAACTTTCCAGAACTCGGTTACTGCTGGCAGTAACTTATATACTTTCACACTGTCCATGTGAACAAAACCAAAACCAAAGTCACTGCCATCGGTCAATTCCAATCCATAGCGAATCCCATTTGGTTTCCAAGGTTGTAAATCTTTACGGAACTAGATCGCCTCATCTTCCTCCCATACAGCAGTTGGTGGGTTTAAACAACCGACCTTGTGGTTAGCAGCCAAATGCCTGACCCACTACATCACCAGATGTCACGTGCAAGTGGCAATTTTGTTTTACCAGCTCAATCCTGTTCCCTTTTTCTGCTTTGTTGCATTGAGCAGGATCTTGGTATTCAGCAGTCACCATTCTTCCTCTTGACCTCAAAGAGTACACTTCCAGCCTTCACCACTAAGGATGCTGTGTCCAAAGCAGCACTCGCTGCCCTGCGAACCTTCTACAAGATGGAATGCTCTTTGTTGGCCTGAATGTGGTCTGCTAACCACGCGTGGCTGCTGAGCGCCTAGGCTGTGGCTGGTGCAACTGTGAATTATAAAGCTCATTTAACCCCAACTGATGTAAACAGCCAGACGCAGGCTGCCATACTGGATAGCAGGGCCACAGGCTTTTGGTTGTTAGGTTCCATCAAGTCGGTCTGGACTCACGGCAACCCCATGTACAAGAGAATGAAACACTGCCTGATTCGGTACCATCCTCACATCTGAGCCCCTCACTGCAGCCGCCTGTCAATCCAACCACCTCGTTGAGGGTCTCTTCCTGCTCCCGTGCAAGTTCAAGTTGAAGATGAAGAAAATTCAGACCAGTCCACAAGAGCCAAAGTATGATCCTGAGTAGATCCCACCTGAATTTAGAGACCATCTGAAGAGCAGATTTGCTGCCCTGAATGACTGAAGACCAGATGAGTGTGGGCTGACATTAAGCACATCATGTGATTCTTCACATCATTATGTGAAGAAACCAAAGTCACTGAAAGGACAGGAAAGAAAGATCAGAGTGGATGTCAGACTTTTCAGTGGGTCTTCTACACCAGGTTACGTAAGTACTATTTCCAGATTTCTAAGACAGAATTCCACGGAGAGCTTTTTCTGCATCTGTCAGATGATGTTTTGTCCAGCGTTAGACAAATTGCCCACATAGCCCCGAGACCAACCCTCTCGTGAAACACTGAGCCTTTTAATACCTTCCTCCATTCACGTTTCATGAGGATCTTCACTCCGGAGCTGAGCCCTCTGGGCGTGCTGTCCGTCACCATCCGCTTCCTTGTAAAGTGGACAGTGCAACCTCTGCTTCGAGCTCACAGCCCCATCCTATCACTGGGTTTATTTGCTGAAGATTTGGTGAAGTCCATCAGTAAAACCACTCGGTGCCTTCTGAGGAAGAGAGGTTGTCTTGTTATTTTTCAGAGGTTTTGGCACTCCATCATATTTCTTAATGTAAGCGATCCCTTCAGGGGCTCGATTTTCCTGTCAGTTACCATGTCGTTGCTAATTCTTCTAGAAGACACACTTGTTCAGTGACCTCCTTAAAACACCATTTACAACACCCTTTAAAACGTGACCCTACCTGGATCTCTTCATCCCTCAAACGGTTTGGGAGCTCTCTCCTTTGACCCGTTTTTGCCCAAAGTTTGTACTTTATTGATCTGTTCAGACGACTGGCCCTGCTTCTGGTCTCCGACATTGCTTTCCTCTGTATCATCGCAGTTCACTGGATCTACCCTGTTCTCGCCAAAACATGATTCAGGTGCCTCAGTGGCTGAATGTTAACTGTTTTCTAATATCTGAAATGAGAACACTCAAAACTCAGGATCTATACCTGAACGTGACACCAACTGGGATTTTTTATTCCTCAGTTGTCCATCTTGCTTGGGGCTGTTTCCCCTTTGGGGTCACCAGCTCCCCTCTTCCATCTCCGCTGGGGCTCCCTTGCTCCTCCTGGGGTCTTAATTAAGGTTTAAGACTGTTGGGTGCCATCAAATAGACTGTGACTCACGGTGACCCCGAGTGGCTGAGCAGAGCGGCCCCAAAGGGTTTCCCAGGCTGAAACCCTGACAGGAGCATGATGCCAGGTCAGCGCTCCCACAACCCGGCTGATGGGTTCAAACCGCCAACCTTTTGGTTAGCAGCCAAGCACTAAACCACTGCACTGAGGGCTCTTCTGCTCGGATCTTTTAACACCCTTGTAGGGACAGGGTTGCCCTCAGTCAGCAGGGTGCGTCCTGGGTCTGTTCCAAGGGTGCTTTAACACCCACTAGCCGCCCCGCCCACTCCTCCAGCTCCACCCCAGACCCGTTGAGAGCAACCTGGAGACTTCTAACACCCTTGTAGGGACAGGGCTGCCCTCAGTCAGCAGGGTGCGTCCTGGGTCTGTTCCAAGGGTGCTTTAACACCCACTAGCCGCCCCGCCCACTCCTCCAGCTCCACCCGGGACCCGTCGGGAGCCACCTGGAGACTCCCTTGCTCTGTAGCTGGGTACAGGTCTAAGAGCCCTAAGTCCCATCTGGCTGTTGGTGTAGGAGGGCTGGGACCTCTGTATGCGGCCTAAGGTGGGCAGACAGCACGGCCCCTCTTTGGAGCACCTGACTCTGGCATCCTCAGGGGGCTGCTGTGACCAAGTATACAGATGGAGATGCCTCTCCTCACTGCACAGGGTGGGCCTGGGGCCCTAGCCTCCAGTTCTCCACACACAGGACATGCCTGGGGGGGAGTGAGCACAGGAGTGAGGGGCCCCTTGTGAGGCTGAGGCCTATGGGGCTGTGGGGGTGCAGGGCCACTGTGTGTCAGCTGGGGCCACTGGGGTGCAAGGCTGCTGTGAGTCTGGGGCCCATGGGGCCCCAGGGGTTCGGGGCTGCTGTGTGTCAGCTGGGGCCATGGGGGTGCAGGGCCCCACAGACACTGGAGAAAGGGCACCAGAGGGTAGGCTGTAACAGAAGTCACCCGGGCAGCCAGAGGCAGGGAAGGACGGTGGTGGTGGTGGTGCAGCACCCAGCCCTCCATTGGTCTCCTTCCATGACGACCCCAATGTGGAGGTTTCCTCAGGGCCAATGGACCTTTTGGAGTGTGGGGGCCCCCAGTGTCTCACCTACAGCACCTGCCAGCCCCTAACTCACAGAGGCACCCCAGGCAGGGTTCAGATAGCTTCAGGGGCTGGTGCCTGGGCAGATGCTGGCTGCAGCTGGAAGGCTGGCCGTGAGAGCCAGGGTCTGGATAGGGGAGTGTGATTATGGGGAACAGAGGCTGGTGGGGTTCCACACCTACCTGCCTACTCAGGGTAACCTCTGAACCCAGGGCGGGGTAGGTCAGGCTCCACATTGACTGCCTCCCAGGCCTCCCTTCTTCTTGGACCCACAGAGCGGTGTCCCGAACCAGCCCATGGTTCCCAAGCCAGCCACAGAGCCAGGGAGGCGCCACGTCACAGGGGAGGGCTAAGAGGGTCTCCCACAGGGGCTCTGGAGGCACCCACAGTGGTTGGTGGGAGTGAGGGGAGGGGCTGAGACCTGAAGGGCTGTGCATAAGGTCATAGGTTGTGGCTGGGGGTCAGACTCCCTGCTCCCGGACAGGAAGGCCAGGGGAGTAGTGAGGAGGTGGGGAGGGGAGGTCTCTTGGGTCACTCTGAGGGTGCTACTCGGACTATTCAGTAATACTCCTGGCCCTGGGCCACCTCAGTCCTCAGGGAGGAAGAAGGGGTGAAGGGCAGGCTCAGGCGGGACCCCGAAGGTCAGAGAGGTGTCTGGGGGGAGAAGTGACGATGACGGGGCAGACGCTGGAAGCTGCCCCAGCCCTCCCTCAGCATCCCACCTCTTCCCAAGGACAAGGAGTCCTGGAGAGGGAGAGGGTACGGTGCCCATCCCCCTCGTTCTCTGCGTTTTTATGGTGACGGGTGACGTTCACGAAGACACCCTCGTCTGTAGACCGATGGGACCAATCTTCACCTCAACAGCTGCTCTCGCCAGTTCCAGACTGCCACCCAGGCCAAGCAGCAGGGTGGGTGGACGGACAGATGGATGGTGGGCATCTTCTGCTGCCCCTTCCTGCCCCCAGGCCACCTTTGCAAAACCAGTCCCCCAACCCTGGGACCGGAGAGGCTGGAGGGGCAGGCAACATAGGCAGTCCTGGGTGTTCCAAGGATGGGACCTAGCCCCCGCCAAACAAGGTGCCACAGGGGGCCTCTGAGCCAGGGCCGTCTGGTCCCTCCCACCACCATCATGTTGGTCCTGAGACCCTAGGCGCCTGGCCACAGGCCAGGCTCTGAACCAGAAGTGGGCCTAGAGCCATGCTGGTCCCTGCCCAGGAGCGCTCTGGAGGCCCTGGGACCCCTGGCTCTGAGCTGCCTGCATCCACTCTGGGTGTGTGTGGGGGTGCCTCACAGGGCTGGGTCTGGGCTGAGTCACACCACCAGGCAACCAGCCCCCGGGGCCCAAGAAAGGGGGTTCCCGTCCCTGTGCTGGTGTGAGGTTCAGGACCAGTCCCTTCTGTGAGCAGCAGTCCCAGTTGACCCATCTCCTGAAGCCAAGCACAGCACCGGGCACAGGAAACCAATCTACTCAGTGGTCAACGGGCCACCATCAGCTCGGTCCCAACTCAGATGAAAAACCACAGAGACCATATACGGTTCGTTCGACACCCTGACAGGGAGGCTGGATCCTCCCCACACGTGTGGGATGAGGCACTTGTCGTCCATCTCTTCGTCCATTCATCCATTCACCAAGATGGCTCTGGGATGATGCCCACAGGCTGCAGGGACACAGCAGTGAAAGGAGATTACACTCCCAATAGGAACGATGCCCGAGATCACGTTTCCGGGGCTGCCCTTCACACCGCGGAATGCGCACTTGATCCTCGTCCTGAGGACGACTGCCTTCTGTGTTTGTGCCGATTCCCCAGCTCCCTGCCACAGTTCATGCCCTGCACAGGCTCCCGAGGCTGGCCTCCCCCACGGCCGGGACCCCTGCCTGCATCGCAGGCTCTCATTCTCGCGCTGATCCTTGGTGGGGGACTGGGTCCTGGGGGCTCTGAGAGGTTGATGGCCACGCTTGGGACCAGCAAGGCTGAGCGTCTCCCTCTCAGTCGTCTGGACCAGCAGCTTCTCCGTTTAGGACCCCAGGCTGGTGCAGGAGCCAGCCCTGCCTGTCACCCACTGTGTCTGTGCCTGGCCTGGTCCCCTGGTGGGCTCACCACAGCGTGAGTCCTGGAGCCAGTTCACACAGGAACCTGCGTACGGGGCCTTTTGATTTCCTGGCCCTCCTCAGTTTTCTGTCTCTCTGGCTGCCTGTCTTCTGAAGGTTCCGAGCGGCCCCTGTGGCCGAGTCCTCATCCCTGAGCTTGTCTGCAGCACACGCTGACGCCCACGTGCCCAGACTTCCTCCTGCTGCAGCCCCTGCGGGTCTCACAGGCGCTGTCTCTAGCTGCTCAGCCGCCGAGGGGTGTACTGGCGTGAGCTTCCTCTCCTGACGCAGTCTCTGCTCCACCGGTCACTCGGCTGCAGGAGGACCTGCTGGCTGTCCTGAGGAGGGCTGCCGCTCCGCCGGGCAGGCCCTTCCTCTCTCAGCACCGGGGCATGGCCCTGCGGCCCACTTTCTGGAGCTGGCTGAGGCTGGGGTCTCGCCTGGGAACCTGTGCCCAGAGCCCTGCCCATGGGGAAGGCCTCCAGGCTTTGTTGTGGTGGGATGGGGCTTTCGGGGACAGGCTCCACCAGCCGCCTTCACCTCACCGCCCCTCGCTGGCCCAGGAGCTGTGGACAGTCCACGTCCCAGCTTGGCTGGTCCTCAGACCCCTGCCGGCAGCCCTCGGGCAACACCTGGGCTGCCTCGTGCCCCTAACCACTCCCAGGGCAGCAGATGGCCACACAAGCCAAATCCCCTCTGCCACTTCTGACATGTGTTCTATGAAATGTTGTGCCATTGGTACCAGTCCCTGACCAACACGGGGCTGGTATCCTCTTGCCTACCCAGGGACCCAGCCCTGCTGGTTCCTGCACGCACACCCCACCTCCACCTCCTGGACCCCTCCCCTCCAGGAATGACCCCAGGCTCTTGCCCTGCTGCCTCTGGGTGCCGGCTGGGATGGAAGTATCTGGGTAGGAGAGCCCGAGACTGCCCCATCCAGGCCCATAAGCAGGACCCCCAGGCCTCCTAGGACAGGGCCTAGCCACACACCCCAAATCCCTGGGCCTCCCTCATTCTAGAACAGGACCTAGCCACACACCCCAAATCCCCAGCCACACTGCTTCCTAGGACAGGACCTAGCCACACACCCCAAATCCCCGGCCACACTGCTTCCTAGGACAGGACCTAGCCACACACCCCAAATCCCTAGCCATACTGCTTTCTAGGACAGGACCTAGCAACACACCCCAAGTCCCTGGCCACACTGCTTCCTAGGACAGGACCTAGCCACACACCTTGAGTCCCTGGGCCTCCCTCCTTCTAGAATAGGACCTAGCCACACACCCTAAATCCCCAGCCACACTGCTTCCTAGGACAGGACCTAGCCACACACCTTGAGTCCCTGGGCTTCCCTCCTTCTAGAATAGGACCTAGCCACACACCCCAAATCCCCGGCCACACTGATTCCTAGGACAGGACCTAGCCACACACCCCAAATCCCCAGCCACACTGCTTCCTAGGACAGGACCTAGCCACACACCCCAAATCCCTGGCCACACTGCTTCCTAGGACAGGACCTAGCCACACACCTCGAGTCCCTGGGCCTCCCTCCTTCTAGAATAGGACCTAGCAACACACCCCAAATCCCCAGGCACATTGCTTCCTAGGACAGGAACTAGCCACACACCCCGAGTCCCTGGGCCTTCCCCCTCCTAGGACAGGACCTAGCCCCACACCACGGGTCCCCAAATTGCTTCCCTCCCAGCTCTCAAGACACAGCCCATGCTTACCTCTGGTGAGAACTGCCCGAAGGCAGAAATTAACCCAGAGGCTGGTGGCCAGGGCGGCACTGAGGCCAGGGCACCAGGAGTTGTGGTATGAGGGCCGTGCCCACGCATCAGTAGGCCCCTGACGTCCTGCCCAGGCCCAGGCCCACGACTGAAGGAGAATCTACCTAGTCAGGGTTTAAGCTCACAAAACCCCACTTTCAAACAGGTATGAAATGAAGCGAGAAGAGATGGGCACATGGGCGACGAGTGAGTCCCCACCTGGCAGCCTGGGGCCCGTGGTGTACTCTGGCCGGGGCCTCCATCTCCACACTGAGCTGTTGCCTGCTCTGCCTGCCCCCGGTCCCTGTCGGACCCCAGCCTCCACACGCAGCCCCATCCCGCCTGCACACGCAGCCCCATCCCGCCTGCACACGCAGCCCCATCCCGCCTGCACACGACTGCCGTGGGAGGACTGTGGTTCCATCACTGCTAGAGACATCGGGAAGCTTGGTCCAGGCCCCGCAGACTCCTGCCCCAGCACTACAGCCTTGTCGGCCTTGGACCGAGCTGGGCATGCTGAGGGGCATGGCCCTCCACCCTGCTCCCCAGGCGCAGAGGGGCAGAGAGTCAAAGCCTCCCACTAGGGCTCCTGGTGGGGAGGCACTCTGGTGGGAGGGGCAGGAAGGCCCTTTGTGTCAGGGTGGGTGTCAGGGCCGTGGAGGCAGCTGGCCAGAAGTGTGCTGGGATCCTCCTCCCCTTGTGCAGGGTTGAGAGCACCCACAGAACAGGGGTCACAGTCCTGTACTCCCACACTACTGGGAGTTCCCAGAAGCCAGCCCCATGGATGCCAGGCTTTGTGGCTAAGAGCAGCAGTGGGGCCCTACCCAAGTATCGGGGGCTGTCCAGAGGCCACGAGGCTGTGCAGGAGGCAGGGCCCATGGCCTGTGCAGTCACACAGTCTGCACCCACCCCAGTCCCTGCAGCCCTGGGCAGCCACCAGCCTAATGGGCAAGTCTTACTTCTCTGGTCTCAGGGCCCTCCAGTGACACTACAACTTCCTGCTTGCCCAGGATGGTCAGGGGTACAGTCAGGGGAGACAGAGCAGGGGGACAGTCGGGGGCTGGTCAGGGGGACTCTCGGGATGGACTCTCAGGACAGAGCGCAGGGGGCGGTCAGGGGATGGTTGGGGGGAGAGTTAGGGGAGAGAGAGAGCGGGAGGACTGTCAGGGGACGGTTGGGGGGACAGAGAGCATGGGGACGGTCAGGGAACGGTCGGGGTGGTCAGGGAGATGGGGAGCTTTGGCAGCAGTGGGGGCAGAGTCCTGGGTCTCGGGGATGGGCCATGTCCGCCACCAAGAAGCAAGCAATGGGGCCTGGAGTCTTCCCGAGTCCCTTTCCCACTGAGCAGAGGCCACACCCACAGTATCCTGGGGAGGGGGAGGCTCCCTTGAAACCCTGGAGCCAAAGGCAGGATGACGAGGGCCACTGGAGCTGCAGGGGAGGAAGTCCCAGCTGAGCACGGATGGGGTGCCCGCCAGAAGGGCGCAGACCAGCCTGGGCCCCTGCCAAGAGCACCATATCCCACAGACGGTACCTCCACCTGCAGAGGGTGGAGGCCGTGCGGGCCGAGCCGGCGAGAGCAGCTCTGAATCGGCAGATCCTCGCTGCGTCCCACAAGGCCCCATGGCCTCTCTGGCTCCCCACGGCCAAGGGTGTTTCCTGGGACTATTTCAGAACAGGTGCCGGGAATGAATTCCAGAAGCGGGCAGCAGCTGTGTGGGAGGGGCTGTGGACAGGTGGTGGAGGGGCCCTTCCCCCAGGACCCCTCGGAAAGCCCTAGGGACTCACGTGACCACCCCAACTTGGCTGTGTAAGCATGATGCATGACCCTGTCAGCGTGTCCCACAGGGAGGGGAGTGGGGGTGATGTGACCCTGTCAGCGTGTCCCACAGAGAGGGGAGTGGGGCGATGTGACCCCGTCTAGGGTGTCCCACAGAGAGGGAAGTGGGGGTAGGCCAGCACAGTCCATCCAAAACTCTTTGGGCTGCTTTGCCAAAATGGGCCATGCCATCCATCCTGCAATGAGCCATGCCGCCCACCCTGCACTCAGGGGTAAAGGCAGGGACACCTACCCCACTCTCTCCTCTGTGTCACGACACACACATGACAACTGCAGGGGCAGCCTGGGGAGGCAGGGACAGCACAGGCCACAGGGACGGCATGGGGCGGCAGAGGCACCCAAGGGTAGTGGCACGTGGCACAGACGCCCGGACAGCAGGTGTGGCGCTGCCACTAGCTGGGAAGAGAGGCAGGTATGCAACCTCACAGTCCCAACCAGGGCTCTTTAGCAGAGCGTGCCCTGGCTCTGGCTGGCACCACAGCCCCTCGTGTGCCAGGGGGCCCCAGGAGAGCCCTCTCCCCTGGATTCTGCCAGGGGTGGGGGGGCGAAGGAACCACCACCTATACCCCAAGGGTTGAGCACAAGTCCTGGATGAAGGTGGCTGGTAACAAGTTAGAGGAAATTGAATTAACACTGGGGAGCGTCTGTAACTCTCTGTCCCTGTGGAACCCCCACCACGCACTCTGGGTCCTGGGACGCCTACCACCCCAGCCGCCGGGGGGACGTTGCGGACAGGACGCTGGGGCACATCTCTCGGGAGAAGGTGGCTCACCTCAGGCAGCTGTCTGCTTTCAAAGGTGACTGGGACCCTGCAGGGCGCACTCTATGAACAAGTCTAATCAAACACGTTTTCATTCTAAACACAAAGTGTCACCGAAAATTCTTCTTTTCTCCTGAAAATTAACTGCTAATTCCCCAGCTGGGGTGGCCGCTGCCCCTCAACCCCACGCTGGCCAGTGTGTCCCATATAGCTGCTGGTCCAGACCTCCCCCCACACTGACTGGCATGTCCCATATTGTTACTGTCCCCCCAACACTGACCAGCATGTCCTATGTGATCACTGTCCTCCCCACGCTGATCGGCATGTCCTGTGTGGTCACTGTCCCACCCATGCTGACCAGCAGGCCCCATGTGGTCACTGTTGCCCCCCACGCAGACTGGCATGTCCCATGTGAGGACTGTGCTCCCCATGCTGACCAGCATGTTCCATGCACTGACTGTTCCCCCCACACTGACCGGCATGTCTCATGTGGTTACCGTCACCGAACACTGACCAGCAGGTCTCATGTGGTGACTGTCCTGCCCACGTTGACTGGCATGTCCCATGCAGTGACTGCCCCCCCCCCACTGACTGGCAGGCCTCACATGGTCACTGTCCCCCCATGCTGACTGGCATGTCTTATGTGGTCACTGTCCCTCCTCACACACTGACCAGCAGGCTCCATGTGGCAACCCTCCCCACAACGCTGACCAGCAGGCCCTATGTAATGACTGTCCCTCCACGCTGACCAGTGTGTCCTATGCAGTGACTGTCCCCCCCAACACTGACTGGCAGGCTCCACGTGGGCACTGTCTCCTCCAACACTGACCAGGAGGCCCCATGCAATGACTGTCCCCCCACGCTGACTGGCATGTCCCATGCGGTGCCTATCCCCCTGTGCTGATGGGCATGTTCCCTGTGGTCACTATGCCCCCTACGCTGAGTGGCATGTCCCGTGTGGGCGAGGTCACTGCTGGGTCCGCATTGTGCAGCCCTAGTTGGAATCCAACACCACGTGCCAGGTCGCTGCCTGCTCGCCAGCAAGGCTGCGGGAGCCTGGGTGCCCTGCTCCCCAGCAGGGGCGAGGCTGTTTGCAGGCTCACACTGCCTTGTGCTGGCAGCCACGCTCCCCAGGGGCCCAGACGGGTGGCCTGTCACAGGGAGGGCCCCCTGGTCACCTTGCTCCGTGCAGCTCAAAGGCACCAGGAGTGAGGGAGAGGGTACCAGACAAACCACGGCTCCCCAGGAGCTGGTCCACACGCCTGCGGGGCCACGGAGCCACGGAGCCACCCGGGAGGGTCCCCAGCGTGTCACATCCTCTGCTCTCAGCTCAGGGCTCAGCACCTGCTGCCCATAAATGATCCCTCCCAAGGCTTTGACATTTTCCTATAAAACACCCATCAGGCCCCAAAGCTGGGTCCCCGGGCCCTGTGGTGCTGAAGCCTTCCCCCTGCCAGAGAGCCAAAACGAGGCCAGCTGTGGGGGGCACGCAGCCATCAGTGGTCACCAGTCATCAGAGGCCAGGCACAGCCCTCGGGGGGGCCAGCCACTCCTCACTGGGAGCTGCTGTAGGGTCTTCGCACTCCAAGCTGCCAATTACCCAACTTCTAGCCCCTCATCTCCCCGTGATGGCGATGTCCTGGACCCCAACACAGAAGGCCCCTGCGGCCTGAGTAGCCCCCTCTCCCTCACGTGCCCTTCCTGGCTGCACACAGCAGTGGCTTGGGTGCACCCCTCCCTCACCAGCCCTTCCTCCAGCAGGACCCCTCTCCCTTCCAGGGCCTGTTTTATGTCTGAGTGGCGCCAGGTACCTGATGAGGTAGCACCCATGTCCAACGTGACCCCCGTGGCCACCTACCCATCTTCCCTGCCCTCTGACTTCCTCTAGGTGGAGTTCTGCCCGGCAAGTCAGGCCAAGAAGGTCCATACACATTTCTCCCTGACTGTTCGCAAACCACAAAGTCCAAAGCACCACTGCCACAGCCGCTCACCTCACTCCCTTTCCACCTGGGGCCCCAGAAGGCCACCCCTGCTCAATCCCTTCCTGTGCACGGGTGTGCTGGGTGCACGGGACTTTGTCTGGAGCCGCGGGGAACCCAGGAGGAGCTGGGCTCTCCCGGGACCCGCCTTGGTACCACTGGAGTGGGTGTCCCGGGACACGGCCCAACGAGAGGGCGAAGGGACGCGTCCGAGGGGATGACTACGCAGTGCTGCGCCACCCAAGAGCGGGCTGTGCGTTGCAACCACCGCCATCAAGGGCGCCTCCAAGCCTCGCTCAGGAGCGGGGCCTCTTTTGAGCACAGTCGCACGCTGTAGAGCAGCTGCTGCAAGTCAGCTCCTGGTCAGGCAACGGGAAGCGGACGAACGGGCAGTCTGACGAGAGTCCTGCAGGCAGGCGACCCTAAGGGCCCTGCGATTCCATGGCCGTGAGGAGTCGAGAGAAAGGGCTACCCGCTCTGCCCGCATGGGCCTACATCCTCCAGCCCCCAGCCCGGGTGCTCGGGAGTGGGGTGGACGGAAGGGGAGCCGCGACACACAGGGATGGGACGGGGCAGCCAGCCGCCGCAGACCAGGCCCCGCCCACAAATCCTCAGCTTCCGCCACCTCGGGCCCTCCGGCCAGAGTGCAGGGAGGGGCCCCACTGCTGTTTGACTTTTAGCTTTGTAAGGGCAGCTGGTGGCAGCGCAGGAAGTCGGAATCTGAGCCCCAGCCAGGCCCAGGCCGGCGAGTGTGCCCTGGCAGCGCGCTGAGCCCAGTGCAGCGCCTGGTGGGGGAGGGGCACTGCGGTGACTGTCTGTCCAGCAGCCCTCCCAGCAAGGGGCAGCCCAGGCTCGAGGGCAGGGCAGGGAGCCCACGTGCAGGAGGAGGGCCCACATCTCCCTGCGTCATGGCCTCCCAGGGCTGGAAACAGATGCACAGGCTACCCCCAGGCCCCGGAACACAGATGCCACGACTACCTCATCCAACTGATTTGCCTCTGAAACAGGGAAGCCTGAGTAGGCGCTAGTCACCAACACATGAAACCCCACTGGAGGCTTCCTGTGAGGTTGCAGGGCCACCTGGGCGACAGGGCTCAAGTTAGACAAGGCGTGCTGACCGTGTCCCAGCTGCTGGGCTGCAGCACTATCTCAAGATAGGGGTGGCCCAGGTGACCCCACCCACCTGTCCTGGGGTGGACAACATGCCAGAGAAATCTTCCAGATGAACAGGCATCAACTAGACAGGGTGCAGGTCCAGGGGGCGCTGATGTCGCCTGTCTCACCCATATCCACCACGGCAATGCCCCCAGAAGCATCAAGCATGGGCAGCCTCCCCCAGAGACGAGCAGCTCAGGCCCGGCGGCCCACAGACTGGGACCACACGGAGGTGAGGAAGCGTTGGCTCTGAAAGGACAGAGCAGCACGACTGCAGGACAGGGCCACCTGGTAGTGGGCACTCCCCATCCCAGCACTCCTTCCCATGGGCACTGAGCACCGCCATCTGTGGGAGGCCTTACCACGGGATGCCTCCAGCCCGACGCTGCTTTCTCCTGAAGGTGCCACCACCAACCTGTACCTCCTTGCCTCTTGTTGAGCTGTCCTTGGGCAGACTGCCCCTTCCCCATGATACTACAACGTGGGGGCAGGAGGAGAACTGCTTTGGAGCCCAGAGCCTGTGGCAGGAGGGCAGCCTGGTAAGGGCCTCATGTGTGGCCCATGCCGCAGGGACTCTTCTACTCACAGCACTAAGTGGGTGCCTGAGGCTGTGCAAGAACCACTTCTGCACAAAGGTAGGTACTGGACACACATGTGGCCGTGGAGGCCAGAGAGCTTCTCTGCTTCATGGGGCATGTCGATGACTGGCTGCAGGCACCAGGCAGCCCTCTGTCCTAGAAGCAGCCCAGCCCCAGGCTGCAGGGGGCCATCCTGATGACAGTGTATGCCAGGGACTCGACTGGGCCTCACGTCCTCATGAGGCCACAGCACCACCACCCAGCCATGCAGACCCTGCTCTGAGAAGCACTAGCCCCCAGCCTCTCACTCAGCATCGACTGCACGACCACCTCCCTGAGCCCACTTTCCAGCCACGCAGCCCCCCACCCCCACCCAGTCTTGGCTAAGCTTACCCTGATGCAGACCGTCACTCGGCTGCCACTGCTCTCCCTGAAAGTAACTTGGTGACTTCTCTCAAATGAAACCTGCCATCCTCAGCAGGACATCTCTGCCCAGCTACAAGGATGTTCACCAAGCAGTTCTCCCAAACACATGTCCTGAAAATAACTTGGTGACTTCTCTAAAACAAAACCTGCCATCCTCAGCAGGACATCTCTGCCCAGCTACAAGGATGTTCACCAAGCAGTTCTCCCAAACACATGTCCTGAAAATAGCTTGGTGACTTCCCTCTAAAACAAAACCTGCCATCCTCAGTGGGACATCTCTGCCCAGGTACAAGGATGTTCACCAAGCAGTTCTCCCAAACACATGTCCTGAAAATAACTTGGTGACTTCCCTCAAACAAAACCTGCCATCCTCAGCAGGACATCTCTGCCCAGGTACAAGGATGTTCACCAAGCAGTTCTCCCAAACACATGTCCTGAAAATAACTTGGTGACTTCCCTCTAAAACAAAACCTGCCATCCTCAGTGGGACATCTCTGCCCAGCTACAAGGATGTTCACCAAGCAGCTCTCTGCATGGGACGCTAGGCAGAGTGGAAGGAGGACAGCACCAAGCAGCACAGACACGTCGACCTGCACAGGCCCATAGCCACAGGCGTGGCTCCCTGGCAGTCCAGCAGGCAGGTGGACATGCGCTGCAAGGACCAGGTCAGCATATGAACAAGAAGGAAGAAGAGGTCTGAGAACGGGCTATTGCTGAAGACGTGCAGAGCCTGTCCCTGCCACTGCTCTCTGCCAAATCTCAACAACTCATCAGAGCATGTGGGAGACCCAGTGAGAAGGGACAACACATGTCCAACTGGTGCCATGGAGGCAAGGAGCGAGAGCAAATGGAATGGGGCAGAGATAATAACTGAAGAGAAAGGGCTGAGAATGTCCCTGGAACAAAGAGAAAGCACCAAACTACAAAGTCAAAACGTCCAGTAACCCCCAACAAGGGGAGCAAGACCCACCAAAGACAAAAGACAGACCCCTTCATGAGTCATGTCAGCTTGACAGCTCAACGGGGTGCTCAACAGCCAGCTAGAAGCCATAAGGCAGGGAAAGCTTACCTCCAACATGTGCCGAGGGAAGAATGTCACCCTAGAAACCTAAGACCAGCAAAATGCCTTCCAGGGATGAAGTTAAGTAAGAGCATCTCTAGGCAGACAAAGACAGGGACTTATTGGCAACTTCTCACTAAGGAAATCCTGAGGATGAATTTCCAGATAGAAAACGACACAGCTTCTGAGATGGAAGGAAAATAAAGAACAAAGTCATGAGTCTGGGGTTCATCAAATACTAAAGTACAAAATAATAGTCATGATGTCTTGTGGGCTTAAAAAAGAAGACAATTAAAATACACTACAGGAAAAGCATACAAAAATGAAAGAGCGTTTTGAAGATACATCGTTCCAAGCCTTGTGCCTTCAGGAGGACAACAAAAATGGGGCCAACTATAAAATCTGAGCTAGTACTCAAATTAAAACTTATAACATACCAACCAATGGAAAATGAAAATTTCAACATAATAGAAGGGAAAAGTGGAATGAGAAAAAATTGGTGCCAAATAAGATAAGTAAAAGAGAAAAAAACTTAAAAGCATAGAATGAAAAGCACAAAAATTATGTAACAGACATCAATCAAAATGTCACTCAATTAAATAAATGTAAATGGACTTCAAATCCATGTATTTATTTCAAATGTAAATTACAAAAAAAAAAAAAAAAAAATCCTTACAACTGGACCAATCAGCACCATCATGATAAACTGAGAAAAGATTGAAGTTGTCAAGGGTTTCATTCTACTTGGATCCACAATTAAAGCCCATGGAAGCAGCAGTCAAGAAACCAGATAGAGCCCTGGCAAATGTGCTTCAAAAGACCTCTTTAAAGGGTTTCAGAGCAAGACGACACTTTGAAGACTAAGGTATGCCTGATCTAAGCCATGGTATTTTCAGTAGCCTCACATGCATGTGAGAACTGGACAGTGAATAAGCAAGACCACAGAAGAACTGATGCTTTTCAATTGTGGTGTTGGCCAAGGACACTGAATATACCATGGACTGCAAGAAGAATGAAGAAACCTGTCCTGGAGGAAGTACACCCAGAATGTTCCTTAGAAGTGAGGACGGCCAGCTTTGTCTCTCATGCTTTGGTCACGTTGTCAGAAGGAGCTAGTCTCTGGAGGATGTCATGCTGGGTAAAGTAGAGGGTCAGGGAACGGGGAAGACCCTCAATGAGAGGGACTGACACACTGGCTGTAATGATGGACTCAGGCACAGCAAGGACTGTGAGGATGGTGCAGGACCAGCCAGCGTTTTGTGCAATTGTACACAGGGTTGCAATGAGTTGGTACTGCCTGGACCTAACACAACAACAACATACGGACTGAATGTTCCATTTAAAAAACAAAGCTTGTCAGATTGTAGGAAAATGAAATGTAGGTACAACTGCATAACCAGAGATACAGTTAAGACTATAGAAAAGTTAAGCAAAAAACGTTGGAAAGAAGTAACAGGCAAAGATCACCCAAAAGAAAACCAGGACAAGGAGGATGTATTGCTATCAAAGCTGACTTTAAGACAAAAAGACCTCACTAGATTTAAGGTCACATAATATGTTTGCAACACCTACAGAGTGTAATTCTAAACACGTATGCACCTAGTAACATAGCCTCAAAATGAATAAAGCAAAAAGTGATAGACCAGAAATAGACAAATGTACCATCAGATTAGGAGATTTTAACACACTTCTCAAGTAGACCAAAAAATGGATTTCAACACGACAAAAACAAAGTTTGAGCTAATGGACGGGTATCAAACACTGTGCTCACCAACTGCCAAACACACATTCCTTTCGAGCACAAACAGAACACAGATGAAAACTGACCTCATGCTGAGCCAGGAAGCAAGTCCCAAGAAATTTTTATGGACTTGGCATCATACTGGCCACATTTTCTGAACTGTAACATAACTAAGAAATCAATAACGGGGGGGAAAAGAAGAAAAAAATTGATGAAAAGATAACTAGACAAACAACAATGTCCATATATTTGGATATTAAGAAATACTTAACACCATGACCTTAAAGAACAAATAAGAGATTTTTTTATGCGTTGCTTTTTGTTTTGTTAGGAACACACACAGCAGAACACACAGTGACCCAGCAGTTTCTACACGTGCAATTCAGGGACGTGGACGGCATTCTTTGGGTTGGGGAAGCATCCTCACCCTTCTGTCCCAAATCCCTCCTTCCCCATTAACCTAAACTCATTACCCCCTAAATTTCCTATCTAATCTGCCAAGATGCTGCTGTCAGATTGAGCCCACCTAGACAGTTGTTAAAAGAGCACAGTGCAAGGCAAGCTGAATTACTGTTTGGTTGTAAGAAGGCTTCAGGGGATATAGTTGGTTTACAGTTTAAAGACAATCCCAGGGTGACAGTTTCCGGGGTTCATCTGGCCTCCATGAGAATCTGAAATTCAGTTCTGCATTTTCTCTGTTCTGATCAGGATTCTTCCACATAATCTCTGATTGAAAAGTTCAGTAATGGTAGCTAGGAGCACACAGTTCTGGTCTCACGGCAAAGGAGCTGCTCACGGAGGCAATCAGCCATACATGCCAAGAAATAATGGGAATTTTTAAAAGTTTGAAATTGAACAGTATGTGAAAGTCTGTGATGCAACTGAAGCATAACTGAGAAGGGAATGTGTGGCTTTACAGACAAACGCTTAGATGAAAGGAAAGAAGCACGGATGAGCTGTGTCTTAAGAAGCAAGAAGGACACAATGACTCAAGGCTCGTAACGAAAGAAGATAAAGTAGTGGGACCGGCGGGGAGGGAACATCACAAAAGAAAATGCACCAACCCATGTCATTTTAGTCTTGTGTATGTCACTGCACATAAATTATATTTCAATAAAAGGTGAAAAAGAAAACAAAAGAAAGAAGTGCATCATTGAAAAACTGGCAAATGATGGGGTATAAAGATATAAAAACAACAAAACTGATGTCCTTTGAGTGAGACAGGTGAACAGTGCATGCGTGCCCGGCTACACCAACAGTCAAAAGAAAAGGGGGCGAGCTGCCGATCCCACAGACATCAGACTAAGAGAAAACTATGACCTTTTGTCAAAAAAACTTGCAAGTATGGAGAAAATGGGCAAATCCCAGAACTACACCTCGCCACAAGTAACTCCACAGAAAAGTGTCGAGTCCAGCAGAGAAGATCCACCAGTGGTTACGCTTCCCACAGAGGCTGCAAGCCAGGATGAAACACTCAGAAACAGCAATTCCAACCTGCAGGTGGTGTGGCAAAGGAGGGTACACCCCTCAACTGCAAAAAACTGCTATTCCATATCCATCAAGGCACGAAACGTATGTAAGCAACCTGTCATCTCCCAGGAACAGAAGGTGAGTGTGGTAGTCAAGGCTGTGTGTCAACCTGGCTGGGCCTGGCTGAGTGGCTGGGCAGCTGCATGTAGTTATTGCCCACGGTGAGATTGGTAATTATCTCCATGGTGGGATCTACTGGAGCAGCTGAGTAGGTGCCTTAGGGATGTGGGCTGCTTCCCGTGTAGAAGGAGAAGCCTTGAGGAAGGTCTCCAGTTGATGGCACATTTGAACCCTGAATGTAGCCGAGTCATTGTTCAGCAGCCTGCCACACTGCCCTGACCATCTTGGAGACTTTTTTTTTTTTTAATTTTATTGTGATTTGGGTGAAAGTTTACAGAGCAAATTCATTTTCCATACAGCAGGTCATATGCACTCTATGTCTTGACATTGACTGCAATCTCCCACAATGCAATAGCTCCCCCTCCCACTTCCTCCCCATGGTTACCTCTTCCCTGTGTCCTTCCCTCCCAGGCAAATTCCACCATGGAGTTTACTCCTGCCCCCTGAGCTGTCTCCCTGTGCATACACAGCCCTTCTTTCTCCCATGATTGTTCTCTCCAAGGAGTGTATCTACCTAATGTAAATGTTCAGCTCATGTGCCTGTCTTTTGTTTGGCTAGAAGCCAAGGAGTGGGTTCCATTCCAGACCTGAAGGGCAACTAGGGGCCGTAGTCTCAGTGGTTCCATCTGGCTCTATCAGACCAGCAAACCTGGTCTTTTTTTTTTTTTTTTTTTAATAATTTTGAGTTTTGTTCCATATTGCTCTCCCTCTCTATCCAGGATCTCCTACATAGATCCCCCCCTGAGTGGTTGACAGTGGTACCCGGGCGCCAACTAGTTCTTCTGGTCTCATAGTCGTATAGGCTGAGGATCACATGGTGTACCAGTCTGATCTTGTGACTTTCAATAGACTTGAATTAACGGCCTGCCATATGGTTTGGTAACATTGGGACTGTGCCTTTTTACTTGTTGACCTTGGGTTTGGCAGTCTCAGCAGCCAGAAGCTGCCTGAGTGAAGAGATGTCTCTAGCTTCAGCGGGCCAGGAACAGGAGACAGAGCTGAAGCCCAAGGTCAAGGGGCTTTCACCCAGCCCCTAGAACCTGGCATTTTGAACTTGGACTTCTAGCCTCCAAAATTGTAGGAGAATAAACTCCTGTTTGCTCAAAAATCCCATTTGTGGCATTTTCTGTTAGAGGGGTACTAGGTAACCAAAACAGTGGGCCTGATGCTAGATACTCAATTTATGCAATTGATCACCTTAGCATTTAAGAGAAAAGAATGACATAGTGTTCTTAATAAATCAAAGAAAAGTAGTTGATTATATTCAACATCCACACAACCTCAATTGGCACAACATACTACATACACAAAAGTGTTTTTCCACATCCTATTTTGGTGAGCAGCAACCGGAGTCTTAAAAACTTGAGGGCAGCCATCTAAGATGGAACAATTGCTCCTCATCCAGAGCAAAGAAGAATGAAGACTAATGGACCATGAGAACCTCAGTCAACATGACTCTGACACCAGAACTAGATGGTGCCCGGCTGCTACCATCAACTACTCAGAAAGGGATCAAAATAGGAAATCCTGGATAGAGTGGGAGAAAAATGTGAAACAAAACTTAAAATCATAAAAAACCCACTAGGCTTACTGGTCTGATAAGACACTAGTGAAACCCCTGAGACTATGGCCCCTAGTCACCTTCTGGGCCTGCAATAGAACTCACTCCTGCAGCTTCCTCCCAAACAACAGACAGGCTTATGAGGTGAACACACCAGGTAGACATACTCCTTAGAAGGATCGATCATGGGAGATCACACATGCTCCTTAGAAGGATCGATCGTGGGAGCTCACACATGCTCCTTAGAAGGATCGATCATGGGAAATCAGACGTGCTCCTTAGAAGGATCGATCGTGGGAGATCAGACGTGCTCCTTAGAAGGATCGATCGTGGGAGCTCACACATGCTCCTTAGAAGGATCGATCATGGGAGATCAGACGTGCTCCTTAGAAGGATCGATCGTGGGAGATCAGACGTACTCCTTAGAAGGATCGATCGTGGGAGCTCAGACATGCTCCTTAGAAGGATCGATCATGGGAGATCACACATACTCCTTAGAAGGATCGATCGTGGGAGATCAGACGTGCTCCTTAGAAGGATCGATCGTGGGAGATCAGACGTGCTCCTTAGAAGGATCGATCGTGG
>NW_006921715.1:8341046-8358975 GCF_000298275.1 Orycteropus afer afer | reverse complement strand
ACGTGCTCCTTAGAAGGATCGATCGTGGGAGATCAGACGTGCTCCTTAGAAGGATCGATCGTGGGAGCTCAGAAGGGCAACATCTGCACAGGGAGATAGCTTGAGGCAGGAATGCACAGGAAAGGACACAGGGAAAAGGTAACCACAGGGAGGAAGTGGGAAGAGAGCTGTGACCTTGTGGGGATTGTAGTCAATGTCCTAAAATAAAATGCGTACGAGCTGTTGAATGGAAAGTGCATTTGCTCTGTAAACTTTCACCCAAATCACAATTTTAATAACACAAACAACAGCCATGAATAGAACGGGACTTTTTCTTAACTTTCATAATGGGTATCTAAAAAACTTAGGAGTGATTATCATACTGAATGGTGAAACACTGGGAACTTTCCCGAAGGTTGGGAACAAAGCAAGGGTTCAGCATAACCATGTTTATGGGCCTTTGTACTGGCCAGCACAGTAAAGAAAGGAAAGGTATGATGATTGCAAAGAAACAAATCTGTCATTTGCCAAAGCCATAATTATATATTTAGAAAACATAAAATAATCCATAGACAACATTGCCAAACGAGCAGGGAGGCCACATCTTCTGACCTCCTCTAACCCCACAAGAGGAAGACAGAACCACCATCAGTAGCCCAAGGCCTACTCCTGCCAGGCCAGACATGCTGCCTCCCTCCAGCACTTTCACCAACCCTGACACCAACTGTTCCTCCCGCAGCATGCACTACCTTTCTGCTGGGTTTGATAATTTGCTGCAGTGGCCACACAGAACTCACAGATAACGAGATTTATTAGGGAAGCACCAGACTACAATTCAAGTTCAGGAACACACTCAGTCTCTCTCAGCAGTGCGTGTCTCGAGGTCTCTCTCACCAGCACGTGTCTCTTGAGGTCTCTCTCTCAGCAGTGTGTATCTCGTATCTCTCAGCAATGTATGTCTCTCACATATCTCTCTCAGCAATGCATGTCTCTTGTGTCTCTCAGCGGGCAATGGGAGATTACTTCTGTCTCTAGGAGGGCTCCTTTTGAGCCTGGCAGAGCGGCCAAACTAACCAATCCCAACATCCGAATTCCATACACCTGAGAGAGAGTGAACTTCCCAGAAAATTACTTTGTGCTGCTCCCAACAGAAATATCCCAGGTGGATAACTTTAACAATCAGGAGCTACTCAGTTGCTCACAGCAAATTCCACCATGGAGTTTACAAAGACTTACAGCTGAAAAAGCCACACTCTGTAATTTACTACACCACAACAATTTATGGGATAAATGAAAATACAATGATATGATACCACACACAAAAACAAATTCAAAATGGATCAAGGATCTAAATGAGCAAACTGTTGTTGTGTTGTTGTTGTTGTTTAATTCTTAGAAGAAAAAGTAGGGTCAAGCTATCAATCAGGTCTTGATTTTAACAATGGATTATCTAACAAACAAAAGAAAAGCAAAACAAAAAATAACTAAATGGGATCTCATAAAAATTAAAAACTTTTGTTCCTCCAAACACTAAAACAGTGGACAGACAAGCTGCTGAATGGGAGCCTTGGAAGCCACATACACAACAAGAGCCCAGTCACCAAAACACACACACACACTTTGACAACATGGAAGCCACATACACAAGAACCCAATCACCAACACACACATACACACACACACACTTTGACAATAAAAAGGCAAATAAACCAATCACAAAATGGGCAAAGGACTTGAGTAGATAATCAACCAGAGACAGAACCCAAATGGCCACCAAACACATGAACAGATGCTCAGTCTTACTGGCTATCAGAGAGATGGAAATCAAACCACATTGAGATACCATTTCATTCCCACTAGGATGCCTAAGACTGAAAAGAAGAAAACTGAAAATAACAAGTATTAGCGAGGATGTGGGGAAACTGGAATCCTTACCCATTGCTGGTGGGAATGTAAAAATGGTACAGCCATTATGGAAAAGTGTGGCAGCGCCTTAAAGCACTAAAAACAGAACTACCACATGCTGCAGCAACCCCGCTCCCAGGTACACACCCACCACATGCTGCAGCAACCCCGCTCCCAGGTACACACCCAAAAGATTTGAAAGCAAGGACTCAAACAGAGACTTGTACACCCATGTTCACTCCAGCACCATTCACCAGAGCCAAAAGGTGGAAGGAACTAAGTGCCCAGCAACAGATGAGCGGATAAACATGTGGTCCAGACATACATGGAATAATACTACTCAGCCAGTAAGACAAGGTCTTGATACACACTACAGTATTGACAGAGCTGGAAGACATGCTGACAAAAATAAGTCAATCACAAAAGGACAAATATTGTATGACCTCACTATACAGAAAGATAAGAAAAGGCTAATGTATGGAGACCAAAGTTTACGAGTGGTTACTAGGAGTGGGAAAGGGGGCGGGTAACAGTGAAGGCAACAGCACAATCATTAAGGGTTAGGGCTGTGTAGCTGATTACTATAAGCACTGTCAACAAGCTGTACACCTGTCAAAAGTTAAATTGTCTAAAGTTGTGTGATAGACATGTGTACAACAACAGGAAGGGGAAAAAAGAGTAGCTAATTAGGCTGCTGTGTACAACTAAAAACCTCCTGGGATATGGTTCCTTGGAGGTTTAGGGTCATGGCTTCATGGACATCCAATTAATTGGTTTCATAACATGGTTAGTGCTTCTGTTCTGCCTCCTAGTGGATTGCATCATGCCTGGGGCCTCAAAAGCTTGCACAACAACCAGTCTCTGTTCTCCTGGAACACAGGAAGAAGGAGCATCAGGAATACAAGGCTATGGAATGTGTCCCCAGCTGCCTCCCTGGACAACTGTCTCCTTTGCCAAGAGACCAGTCAACTGGATGGTGTCCAGCTACCATCACTGAGCATTTTGATCAAAGATTTTATAGAAGAATCCTGATCAAAAGAGGGAAAATGCAGAAGAGAACTTCAAATTATCCTGGAATTTAGACTTCCTAGAGGAATAAAGGTTGGATGAACCCCTGAAAGTATTGCTCAGAGATAATCTTTAAATCTTAAACTAAAAAATCCCCTGAAGTCTTCTTAAAACCAAATAACAGATTAGCATAACTAGTGAAAAAAGTCTGCTTTGACCGTTATGACCTTTTAAGAACTATCTATGTAGGATCATAGGGACTCTGGTGGGGCAGTGCCTAAGGCATTTTGACTGCTAACCAGCAAATTGATGGTTCAAACCCACCAGCCGCTCCGTGGAAGGAAGATGAGGTGATACACTTCTGTAAATACTGACCACCTTGGAAACCCAAGAGGGGTTGGAATGAGTCAGAGCTGACTCAATGGCAGTGAGTTTGGTTTATATGGGATCAAATTTAGAACAGCAACTTGAAACACCAGACAGACATTTGGGGGAGCAGTGAATTTATGTTAATAGGGGAGGAACAATTCAGAAAAGGAGGATGTGGATGGCCGCACTTGAACTTGAAGGTTTGTGGTATAATGACTTACTCACTATGGCCCTTCTAGCCATAGTCTCTATGATGCCCACACAATGACTGGGCACCAAAAACACCAAACACTGCCATCAAGTCGGACCTGACTCATAGCGACCCCTCCTTGGGTTTCTGAGGTAGTATCACTACTGAAGCAGATTTCCCAAACTTCCTTCCGAGGAGTGGCTGGTGGGTTTGAACCATCAGCCTTCTGGTTAGCAGTCCAATAAGGTGCATGGAACCTGTGAGGGTTGGGGTTGTCCGGTTGGCTAGACCATGATTCCCACTATTGTGTGGTTGTTCTCTGTGGTAGGTGAGGTTGTGTATCAACCTGGCTGACCATGGTTTTGAGTGGCTGGGCAGTGGGACGCAGTTCTTCCCCGTGATGAGACTGGAATCTGTTGCGAGTGAGCAGCTAAGAACTTGCTTTTGGGGTGTGGCCTCCTGCCAGCACACTTGGGGCAGCTTTGAGGAAGGGCTCTAGCTTTCGGCACACTGAGATTCTGCTTTGGCCCACTCAGCAGTGGCTTGATGTGCTGCCTGCCGATCTCGGGACTGTTCCTGGACTTGAACCAGTGGCCTGCCATGTGGCCTGCTGCTCTTGGGACTGTGCCATTTTACCTGCCAACCTTGGGCTCATCAGTCTCAGCAGCCAGCAGCTGCCTGAGTTAGGAGATGCCTCCAGCTCCAGTGGGCCCGGAATAAGAGGCAGAGATGAAGCCCAAGGTCAAGGAGTCTTCACCAAGCCCCTAGAGCCAACACTCTGAATTTGGACTTCCAGCCTCCTAAGCCCTCGTGGCGTAGTGCCTAAGGCATTTGATTGTTAACCAGAAGGCTGGCGGTTCAAACCCAGCAGCCACTCCTTGAAAGGAAGATTGGGCAATCTACCCCTATAGACATACCACCTCAGAAACTCAAGGAGGGGTCACTATGAGTTGGAAACAACTCAGCGGCAGAATGAGTGAGCCTCCTAAACTCTAAGAGAATAAATTCCTGTTTGTTAAGCCGTCCCCTTGTGGTATTTCTGTCACAGCAGTACTCGAGAACCAAGACACCCTCCCCTTTCTGATCTAATTATCCTCCATCTTGTGACTAAACAAAAAACAAAAAACAAAAAACAAAAAAAACACACTGCTGTCGAGTCAATCCAACTCATAGCGACCCCTCCTTGGGTTTCCGAGGCAGTAGCACTACAGAAGTAGATTGCCCCATCTTCCT
This sequence comes from Orycteropus afer afer, assembly GCF_000298275.1. Taxonomy (NCBI): domain Eukaryota; kingdom Metazoa; phylum Chordata; class Mammalia; order Tubulidentata; family Orycteropodidae; genus Orycteropus; species Orycteropus afer. The sequence goes on along the minus strand of NW_006921715.1, from coordinate 8,354,291 downwards.
TCCGAGGAGTGGCTGGTGGGTTTGAACCGCCAGCCTTTTGGTCAGCAGTCAAACGCCATATGTGTTGTAAATCCTAACCACTATGTGCTAACCGGGAGTTCTGGTAGCATAGTGCTTAAGGCACTTAACTGCTAATCAGAAGGCTGGCGGTTCAAACCCACCAGCCACTCCTCGGAAGGAAGATGGGGCAATCTACTTCCATAGTGCTACTGCCTCGGAAACCCAAGGAGGGGTCGCTATGAGTTGGGTCCAACTTGATGGCACATAACAACAATATGTGCTAACCAGAAGGCTGGTGGTTCAAACCCACCAGCCACTCCTCAGAAGGAAGTTTGGGCAATCTACTTCTGTAGTGACACTGCCTCAGAAACCCAAGGAGGAGTCGCTATGAGTCAGATATGTCTGGACGGCATATTACAACAACAACATGTGTTCCTGAGGCAGGATTAGGGTGGGTTTTACCTTGAGTCACAGCCACCCTTGACTCACAGCTCTTACCTTACAAGAGATAAAGAAGAGAGAAGTGAGCAGAGGGGGGGAGACTGGCTACCACCATGAAAGGACAGCCAGCAGTGGAGTGTGTCTTGTGGAGCTGGGATCCCTTGCTGAGAACCTCCTAGACTCAAGAGCCAAAGAGCTGTAAGGTCAGAAACAGCGAGGGGCAGTGGCAGAGAAATGGGATAGCAGAGGCAGAACCAGGAGTCTGGAAGGAGACGGTGTGGTGGGCTTCCTGACCCACGGAGCAAGAATGCTGAGGACTGCGATGGAATGAGGTGTCTCCGGGCACTTGGAGGAGCCAGGCTCACCAACCCCCAGAACCAGAGCTGAGAGCCTTCAGGCAGGAGGCCTTCTGGAGGAATGAGGTGCCTCCGGTGTTAGAGATATGCCACACCATCTTGCGTGGCTCTTCTGGGTTCTTCTTCATTCCCTGATGCCCCACCCAAGGTCATAAGTCAGTTAAAGAAAGTGGAAACTGAGCTTCCTGCGAGGTGCAAATTTTAAAAGGCAACATAGCTTCTGATAGGTTAAGACCCCTTCCCCCAGCTTGGACGTACAACCTCCTAACCCAGGTCTATATAAGACCACCCTCTCCCCTGCTCGCTCTCTTCTTCCTCTCTCTTTTTCTCTCCTCTTCTTCTTTCTTCTTCTCCTCTTCTTCTTCTGTCCTTCCTCGGCGCAGGCGCCCTTTTGCCTCTTTAATAAAATCTCCTATTGGGTACCCTGGTGTGTGGCGTGGTCGTTGAGTGCTGACGGAGCTCTAACATCCGGGCACTTGGAGGGAGAGTTAGGCTTACCAACCCCTGGAGCAAAAAAAAAAAAAAAAAAGAGCACCTTTGGGTCGAAGCTTCCTGGCAGAACGGGGTGTTGCTGGGTGCTTACTGGTGGAGCTAGAGGGGCTTTGTAACACCTGATTGAGCAGGGCAGTGGCTGGACCAAGAGGTTGAGAGGCCACAGAGGGCTTCCTACAGGCGTGGCTGAGAAGAGGCTGTCCTCACTGAAGAACTGAATCCTGACTCATTCTGGATGCTGAATTATAACCTATTAGTTCCCTAAAAAAAACCCCATAATCCTGAGTATTGTGTGACTCTTGTGTGGCCATTGTAACAGATTACTGGACCCAGCAGAGAAGTAGAGAGTGCTATGGGAGGGGTGGCTGGTGTCAATATCAGTTAAAAGGGTCAAGAGAGGAGGTATGTCCAGGTCGCAGAAATCCACTTTGGGCTACTAATATTGGTTCTCCTTCCCACTGTGAAACTGGAGGAGGTCAGAAGCCCCACATCATTTTTTTCAGTTGGTGTCAGGAGCAGGAATTGTTGCAATGGCCCTAGGCTCATGGAAGCATGGGTCTTTGTAAGAGAAGGAACAAAGGGCACAGGAAGTGAAACTTTCCACTCTCAGATGGTTACTTTGGTTGCTGTTCCCTGCAATGACTGAAAGGAACGGAAAAGATGTTATGCTGCAGTTGAGTAGGGAAAAGCCACAGCTGGAGTGGCCCAGGGCAAAAGCCAGGCCGGCTGGACAAGATGACTGACAAGGAGCCAGAATCTTCTGGCTCTATCCGGCGAGAGGCCCAAGGCTACATGCCTGTGAATGGGAAGATAGTCAAGGTTGGAGAAGATGACATTGGCCTGTTTGAAAAAGGTTATGTGTTTATTTGAATGTACTATGAATACTGCTGTTTTTCCTTCCCAGTGTTTTACAACAGACCTTCATGTATGATGAATATGAATATAAGGTATTATAGACAACAGAGAGCATGAAACACCACGATCAGCCAATACCTGACTTTGTTGTTGTTGTTATGTGCCGTCCAGTCGGACCCCACTCATAGTGACCCCTCCTTGGGTTTCCGAGGAGGATTAGGATTTGCCCAAAAGAAACACAAAGTTTTTGCTTCAACCGAATAGCCCTGTGTATAGAGTACTGAGGGCTTAAGTCAAAAACCTGAGCCACACCCAGAACCTTCAGTTGGGAAATCTGCATTTGAAAGGATATGCAGATGCACCCAGAACTGCTGGGAGGACTGACATTCACACTGGAAGGGAGGACCTGCAGATGGAAAACAAGGACTGGTCTCAATTTTGAATTTCAAGCATTTTGCCAGTTGGACACACTGACGCAGGAAAAGCCACTGCCTATCAGAAGAACTCCTTCCAGGACTGGAAGTTAAAGGGACCGGGGAGTAGACAGCATGGGATGCTGGCTTGGGGCAACCACTTAGGGACAAGAGATGAGAAGCTGGGGAGGCATAGCAATGAAGAGACGGGCTGAGTTCGGACATGTTCCACTGGCATCCACTGACTTAGCCCACAGGCTAGCACTGCGTCCATTTGTTGAAACATCTCAATGGGTAGTCTCTTAATTCCCTGACCCTTGTTTTTTTGCCAGTGCCTTCAGGGTAGCTTGGACTTCCTCCTTTAATACCATCAATTCTTTGATCATATGCCACCTCCTGAAATGGCGGAATGTCAACCAACTCTTTTTTTGGTCTAGTGACGTATTCCTTCCATCTTCCCTTGACATTTCCTGCATCGTTCAGTATCTTGCCCATAGAATCCTTCAATAGTCCAACTCAAAGTGTGAGTTTTTTCTTCAGTTCTCTCAGTGTGTTCTTCCCTTTTGGTTTTCTAACTCCGGGTCTCTGCACATTCATTCCAACACTTTCCTTTGTTTTCTCAAGCTGCCCTTTGACATCTTCTGTTCAGCTTTTCCACCTTGTCATTTCTTCCATTCGCTTTAGCTACATTCATGAACAAGTGTCAGAGTCTCTTCTGACATCCATTTTTGGCCCTTTTTTCCTTCTTGTCTTTTTAAGCTAGGTCCTTTGTCTGGCACAAGACCAGGCACTATTTCGTTCTGTTGTACGTCGGCTCACTATGAGTAGCAGCCGACTCAATGGCACCAAACATCTTTTTCATGACCTGTTGCTTTCTTCATGTATTATGTCCTCCCACAATGCATCTGGTCTTCAGTCATTAGTGTTTAATGTGTTACATCTATTCTTCAGATGGTCTCTAAATTCAGGTGGGAAATATTCAAGATAATACTTTGGCTCTCGTGGACTTGTTTTCATTTTCTTCAGCTTCAACTTGAACTTGCCTAGGAGTAATTGATGCTCTGTCCTACAGCTGGTCCCTGGTCCTGGTCTGACTGACGATATTCAGCTTCTCTGTCATCTCTTTCCACAGATGTAGTCGACTTGATTCCTGTGTGGTCCATCCAGCGAGGTCCACGTTTATAGTTGTTGTTTACGTTGTTGAAAAATGTTATTTGTAATGAGTAAGTCATCAGTCTTGCAAAATTCTATCATGCAATCACTAGTGTCATTTCTATCCCCAAGGCCATATTTTCCAACTACCAATACTTCTTCATTTCCAACTTTTACATTCCAATCACCAGTAATTAGCAATGCATCTTGATTGCATGTTTGATCCATTTCAGACTGCAGAAGTTAGTTAAAATCTTTAATTCCTTCATCTTTAGCCTTAGTGGTTGGTGCCTAACTTTGAACAAGTCATATTAACTGATTTTCCTGGTTGTGGTTGTTTGGTGCCGTCAAGTCGGCTCCGACTTACGGTGACCCTTCGCACTAAAGAACGAAACACTGCCCAGCCCTGCACCAGCCTCACAACTTCCTATACCTGAGCCCATCGTCGCAGACACTGCGACTGGGTTTTCCTGGTAGGAGTATGGATATCATCCTATCACTAACAGCACTGGACTTTAACATAGATCTTGAAATGTTCTTTTTGCCAATGAACATGACACCATTCCTGCCAAAGGGCATGGGGGCAGTGTCCTCCTCTGACCTCCTTCAACTTCATAAAGGGGAGAGAAAATGGCCATCAACAGCCCAAGGCTGATTCCTACAGGGGAAGTCATGTGCTACCACCCTCCTGCCCTTTTCACCAATTCTTACACCAGCTGTCCCACTGTACTCTACTTCTCCGCTGGGTTTGATAATTTGGTGCAACAGTCACGAAGAACTTCCTGACCATACTTACAGTTATGGGACTTTTTAGGGAAGGAACAGGTTCAGGAACACGCAGCACACACCTGGATCAGGACAGCCTCCCCTCTGCCCTACCCACAGGCATGCCTTTCTCTGGCCCTCAGCCTCTTGGCCTGGCCTCCCGCTCAGGTAAGTGTCACTAAGCTCTTCTAGCTCTGCCCACAGGTGGCCCAGTCTACCAGCGAGCCTCCCACCCAAAGGCACTCAGCTTTCTCGCTCTGTAAACTGGAAAGCCCGCCACTGTGTCTCATGTCGGTCTCTCTGCCACCGATCTCTCTGCTACCGTCTCAGTGCAGGGACCTCGGGTCAAGGACAGACTCCACTCTCGGCTCTTCTCCTCTTGATGGCAGTGAGATCCCTCTTCTGCCTCTGGGCTCACTGTGAGCCTAGTGGGACGACCACAGTGACGAATCCCCACAGTAGACCTCCACACACCTTATCTGCACAGTCCCACCGCCACAAGGTGCCATGGCCCTCAGCTACTTACTAACAAGCTATCCAATCCCCTTGGTGGGCCACAAGCACCTCACACTTGCATAGTCCCACCCAGTTATGTGGTGGGAGCCACAGAGACCACGGCTCGAAAAGTCAGACCAAGTCACTCACTGCACCAAAGTCCTCTTCAATGTCATTCCCAGCAGAGTAGACCGTGTGACTGTCTGATTCAAAATGGCCAACCCCAGTCCATTTCAGCTCACTAACACCTAGGATGTCGCTCTTTTTATGTTCCACTTCATAGTGGCACTTCCAATTTTCCTAGATTCCTACTTCGCACATTCCACGTTCCAATTATCGATGGATGTTTGCAGCTGTTTCTTCCCATCTGGGGTCGTGCCCCATCAACAAATGAAGGTCCCAGAAGCTTTACTCCATCCATGTCATTACGACTGCCTCTACTTTGAGGCAACTCTTCCCCGGTTGTAACGTGAGTGCTTTCTACCCTACAGCAGTGTCCCACTGCCAGTCATAAGGTTTTCACTGACCAATTTTTTCCGAAGCAGACCGGCCCCTCCGTCTTCCTTATCTGTCTCAGTCTGGAAGCTCCGCTGACACCTGTCCACGAGGGAAGACCCTGCCAGTAGCTGAAATAGCGGTGGCATAACTTCTACCCTCACAGCCACACACAAGCCCCCAGTACAACACACCAAACTACAAATGAGTTTAAACACTGGCTGTCTAAACTGGGGGAAGATAAAGGCACAAAGGGCTTCTTACTTACTCTCACAGGTATGCTGAGACTCAAAAGCTGCGAACAAGGGAGGCTCCTCGCTGAGGCGAGACGGCAGGCACCATCAGGCCGGCTTGCTGGCGGAGCAGGGTACTGCTGGGTGCTGACTGGCGAAGCTGAGAGGGCTTTGGAACCGTTGCTGAGCACGGCCAAGGCTGGACCAAGGGGCTGAGCGAGGCGTGCCTACAGCATGGCCGAGAAGAGGCCATCCTGGCCAAAGAACTGGACCTTCATTTATTCCGGACCTGAATGGTTACCTGCTACCTCCTAACAAACCCCATAATCATGAGTATCGTCTGAAAGCTATGTGGACCTTGCAATGAGTTACCAAACCAGCAGAGCAGGAGAGTGCTGGGGGAGGGACGGCTGGTATCAGAACAAGGTTCTAGCGGGAACATATGTCGGGGCTCCACTTGACAGAATTCAGCCTTGGGCTGTCGGTCATGGCACGCCTTCCCTTTTGAGCAGTCGAAGGAGGTGAGGTGCCCCGCCATGTCATTTTTCCACACGAGCAGAAACTGCATATGCTTTGCTGTATGTGTTCTCGCCAACAAAAGAAAGAAAAGTTAAAATAAAAGAAAGAAAGCACAGTGTCATGAATTGAACTATGTCCCCTTAAAACATAAGGAATCTGATCCCCTGACCTGTGCACCTGCTTGTGTTGGACGGGGGTGGTTATGTTAATGAGTGAGCCCTAAGCCCAGTCCCTTCTGCATGGTGTCTTATGGAGACACCCACACAGGGGAGATGCCTGTGACACAGGGGAGGTACCCTGTCACAGGGGAGGCCCATCTACCCACAAGCAGCAGAGGCACACCAAGGACTCCTGGCAGTCACGGGGGACAGGACAGAGGCCCACGGAAAGGGCCGACAGGACAAGACGCCGCTTTGGACTTTAGCCTCCAGAACCATATTCTCCAATTCCATAAAACCTCCCACTTGTGGTGTTTCCTGATGGCAACTCTAGGGAACTGAGACATACAGGAAAGTTACTGGCTTCAAAAATGAACTGAATTTCTGTATATTAGCAACAAAGACACATTTACTATATCGTCTAAAAGGCCAACTGGTAGAAAAAGATGGTATTGTTGGTAAAGTAGAGGCCAACAAAGCAAGGGAAACGAAGGCTCTGTGAGATGGAAGACACTGGCCACAGCACACCAGACTCAGCAAGGACCACAGAGATGGTGTCGAACCGGCAACGCATCACGCCGTTCCACGCAAGGCCTCCTGAGTCGGAGATGTCCAATGACCATGTGGTAGTCCAGTCTGTGCGTCAACTTGGCGGGGTCTGGCTGAGTGGCTGGGCAGTTGGATGTAGAATTCCCTGTGATAAGACTGATAATCAACTCCATGGTGGAATCTACTGTGAGCAGCTGAGTAGCTGCCTTAGGGAATGTGGTCTGCTTCCTGTATGTAAGGAGAAACCTTGGGGAATGGTCTCTAGCTTATGGTACGCTTGGACCCGTCATAAAGCCGTGTCGTTGTTCAGCAGCCTGCCATGCTCTGCCGACCTTGGGACTTACAATGGACTTAAATTAATGGCCTGCTGTGTGGTTTGGTAACGTCGGGACTGTGCCTTTTTACTTGTCAACCTTGGGTTTGTCAGCCTCAGCAGCCAGCAGCTGTCTGAGTGAAGAAACGCCTCTAGCTTCAGTGGGCCGGGAGCAGGAGGCAGAGCTGGACCCCAAGGTTGAGGGGCTTTCACCCAACCCCTAGAGCCTGGCATCTTGAACTTGGATTCAAAGCCTCCAAACTATGAGAGAATAAACTCATGTTTGCTAAGGCCATCCCATTGGTGGTATATTCTTGTCAGAGCAGCACTAGGGAACCAGCACAGGCCCGTAACTCACTCAGACTCCAACGGAAGAGGCACCTGCCTGAGCGCAGCATCACACCGTCCCACGCAAGGCCTCCTTAGTCGGAGATGTCCAACGACTGGTAACTCACAAGACTCCAACGGAAGAGGCACCTGCCTGAGCGCAGCATCACTCCCAACTTTCAAAACACTTGAAGAGTGAGTTTGTTCATGGATTCAAAGACTCAGTGTCATCCCAAAGTCAGTGTTCCCCAACCTGACCCATGGAGTCAAAAACCTTCCAATCATCAACCAAACGTTGCCTTTGCTAGAACATAAAAAGCTGATCCTAAAAGCTGTATGGGAGGTCAATGCCTACCTCACACCACATTCAAATTAACTCAAGATGGATCACAAACTTAAACATAAAAGCTAAAACTGTAAAGCGGTGACAAGTATCAGAAAAATAACTTCACAAAGTTGAGATTTCCTAGAACACCAAAAGCACAGGCCACAGAATGAAAAAACGAGGCACCAGGTCTCATCAGGAGGCATCATTAAGGTGGCAAACGAGATCGGGGGAAACACTCTTGACCCATGTGTCTGAGGAAGGACCAGCACCCAGACAGAGTCCCACACCACAGCAAGAAAACGGCAAGACACCACCCAATTCAAACAAAAAGTGACAGACACGTCTCAGACAGGAAGGCATGGCCAAGGAGTACCTGAAAGCACACTCAGCACCGGAAGTGCCTGGGTTAACACCATTCAAACCCCAGGGAGAAACCATCACGTACTTTAGTTGGTGGTGGTGGTGGAGGTAGTTGCCGTGGAGACAGCTCTGACTCACAGTGACCTCACGTGTGACAGTATGAAACCCTGCCCGGTCCTGCAGCATTGTCACGATTGTTGGCGTAACTGATCCCCTGCTGCAGCTGTTGTGTCAGTCAGCGTCACCGAGGGTCCCTTCACTTCACAGACCCACTACTTCACCAACCACGATGGCCTCTTCCACCAACTGGTCTTTCCTGACGACGTGTCCCAAGCAGAACAACCCCCCCACTGCTGGTAAAGAGCATTCTGGCTGTGCGTCTCGCTCACCCGTTAAAACCAGAAACCAGACTCACTGCCATCGAGTCAGTTCTGACTCATAGCAACCCCCTTTGGGTTTCCCAGGCAGTATCTTTCAGAAGGAGATTGCCCAGTCTTCCTTCTGCAGAATGGCTGGTGGGTTCGAACCACCAACCTTCTGGTTAGCAGTCAGATGCCTTAGGCACTATGCCACCAGAGGTCCTTTCAGAAGGGCTAAAATGAAGGAGACTGACAACGCAGAACACGACAGAGAGCCACTGATAGATGACGGGGTAACCACTTGAGACAACAGGCCATTCCTGCAGCCCAGCACATCTCCAGAGAAGTGCCATCCCACGTCTACACAAAGCCCTGTACAGAATCCATCAGAGCCCAGGAGCCCCTCAGCTCTCCCCACAGCAGCAGACTGGACCAGGTGTGGTTGTTCCCACAAGAGAACACGACACAGCAAAAAGGACTAACGATGCACAGCGATGCAGGTGGACACCAACACAGTCCACTGAGTGAAAACAGCCAGGACCAACAGAGGACATGCAATTCCATTCACAGAGGTTCTAGGACAGACAAAAGTCACCTGCGCTGACAGAGGGCAGACCAACGGCCACCTCACGGTTGGGCAGCACCGGGTTGGACTGGCATAATGGGAACATGCGTCTTGACAGGGGAATGGCTTACAAGGGCAAGCCTTGGTTCACACAAGGCCTTCTGCTGCAGGAAGCTCGTTGCTCTTGGTGACCATCAAGATGATCCCTGGTTCGGGAACCTCAGGCACAGCAGGGTCAGAGCGCTGTGATCTGCAGGGTTTCAACAACCAACTTTCAGGAGCACTTCCCCAGGTCTTTGTAGTCTGTCTCAGACTGGAGGCTCTGGTGGAAGCTTTTCATCATCAAGCCTATACTGACAGGTGAATGGTGGCTGTGCACAAGGGGCGGTGGTGCAGCCAATCGCTGCTGTGTGGCCCAGCCAGCCACCAAATGATTGGGTGGCACTATCCAAATATGGTGCTTGTGGCCCACCAAAGAGACTGGACAGCCTACTAATGCAAATAGGGTTCACAGAACGCTTATGGGCAGGGGACTGTGCAAACAAAGCATATGAAACCCTGGCAGGGGATTGGTCAGTTCTGCCATTCCCACCAGGCTTAAAGGGAGCCAATCCCAAAGGCTGAGGGGGAACCTCACTACCACCCAGAGGAAGAGGTGGGAATGGAGTGTGTCTTTGGGCTGAGAACTTCCTAGAATCAGGAGAGTGGCACAAGAGAGTATGGTATAGGCTTCTAGGCCCATGGACCAGCAGGCTTCCTGGCAGAGTAGGATGTCTCTGGACACTTGTCAGTGGAGATAAGGAGCTTTGTGACATGTACCCAAGCAGGGACCAAGGCCAAGAGCAAGGGCCAAGGCTGCGAGCTAAGGCCAAGAGCAGGGCCCGGTGGCAGAGATCTGCCTGCAGGAACAGCCAAGAAGCAGGTGTCCTGATTGAAGAACTATATCCTGAATTGTTCTTGTTCCTCCAAGTTGATCCTGATCCTGAATGGTACCTTGTTACTTCCCTAATAAGCTCCCTAAGCATGAGTATGGTCTGTGAGTTTTGTGTGGTGACATCAACAGATTATCGAACCCAGCAGAGAAGTAGAGAGTGCCATGGGAGGGACGGCTGGTGTCACAATTGGTCAAAAGGGTGGGGAAAGGAGGCCTGTCTGACCCCCATCTCACAGGAACCAGCCTTGGGCTGATCTTGATTCTCTGGCCCCTGTGAAGCCAGATGACTTCAGAGCCAAGAATCCTACCAGTGGGCTGCCACGCCCCCACAGGTAAGCTCCACCTCAACAGTTCTCCTTAAATGTAACAGGACTTGCCGAGGAATTCGCAGAAGTAAAAATAAACGATCAACAATAAACATGTGGAAAGATGTCCAATCTGTAAAGATTCAAAATATAAGCTAACAAAAAAGTGTCAACACAAAAATGAGAACTGTAGGAAACGCAAGGGTCCCAAATGACCAAGTCCTCCTGAGGACCACCTGGCCAGGGCGCACCAGGTCCCGTGGGAATCCCAGCAATGGGGACCAGGGGACGAAGGCCACCCGCAGGGGTGCTGTGCCAACGGGGGGGGGTCTCAGGGAACAAGCAGGAGGCTGTATCCTACCTGACTCACAGGCCCAGTGTCCCGGCACAGGATCCAAGAAGGAAGGAGCTCTAAAAGGGGCCAAATGCCAAAGCCCAGAGAAAAGGGCAGTGAGCAGGCCACCGGGCTGCCACCGAGAGCTCACCACAGACGGCACGCTCGGAGGGGGCGTTTTCAGCACAGAAACGAGACTTCCATTCCCTACAGAAATTCTAAGACTCAATTTAAAAGACAGAAGGAGAGAAAGCTGGCCCAAGGAGTCACCCTGCCAAACTGAAGTACAGATGGCCTACAGCAGTCGTCAGAGACGCATTGAAACCACAGAACCACTCCACCCAGCAAATGGCAGATATTAACATTCACACAAGCGTTGGCAAGGTGGTAAGGCAACACGGCCCCTCATCCTCGGCTGGCGAGGCTGAAGTGGGCACAACCACGCTAGAGAGCCGCCTGGAGAAATGCAGACGCGATACCGCCACCTGAAGCCCTCCCACTGCACAGCCTGCGAGGCCGGCCCAAGGAAGCTGAGGCCACGTTTTACTGGCCATAGGTGCAGACAAGCCCATGCCCCTCCACAGAAGAGGGTTAGAGAGCTGTGGCATCCCAGAGAATCATACACAGAAGCCAACAGGCCCCAAGGGTGTCAACAGGTGCTCTTAGAAACCTAACACCCAGCAAGACAGCAGCAGGCAGTTAGGCTGGCCTTTCAGACCCATTCCCCACCACTCAGGCTGTCAGGGAGGTGGGCACAGGTATGCGTGCACACAGCAAGCAGGGAGGGGAGGTCTGGTCGCACTGGTGCCGGTGCCTATGAGTGGGGCTGCATGTACTTTACCCACAAACATGCTTGTCACCCACAGCCAGCAAGTCCACTCCTACAGAATGCAGCCTGCTACCCTCTCGCCTGCTGTCTGAGCCAGATCCCAGTGCCCCATGGCCCTTGGCCACCAGTGCTGCCCTGAACTGTGGGGCCCAAGCAACACATGCCAACCTCCACCAGGGCAGCCCTGACTGCAGCCAGCCTGGCCCGACACTAAGAGCCCCTCAAGCCACACTGTACCCGCCTGGGGTTAAAGACTTCATTGCTGCGGGGGAGCCCTGAGAAGCAGTTGAAGAGGACCCCAAAGCAGTCTGCACAAGAGGTGGAGGAGTGCCCACGATGTGGAGAACAACCCCAGGGAAGGCGACAGCTGGCTGCGTGAGGAGGAGCTCCAGGACGGCCCTTGGGTGTGGGCTGGATGCTGGGCCACTAGGCACAGTTAAGGGAGAGCAGGCCGGCCTGGCAGAAGCTCCTGAGTTTGGTTTTGTCGCCCCACAGACGTCCCGGGGCACTGGGGCTGGCTCTGCGGCCCACCCCAACCTCTGGCTGCCCTGGTCCTCCAGGCCTTGTACATTCTAGATGTGACAGACACCACCGTCTCTCCGGCAGCTCTCACCAGGCTGGGCGTCAGCAGAGAGCAATGCCCTGGCTGTCCAGGGCCCAGGCGCCCCCAACGCCTCCCTCAGCAACACCTGTTGAAGAAGCCATGAAGAACAGCACCTGGTCACCCCCAGAAAGGCCCACTGGCGGGGGCCTGCCCAGGAAGAACTCTGCAGCACAGCTCAGGACCGGGGCAGCTTGCTCGCGTGGGGAGAGCTCGCAGCCCCCGGAGGTGGCCGTCCGCTCCAGACCCAGAGCCCTGGACAGGAGCCCGCTCCCGAACCTCCCCGAGGCAGCAGCCACCCAGGCAGGGGGAAATCGGCCAAGTGGAAGCTGAGTGAGACGCACAGCGGGACCGGCCACAGCCTCCCCTGCCGGGACGGCGGGTGGCAGCGCTTTCCCTGTCCAACGTGAAAAGCAGCGACCTTCCTGCGGTGGGAAACTTCACAGGACGATGGGGAGAGCGCTGTTGGTGCCAGATCGAAATGGCCGGGCACCCTCTCAAGGCACCCCTTCCAGGGTCGCGCGGCCCCCGGCGCGCACCGTGAGGTCAGCCCCACGCCCTCAGGGCTTGCAGCGATGGAAACGCGGGCCACCCGAACTGGACACGAGCCGGAGCCAGCGCCCTCGCCGCATGCGGCCGCGCGCAGGTGGAGGGCGCAGCGCACAGGCACCAGGTGCGCTCCGCGGGGGGCGCCGGCAGAGCCGCGCGCCCGACACTCCCCGGCCCAGCATTCCGCCCCCGGGCCCCGCGCCTGGCCCGGGGTCCCCGGGGCAGGGAGCTGGAGAGCGGCGCCGCGCGCCTGCCCAGAGATGGGCCCATCACGAGGGCGGCGGGGGGCCCGAGCCCTTCCCAGCCCCAGGAGGGCCCCGCGGGCAGGCGAGGCCCGGCAGGTGCGCGGGAACAAAGCGTGGCCCGGAGCTCCGCGCGCGGACGCGACCCCGCACCTGCGCGGCCCGGCGGGCGTACCTGGGCACGCAGCTGGGACTGGAGCCGTCCACCTCCCCGGTGGCGAACAGGTTCATGGGCACGGGCGTGTTGAGCGCGCCGGGCACGGGCCCGGGCAGGCC
>NW_006921715.1:8323304-8340766 GCF_000298275.1 Orycteropus afer afer | reverse complement strand
TGGCCCCACAGGCCTGCGCCGCCGATTGGCTGGGCGGAGCTCGAGCTCGCCGCGCCGGGCCCAATCAGGGCCGCGCGCAGAGCCCGCCGGAAGTGAGGTCCGGCGCGCTTCCCCGCCCGGCGCTCTCGAGGAGCCGCCGCCTGCTTGATGGGGCGCGTGTCCGCGCGCCTGCGCACAGTCCCGCCCGGCGCGCCCCGCCCCGCCCCCTGGGGGCGCGCTCGCGGCTCCAGGCGAACCCTCTTGGCCCCCGCGTCCCTCCCCAGGAGCGCCCCGCTCCCCTTGAGCCTCCGCGCGCCGACGCCGGGGCTCGCGCGCAGACCTGGCCTCACGAAACGGACCCCTGCGCCCCTGCCCTCTTCGAGCCCCCCAGATCCTGCGGGACCTCCTGCTGACCCCTGCCGTCTTGCGTGCCCCGCGCACGGATCCCTAGACCTCAGCGCCCCGGCGTCCGTTGTGTCCTATAGCTCCCTGCCTTCCCCCTCAGCGCCAGCCCCTGAGCCCTCGGCGCGCTGGGGTCGGCGGCCGGGGTCCCGGGCGCGCGCGGCCGGGTCTGGTCTGCGGGGGTTACGGAGGGCGGCGCTCATCCCCCTGCACCCCTTTCTGTCCCAGCCTCCCGTTACCCCGCGGGCGTCTCGGAGTTTCACTCCAGACAATCGCCCACCAGTGTCTGGGGGCAGGGCTGCTCTAGGGAACCACACACGCACCAGTGACTTGGGGGCCTAGGCAAGTGGAAGGCCAGGACTGGCACCGGGCTGGGGGGAGGCGGGGAGGGAAGACGCTTGGTTCGGCGGCCCGAGCAGCAGCGCCCCCCAGCGCAGGTGGCTCCGCTCGGTCCCCAGCCCGGGTCTGAGATCGACAGGGAGCTTCTTGGCAGCCTCCTTTATGTCCGCAGTGGCGCGCAATTGCTTTTCTCCCGCTCCTGCCTGTGCCTGAGGGTCTCCACGGGGTTTCACTGAAAGCCCCTGCCCAGCCAGCCCACCGCTGCCTTCCCCCTCGCGGCCGCGCCGGCCCCCAGCGGCCCCCCCTTTGGCTGCAGCTGTAACCCCTGGATCTCTGGCTGCAAACAGCTGCGCCGATGAAAGCTGGGCGCCCTTTGGAGAGAACAAGAGGATGTGTGTTCCCGCATGGTCCGAGGCCCGCTCTGTCCTTGGCCAGCTGACTGGGTGTTGTCTTACACTGCAGCTCGGGCCAGGCACAGTGGCCCAGGGCTCTCACACCTAGAGTTGGAGGGGGCGGGAGGGGACAGAGGACGGTGACCACGGTGACAGTGCCTCGGGTGCCGCCTGCAGGGGCCAGGCAGAGACTGGCATCCGCCGAACCCAGCTTTGGCAAGCTGCTCTGGGGGCAGAGCTATCTGATGAATGGACCACCTGACATTTTGTGTCTGTGGCTCCAGGATCTGAGCCCAGGGAAGAAGTGCAAGTGTGCGTCAAGGGAGGAAACAGGACCAAGTGTGCGTGTGAAACGCTGACACGCAATACCAGCTGCCCCGTGGGGCCGTGCACCTGCTCTGCACCAGGCTCGGTTCTGTCCGCAAATGAGACTACAAGGACTATAGCCAGGTGCCCGGCCGTGGGCCCTGCAGTCCCGCCCAGAGCCCATTGGAGCCACCCTCAGTGCAGAAATGCTTAAATACCGGGAGGCAGAGCCACAGGGCACTGCCTGCTGGTACCGGGATCCTACTTGCAAGTTAGCTTTTTCAAAGATGGAGTGACGTGTACACCGCACCACCTGTCTGTCTGTCTGTCATTACTGTGATAGTTTGTGTATTCCTATGAAGATGGTAAGCAATACCTCCTATTTCTCGAATACCCACAGAGTCACCCATGGGGTTTCAGTGGGGCTTCCAGAGTAAGACCGACTATGAAGAAAGGCCTGCCAATCAGCTTGTGAAAATGAACCGTGAAAACCCTGTGGGTCACCAGAGCACACAGGGCCGGAAGACGAGCCCCTGGGTGGGATGCTCTCGGAACACACAGGCCACGACAGGGGACTCGGTGCAGGCCAAGGACCATGAGGACGGTGTAGGGCCGGGCCACATTCCCTTCGGTAGTGTGGGTCCCCATTCGGCAGAGCCAACCTCACAGCAACTGACGATACGGACAGTGACATGTCAGTGATGATGGGACCAGGGCTGGCTCTTTTCCCTTTGCTCTTCTGTGGTTCCAAAGTGGACACGTACCACTCTGGTAAAGTGAGTCAGAACCCGCATCGCCCCTCTGTATTTGACAAGCATGCTCGGCTCACCCCTCTGTGGCCCGTGCTCCCACCACAGCGCCCTAACCCTGCAGGGAGCCTGGCCTTGCTCATCCCGCCCCCTCCGAATATTTGGGGCACAGCCGTGTTTCTTCTCACTTTTCTAAAATCGGCTAAGTGGCTCCACATTGCAATGGTTAAGCACTGGGCCTCTGATGGAAAGGTTGCTGGGAACCCACCCAGTGGTTCCCTGGATGAAGGTCTCTTCCTGACAGCCTAGAAAACCCTATGCAGCAGTTTCACCCATCACGCGAGGCCACCGTGAGTCAAAACCAACTCCAAGGCAATCAGTGACAATGGTGGCTTTTTCCTTAGAGCAGAAACGTCAGAGGAACCTCTGCAGGTGGCCCGGAGCTGGTGAGTGGGGCTGAGAGCAGGCCCCAAGAGAGGCCCCTGCCAGCTCTGGGGTCCCAGGAGTTCACCCTGGAAAAGCTGCTGATGACCAGACCTTTGGGCAGCCTTCCCAATGTCTTGAATGAATTAAAGCCTCGGTTCCAAACGGCCAATTTGACTTCTGCTATTTTGAGGAAGCAAAAGCCTGGACTCCTCCTGGCAGTCCTCTTCCTCAGTCCCGGTCCTGGTCACACGTCTTGCTGCCCGTGGGACTCTGGCTCTTGGCCCACACCCAGGCTCCTTGAAGATGGATAGCACAGCTCAGCCCCTTGCTCACCCATCAGCCTGAGTTCATGCTGACACGTGCCATGGTGGTGGCGGGATGGCGTGGAAGGTACGCACGGCCCTGGCCTCAGGAGACCCCCTCCGGGTGAGGGGGGACGACCTCCGGAACCCCTCCAAGCGTGCAGACTGCGGGACGTGTCTTCAAGCGACGGTCTGCTCTCTGTGCCTCTATGCTGTCGCCGTGGGGCGGCTCCAGCGGGTGGCGTGAGTGGCTAGGGCCTCCCAGGGCCTGGACCCTTGTCAGCAATGTGGCTGCTGACCACTTGTGCTGGTGGCTGGGCAGTGCCTTCTCTTCAAGCGAGAGAGCTGTGATGGTGCAAGTGAGCATGGGGGGAGGTATAAAACTCAGGTGGGAGAGCCAAGGCCATGTCTGGGGGCACGGCCATGTTATGAACAGGCATATTGATTACACAATGTTGAGAAATAGAGGCTCCAACAAGAAACACCCCTTCCAATGGGGAGATGGAGCAAGGGAAGCCACCAACAGGGCAGGGTCCAGGGGTAGGACCTGGAAAGGGCCAGGGGAGAGAGCAGTCACAGGAACAGGAAGGAGAGAGGGGCATGGAGGGACCTCCTCTAACAGGCTGTGACCTTCAGATGAGGGCCTGGCCAGCCCACGGTGACACCAAAAGGCATGGCCACCAGGCAGCAGTGTCCTCTGGCCCCCAGAACCCTGGAGCAAGGGAGCTCGTTCCTGTAGATGGCCCCGCTCTGGGCCAGGCCTGGGAGCCAGGAGCAGCTCCACCACCTGGTGAGTGAGCCATGATCCAGGAGTAGCTTATGAACCAGGAAAACCCACTTACCACCATCACCACGCAGACAGTAGAATGGGAGGCCATGATGGAAACTGGGGTTCACCTCCCGACCAGTGCACCTCTCACACAGCCACCACATGTCTGTCAGGAGAGGTTTGTTGTCGTGTGACGCTGAACAGGTTTCAGCAGAGCTTCCAGACTAACACAGACGAGGAGCTAGGCCTGGAGATCCACTTGCAAAACTCAGCCGGTGAGAACCCTCAGGTCAGAGGGATCAGATCTGTAACTGGGCATGCTTGTGGCGCAGGCCTGGAGCTGCTCACTGAGCAAGGGGTCGCCATGACTTGGTGGCTGGCTTGACCACAGCTAGCGAGAACAGAAACTTCTTTGTAGATAGAGTTCCTGCTTGAGGTGAGGACAAGGACAACATGGACAGTAGTGACGGTTACACCACAGGACATGAGCTTAAGGCCACTGACTCGGACCCTCAGCAATGACAATGGTACATTTATGTGACACGTCTGTTACCACAATAATAATTTTTAAAACACACAAAAAGCATGAAACACAACAACATTGCCTCTGCATGCAACATGATTTGCTGAGAATAAACATCGAGAAATTGCAAAGAATAGGCTGATGGTCTGTCTGCTTAGAAACATTAAATGTTAAGTGCCTGTTCATCCAGAAACCTACTGTGGGCACAGTTAAAAGGCAAACCAGAGAGAAGTATCTGCAACATAGATTGCGGGCAAAACGTTGATGCCCTTGCTACGTGAGACCCTTGCAGATCAGCAAGAAGCACTGCAGAGGGTAGGAAAGTGTTCCAAAGGCGGGCTTCCATCCTGCATCACACTCATGACCACCAGCAACAGACCCGCAACCACATCGGTTCCTCAGGAACCCAGCATGCACAGAGGGCAGGTTTTGCCTGTCAGATTGCTGGGTGGGAACAGGTGTGCAGAATGGGTGGATCCACTGTGCACAGGAAGGGGTTACCTCAACCCCACCTTTGGGGAACCATTGGAGGACAGATCAATAGCTATGAGGATAATCCAATCAAAACAGGGCTACAACTTGAAATAGCACTCTTCACTGAAGAGGATATTCAAATGCCCAACAAGCACATGCAAAGATACTCAATATCATTAGCTACTTCTTGTTATGTGTTGTTGAGTCATCTCCAACTCATAGCTACCCTATGTACAACAGAACAAAACACTGCTCAGTCCTGTGCCAGCCTCAAGATCCCTGCTATATACCTGAGCCCATCACTGCAGCCACCAGGTCAACCCATCTTGTTGAGGGCCTTGCCCTCTTTCGTTGACCCTCTACTTTACCCATCATGACATCCTTCTCCAGGGAATGGTCCCTTCTGACAACATGACCAAAGTAGGTGAGACAAAGTCTGGTCATCCTCGCTTCCAAAGAACATTCCAGCTGCACTTCTTCCAGGACAGATTTGCTAGTTCATTTAGCAGTACAAGGTACTTTCAGCATTCTTCACCAACACCACAACTCAGAAGCATCAACTCTTCTTTGATCTTCCTTATTCATTGTCCAGCTCTCACATGCATATGAGGCAATTGAAGATATGGCTTGTGTCAGGCTCACCTTAGTCCTCAAGGAGACATCTTTGCTCTTCAGCACTTGAAAGAGTTCCTTTGCAGCCAACCTACCCAGTGCTATAGGTCATCTAATGTCCTGACTGCTGCTTCCATTGGGATCGATTGTAGAACCAAGCAATGTGAAGTCTTTAACAACCTCAATTTTTTCTGCATTTCTCGTGATACTGCTTATAGGTCCAGCTGTGAGGAATTTTGTTTTCTTTTTATTGAGTTGTAATCCATACTGCAGACTGCATTCTTCAATCTTCATCAGTAAGTGCCTCAAGTCATCCTCATTTTCAGCAAGCAAAGTTGTGTCATTAGCATATCACAGGTTGTTAATGAGCCTTCCTCCAATCCTGATGCCACTTTCTTCTTCATATAGTCCAGTTTCTCGGACTACTTGCTCAGCATATAGATTGAATAAATATGGTGAAAGGCTACAACCCTGATACACTCCCTTCTTGATTTTAAACCATGCAGTATCCCCTTGTTCTGTTCGAATGACAGCCTCCTGGTCTATGTATAGGTTCCTCATGAGCAAAATTAAGTGTTCTGAAATTCCCATTCTTTTCAATGTTATCCAAAATGTGTTGTGACCCACACAATCAAATGCCTTTGCATAGTCAATAAAACACAAGTAAACATCTTTCTGGTATTCTTTGCTCTGAGCTAAGATCCATCTGACATCAGCAATGATATCTCTCGTTCCATGTCCTCTTCTGAATCCAGCTTGCATTTCTGGAAGTTCTCTGTGAATATACTGCTACAACCGTTTTTGAATTATCTTCAGTAAGATCTTACTTGTGTTCAATATTAATGATATTGTTCAATAATTTCCACATTCTGTGGGATCACCTTTCTTTGGAATGGGTATAAATATGGATCTCTTCCAGTCAGTTGGCCAGGTAGTTGTCTTCCAAATCTCTTGGCATAGCCAAGTGAGTGCCTCCAATGGGGCATCCGTTTGTTGAAACCTCTCAATGGGTATTCCGTCAATTCCTGGAGCCTTGTTCTTCGCCAATTCTTTCAGTGCAGCTTTGAATTCTTCCTTCAATACCATTGGTTCTTGATCATATGCCACCTCCTGAAATGGATAAACATCTACCAATTATTTTTGGTACAGTGACTCTGTGCATTCCTTCCATCTTCTTTTGATGTTTCCTGCATCATTCAACATTGCTAGCTACTAAGCTCTAGAAAACCAAACCCATTGCATTGAGTCAACTTCAGCTCTTACAGACCATACAGGCAGAGCAGACCTGCCCCACAGGGTCCCCAAGGCTGTCATCTTTACAGAAGCTTCATCTTTCTCCCACCAAGTGGCCGGTGGGTTCAAACCACACAACTATCGGGTAAGCAGCCAAGAGCTCAAGGTGCAAATCAAAACCACATTGAGATGCCATCTCACCCCCTACAAGAACAGCAATGATCAAAAAAGTAAATAAATAAGCAAAAAATAAAAGAGCAGGTGCTGCTGAGGCTGTGGAGAAACTGGGACCCTCATCCACGGCTGCCGGAAACGTCCATGGTGCAGTTCACCATGGACAGCAGCCTGGCAGTTCCTCAAAAGTTAAACATAGAGCTACCACGTGACCCAGCGCTCCCCATCCCCGGTGTACACCCAGAGTGAAGGCAGGAACCTGGGCAGACGCTACGTACCACGATTCACAGCGGCAACTGTTACAACAGCCAAAAGGTGGAAGCAACAGAGACGTCTACCTCCAGACACACACACAACGTGGGCCACACACACAGTGGATCCCACTGAACCAGAAAGAGAAACCAAGTCCTGCTGCCGCCACCATGTGACGGACCCCGGCACTGTCCTGCTGAGTTCAGTTAATCAGCTGCCGGAGGACAGACATGGTAGGAGCTCAGGAGCAAACCCACAGAAACCACGATGGTTGGTGGTTACAGGGGAGGAAGGGAGGGGAGGGGGGTCCTGCTTAGGGCGGTGGGTTTATAGGAATGGTGGTGGGGTGACCTGGAGGAGGACAGTGAGGGGGCGCACACCCTGAAGGACTCACCAGTGTCTCTGAGTGCCCCTGAGGTGTGTCACCAATGGACCTGAGATGTGTCACCAGTGGACCTGAGCTGTGCCTATAGAAATGGCTGAGATGGTGTGTTTTGTTGTGTATATTACAACACACACACACACACAAGCTTTGAGCCTGCACAGACTACTTGTCCTTGCGGGGACACAATGGGCAGCCAGAGGTCAACCTCCTAGGAGTGCGGAAGAATGCATTCAGGTGGCTCAGTCCATCATCACTTCCAGAAGTAAAAGCAATGGGGGCATAGGTTAGGCCAGCTATGGAACAGCCCCAGTGGAACATTCCAGAGCTATGAGGAAGGATAATATGCAGTCACCGAAAAGGGAAACTGCTCACAGTGTTGTTGCTTTTGGTTGGTTGTCGTTGAGTCAATCCTGACTCATGGTGATGCCATGTGCACCGAGCAGAGCTGCCCCATGGGGTCCCCAGGGTGGTGGCACCGAGTGGAGCTGCCCCACGGGGTCCCCAGGGCAACGACACTGAGCCGAGCTGCCCCATGCGGTCCCGGGGCGGCGGCCCTACAGAAGCAGATTGCCAGGCTGTCCTCCAAGGAGAATCTGGGAGGATTCAAACGACCAACCTTCAGCTAGTTATTGAGCACCTAACTGTTTGTGGCACCCAGAGAACCTGCTCACTGTACTAAGTTTTAAAAAAAAGTCCACTGCCATTGAGTCAGTTCCAACTCACAGCAACCCCTGTTGGGTTTCCAAGGCTGTAAAGCGTTATGGAAGTAGATCGCCTCATCTTCCTCCCATAGAGCTGCTGGTGGGTTTGAACCACTAATCCTCCGGTCTGCAGCCCAATGCCTGACCCACTGTGCCACCAGAGTGCTCACAGTATAGTAAGTTAAAAAATGGGTAAGAATATAATGTGTGATATGATCCTGCTTGGTTAAACCAGACATGTACATAAACGCATGTACTTATAAAATGCGCCTTTATATATAAATGATCGTACACATGAAATCAGTGTTCACAGTCTCAGGGTTCGTCCATAATGTGAAGAATTATCTGGGGCTGGTGGGAGTCTGGTCAGTCTCATCTTCTTGTCCTGCTTGTCAGTGCTTTTATTCTGTCCGTGATGAACATGTGTTGCCAGTGTACAGAAATAGAGGAAAATAACTCCCCAGCCTGTGGCCCCAAGTCCCTCTTCGGGCCTGGAACTGAACTCACTCCCGTGGCTTAACTCTCAGCCAAATGATAGGCCCACAAGCCAGCATTTATGCCAGGGAGGTGCACTCCTTAGAAAATCAACCATGGGAGACCAGAAGGGCAGCATTTGCACCAGGTGATAGGCAGGGAGGCAGGAACATATAGGCAAGAAGGACACAGGGAGAGGGTGACCACAGGGAGGAAGTGGGAGGAGAGCTGTCACACTGGGGGAGTGTAACCAGTGTCATAAACCAAAACGTGTGTGAACTGTTGGATGAAAAACGAATCTGCTTGTAAAATTTCACCCAAATCACAATAAAAAGGTTAAAAAAAAGGAAAATGACACAAACTTCTGTAGTCAAACCATAAAAGAAAAGGCAGGCTTATGGGGCCTGGGGAGCGTGGCTGCTGCCTGATGCATCGGCGGCCATCTGGCCCAATCCTGGGAAACACAAAAGAAGGAAGGGCCCAACAACATGCTGAAGAAAAATCTCTGTGAGCACGCTGTCTGCTAGAGTGACACTCAAAATGTGAAAGGAAATCACACAGACGTACGAGGCGACTGAAAATCCCGGTGGGCAAGTGATCAGTCATGACAGGGCAGCGAACACCAGAGGGCAACACTCCTTGTCACCAGTGTCAGGGGGTGTAGGTTAGGACAAGAGGCACATGCCACCTGAACATACACCGTCTGTCAGTTATCCCGTCTGTCAGTCACACTGCAGTGGTCTGTGTTGCTGTGAGGCTGGAAGCAATGCCACCAGTATTTCAAATAGCAGCAGAGTCACCCAGTGGACAAGTTTCAGTGAAGCTTCCAGATTAGACAGCCTAGGAAGAAAGGTCTGGCAAGCTCCTTAAAAAATCAGCCAATGAAAGTCCTACGATCACAAGGGCCCAGTCCACAACCAATCACGGGGCAGCATGAACCCAAGGGCCCGCTCCAGTTGTGGGGCAGTGTAAACCCTGTGAACAGAAAGGCCCGCTCCATAACCAGTCGCGGGGCAGCGTTTTATTCTGTGCATGGGGTTGTATGAGTTGGGCCGACTCAGCAGCAGCTAACAAGAACAACCACATTGCTGTGTGGAGAGTTAGGATGCAACACTGAATACACACACGTGTGGCCTAGTGCCTAAGGCATTTCACTGCTAACCAGAAGGCTGGTGGTTCAAACCCACCAGCCACTCCTTGGAAGGATGATTGGGCAATTTACTTCCATAGTGATACCACCTCAGAAACCCAAGGAGGGGTCACTATGAGTCAGATCAACTCGGTGGCAGTGAGTTTGGCTTTTCTTGGTGGCAAGACCCAAACCTGGAAGATAAGTGTGAAGCTTGTGCTTGTTTTAGTGCCCCTCTGGATTTCCCAGATGCAAATACTGTCACAATACACAGATACAGAATTCGAACCTTGCAAAAGGAAGAAAAGCAGCAAGACCTTAGTGCATGTTTGCAAAGGCACACCACCAAGGGCTGCAATGCATAAGGAGCAACACTAACTCGGTGACGTTCAGAGAACCCGGGAACAGTCCTGTGTGCTCTGAGTGTGCTCTGTTTTCCTGACACCCTACAGTTAGCAAATGTGATTTTGGCAGCCGAAAAGCAACGTTATTTCTTAAAACAAGGAAATAATATTAGCTGTACCACTGAAACCTTGAATGCCAGGTCTTATCCTGAAGTGAAGAAGTGGGATCATTGTGGGCTTTTGAGCAAAGAGAGACTTGTGTGATGCAAGTGTGTGACTGGCGTGGGGCTCAGGAGGGAGAGGCATGTGAAGGGGCTGCAGTGTCCTCAGCACACACCTCGGGAACGGCCTGGACGGCAGCTGTTGAGGTGGAAAGGGCAGGGTGAACAAGCAGAGCAGAGAAACAGACTTGATGTGACTTGATGACTGCCTCCATTTAGGGAGGAAGAAGAGCTAAACGGATAGATGATGAGAGAGAGATGGGCAAACAGGTAGGTGGGTGGTAGACAGCAGATGGATGGATGGATGGATGTTAGACAGCAGATAGATGATACAGATAGATGGATAGATGGATGGATGGATGATAGATGATAGACAGATGCTATAGATGGATGGATGGATGGATGGATGAGAGACAGTTGGATACAGATACATGGATGACAGACAGATGGGTGGATGGCTGCTGTCCAGCTGACTTGACACAGGGTGATCCCAAGTACAACAGAACAAAACATTGTCTGGTCCTGCACCACACCCACAATCACTGGCATGTTCAGCTCAACCTTGTGTCCTCCTGTCCCCTGAGGCGCTTGGTGAGATCAGAAGGCTGACACAGAGCCAGTCCCTCTCACCGAGGGTCTCCCTCACCTTTACTGGTCCTCTGCTTCACCACACGTGGTGTCCTCCTCCAGAGATTGACCCCTCCCTGTGACGTGTCTAGAGCAAGCCAGTCGGACAAAGTTCTGTAGTGATCCCTGAGATGGAAATCCTAAGGTTTTCATTGCCTGATGTTCAGATGAAACAAGGCATAACAATCAGCTTGGGTTTGGAAACTTACAGCCACCGCCCCAGGAGAAAGAGGAGTCAGGAGGGGGCACCGAGTGGAAAAAGCAAAAGAAAGTGTGTCTGGGCTGCACAGAGACGGGAGGGGGGGGGACTTGTCTTATGTTGTACAACCGAGAAGGGTGCGACTCACACAGAACCATCCCCCAGGAGGTGCTAGACCTTGCACACTAATTGGACCCACCCTGACAGGTCCTGTTAGGGAGTGACGTTAACTAGAACGGGAAGGAATTCACCGGAGACGCATCCAGCGGCAGACTCGAGGGAGGAGTGGCCTGATTGGACTCTAGGGATCCCTGTGAGCTTTGGATAAGCCTCCGACCTTACTGACAGCCTCAGAGGACCGTGGGAAGTGGGAGTACCTGCATCCAGGGAGGGGAACTTACCCCATCCTGCACACAGCTAGTGGCATCTTCCCCTTTTGGCCAGGAAATTATGTGTTTGTGCAGAATATTAAATTTTGCAATCGGCTTGAACTTTGCAAAACTAGGTTTGTCTATATTCCAACACTGCGTGCTGACTTGTCAAAACTCACTGACCATAGGACCCAGCAATTCTACTCCTGGGTATATGTCCCAAAGACTCGAAAGCAGAAACATGGACAGATACTTGCCCAGCTGTTGTAGTTAAGTTTTTGTGTCAACTTGGCTCGGCCTGGTTCAGTGGCTGGGCAGCTGGTGGTAGTATTCCCCATGATGAGACTGGTAATCAACTCCATGGTGGGATCTACCACAAGCAGCTGAGTAGCTGCCTTTGGGTATGTGGTCTGCTTCCAATATATAAGCAAAAGCTTTGAGAATGGGCTCTAGCCTGTGGCACGCTTGGACCCTGCATGTAGCCGTGTCGTTGCTCAGCAGCCTGCTATGCTCTGCCGACCTTGGGATTTACAATGGACTTAAGCTAATGGCCTGCCATGTGGTCTGGTAACATCAGGACTGTGCCTTTTACTTGTCAACCTTGGGGCTTCCAGCCTCAGCAGCCAGCAGCTGTCTGAGTGAAGAAACGCCTCTAGCTCCAGTGGGCCAGGAGCAGGAGGCAGAGCTGGACCCCAAGGTTGAGGGGCTTTCACCCAGCCCCTAGAGCCTGGCACTTTGAACTTGAACTTAAAGCCTCCAAATTGTAAGAATAAAGTCCTGTTTGTTAAGGCTGCCCCATTTGTGGTGTATTCCTGTCAGAGCGGCACTAGGGAACCAGAACACCAGCCATGTTCATGGCAGCACTATTCACAACAGCCTAAAGGTAGAAACAGCCCAAATGGCCACCGAAGATGGGTGATGAACAAAACAGTGCTCCATCCATGGGATGACTAGTACTCGCCGTGAAGAGATGGAGGTCTGCTACCTGCCACAACATGGATAAACCTTGAAGATATTGTGCTTGGGAAAATCTTGTGTACGTGAAACACCCAGAAGCAGGCAAATGCAGGGACCAGTTTATTAGTGGCTACCGGGGATGAGTAACACCTCAACGTAGAGAAAACAAAAGTCCTCACAACTGGACCAATAAGCAGCATCACAATAAATCAAGAAAAGGTTGAAGTGGTCAAGGATTTCATTTGACTTGGATCCACAATCAATGCCCATGGAAGCAGCAGTCAAGAAATCAGACATCATATCACACTGGGCAAATCTGCTGCAAAAGACCTCTTTAAAGTGTCAAGAAGCAAAGATGTCTGCTTGAAGACCAAGGTGCTCCTCACCCAAACCATGGTACTTTCAGCTGCCACATGTGCACGGGAAAGCTGGACAACGAATAAGGAAGACTGAAGAAGAATTGCTACCTTTGAATTATGGTGTCAGTGAAGAATACTGAATATGCCATGGACTGCCAGAAGAATGAACACATTTGTCTTGGAAGGGATACAGCCACATGCTCCTTAGAACCAAGGTTGGGGAGACTGTCTCACGAACTTTGGACACGTTACTAGGGAGGCCTCAATGAGATGAACTGACACTGGCTGCAATGATGGGCTCAAACACAGCAAGGACCGTGAGGATGGTGCAGGACGGGCAGTGTTTGGTTCTGCTGTACACGGCATCACTATGAGTTGGAATCAAGTCAACGGCACTTAACGATGACAGGGGCAGGGGATAGGGAAGGGGCAGCATTGCTGAAGGCACACGGAGTGGCTGTCTGAAGGCATGAAGGACTTTTGGGAGTGGATGTGGTGACAGCATAGCATGGTGAGTGTAGCTAAGGTCCCTGAACATGGCTGAAATGACAACATTCTCCTCTATATTTTATCACTCCTGTGGTGCACACAAGACCTCGTGGGGCTGAGAGCTTGGTGCCAGCCTCCTCGTGACCAGCATCAGGTACGTGGACAGAAGGGACAGATGGGGCGAGCAGCACCAGCTACAGCTCTGTGTAGAGGGGGAGGGCTTGGCTTCTCTCAGTGCTGGGGTGAGCCTGAAAATGTTCATAAGATGGTATTGTGGGGTAAATTTCCCACGGAGGAGCAATGGCCCCAGTTCCAGGCTGTGCAGTTCTGGGGGAAGAGTGAGCCCGGGAGAGCCCTGAGGTGGAAGCCAGCTTGTCACATGCCCAGCCACCTGCTCCTGCTCAGCCTCTGAGCACCTGTACTTTCTCAAGTCTGTTCCAGATGTGGCACAACATGCCCTGCCCCGAGTATGAGCTGGGTTGAGGGGTGAGCTGCAGACCAGGAGATGAGCGGGCTCCTGGGAGGATGCTGGAGGCTTGGCACAGGAAGGGACGTATCTTCCAGCCCAAAGTGAGGCACACTGGGGCTCACGCTGGCGGCTGTGGTGCTGCTCCGTCCCCTCCTGACACCTCTTCAGAGGCGCATCAAAGGCAGGGCAGGCGGGACATGTGCCCTGCGTGCCACTGAGCAGTTTCCATTGGCCATCGCAGTCTCTGTGCCAGCTGTGAGAGCTCGTCAGTAAGTTCAAACCAATTGTCACGGACACTACTTCCTGTAGCTGTAGAGCTGCACCACTGCCCTTTCTGCCTCTTTGCTATGTGTGCTACGGTCATGTCACCCAAGGTTTGGAGACTTCTGTTGCCAAGCCTTCTATAAGGCCCTGTCCTGACCTTGGCTCTGCTTCCTGGGGATGCCCTGTGTACGGAACTGCTCCTGCATGTGGCTCTTTGCAGTGTCCTGGACCCTGCACGTGACAAGCTCCCCAGGGCCCCTTGGTGCGGGTTCAGGGAGGCGACACCTTGACTGCAGGTGTCCCTGTGGTGCTTCTGAGTGCAGGGCCCCAGAGAGTAGGGGTGAGCAGCACCTGGGCCTGTTGGACACTTTACCTGCCAAGTCTCATCATGGAAGAGTTATGGGCAAATCTGATGCAGGTTAACTTGCCCCCCTCTTTGTACTGACAATGGATGGGGTGATTCCTAGCTCACTAAATTGTCAGCTGCCAGCCTTTCCGCTCCCACACTGTTCTGGTTCCCTAGTGCCACTCTGGCAAGAAAATATCACAAATGAGATGGCTTTAACAAACAGAAGTTTATTCTTACAATTTGGAGGCTTTAAGTCCAAGTTCAAAGTGCCAAGCTCTAGGGGCTGGATGAAAGCCCCTCAACTTTGGGCTTCAGCTCTGCCTCCTGCTCCTGGCCCACTGAAGCTGGAGGCTTTTCTTCACTCAGACAGCTGCTGGCTGCTGAGGCTGACAAGCCCAAGGTTGACAAGTGTGTTAGACTAGGTTCTCTAGAGAAGCAAAACCAGTAAAGCTTCTATACAGAGAGAGTGAAAGAGAAATTTATCTTAGGAAAATGGCTCACACATTTATGGAAGCTGGCAAGTCCCAAGTTCTTGGATTAAACATCAAGGCTTTTTTTGCCCATGCACACAGCTGCAGGGGCTGAGGAGCTCAAGGTTGGCAGGCAGTATACCGGCTGTTGACTCCAATGAATGACGAATCCAAGATCTCCAGGCCGAATGGTGGATTGTTCACTCACAGACAATTGTAGGCAGCACAACAGGATCTTGATCCACAGAAGAGTGTCTCTTTTCCCAGGATGTCCATAAATATACTGGAAGCAGGCCACACCCCTAGGGAAACTCCCTTTCAATGGATTGGCTGCTTGAAACATATACATCTGATCCCATCATTGGAATAACCCATATCACAATTGCTTAAACCACTCAGAATTGTGGTCCAGCCAAGTTGACACACAGCTCCAACTATCACAACAAGTAAAAAGGCACAGTCCCGATGTTACCAAACCACATGGTAGGTCATTGATTCAAGTCCATTGAAAGTTCCAAGGTCAGCAGAGCATGGCAGCCTATTGAACAATGACACGGCTACATGCAGGGTTCGAGCATGCCATAAGTTACAGACCATTCCCAAAGCTGCTTCTTACATATGGGAAGCAGACCACATCCCTAAATCAGCTACTCAGCTGCTCCAATACATTCCACCATGGAGTTAATTACCAATCTTACCATAGGGGATAACAACATCCAGCTACCCAGCCACTCAACCAGGCCCAGCCAAGTTGACACACAAGCTTAATCACCACACCCACCCACCTGGGTGCATGTCTAGGTGAGCTTCCTCCGACCACCTGAGCCCCTGGACCTGGGAGAAACGCCTTCTCTAAGCACAGGGAACCAGGAAACCATCCTCAAAGGCAGTAGCCATAGCCCCTCCTCCCTCTCCCTAATGATGCTCCTGCATCTTAGGACCTTCTTGATGCCTTGAGTTCCAGACGTTTCCTGAAGGCCACAGAGCCCAGGTGTGGAAGCAGCAGTAGGAAGCACCCAGGCTTTTCTCTCCCCTATACAGAACAGGGAGGTGAAACCAAGGGAAACAGACAGGTGCTGGCCCACTGCACGAGTAGCCCCTGGTCTAGGGTCAGGTCCTCCAGAGCCAGTCTTGGATGGGAACATGGGACAGATGGAACAGAGGTCATGGGTGTTGACTGGCTAGGAGGTGGGACTCAACTCCCACCAAATGTCTCACCAGGCTGGGGGCCTCCAGACAGAAAGGGAGCTTGGATTCTAAGCAGCTGGGGAAAATATCAAGTGTTCTCACCCTGTTACGTGGACAAGGAAAGGGACACTTGGAGAAAGGAAAGAACTGGCCTAGGCCACATAGCAGGTGAAGGCGAGGCCCACGGACACTTGAGTACCAAGCCTTGGTCCTCTCCCCTGTCCTGACACTGCTCACGGAAAATCCACCATGAGTGGCAGCTGGAGCACTGGGCCTCTCACTCCGTACCTGTAACCCAGCTGGCCAGGACATTTTCATGGGGTTCTGCAAACAGGAGATCCTTCTTGGCTTGATTGTCACAAATAAATGACGTTCAAGCTACTCTGTCTTCTAAATCTGACACCCAAGTTGCCCCCCAAGTTCTCTGGGGTCTGCTTGAAGGAATGTTTCTGTCCCAGCCTGGGCTTGACCTTCTGATCTTGTGTGCCGTGGACTCAGAGCTCTGGGAAGAAAGTCACTGTCCAGTGTTCACAGCTGCTCAGACAGCAGGAACTGCTCAATCTCTGCACCCCACTTTCCTCTTCATAATGGGCAGGGGGGCTTCCGGGATGGTGCAAAGGGCAAACATGGTTGGCTGCTAATAAAAGGCAGGTGTGTGTGTGTCCACCACCATCACCTCCAAAAAAGGCCTGGCCATCCACTTCAGAAAACAAGCCACTGAAAACCATGTGGAGGGAAGTCCCCTCTCTCACAGGTGGGGGTCTATGGGGAGCACGGTTCCCCGCCCCCACATGTGGGGTCCTGGGGAGCGTGGTTCTCCTCTCCCACACGTGGGGTCCCTGTGGAGCGCAGTTCCCATCTCCCACTCGTGGGGTCTCTGTGGAGCGCAGGTCTGCCCTGTTACGTGTGGGGTTGCGTGACTCAGATTGACTTGCTGGCAGCTGGCTTGGTGGGCCCTGAGCAAAGGGCTGAGTGAGAAGTGCAGCAGACAATGGTCAGAAAGCAGCTGGGGCTTGTGCCCAGGGTAGGCCCTCAGAAGGATTGGCATCCTTGACTGTGAGCTTGTGACTTGGGAGCAGCGGACACACATTCCAGGAAGGCAGCATCCCTACTGCCTCACTGTAAGCTGGTTCCTTGAGTGTCTCCCCAACCTGGTGCTCTGAGCAGAGCCAGGAGGGCAGTACTTACTTTCTGGCTCTTACCCACCAGAGCTACCCTCTTACAATGCCTGTTTCTGCAGATGCTCCTTGAACCAATAAAACCCCCAAAGTTGTGACCTGGGAAGTGTCCCCACCCCAGTCTGCACTTCTGGGGCTCCTTTATGCACCAACATTAGGGGTCTTGTACTAGGAGACCTTAGAAAGGTGATCCCACAGAATGTGGAAATTAGAGAACAATATCATTAATATCACACACAAGTAAGATCTTACTGAAGATAATTCAAAAACGTTTGCAGCAGTATATTGACAGAGAACTTCCAGAGGTGCAAGCTGGGTTCAGAAGAGGACGTGGAACAAGGGATATCATAGCTGTT
>NW_006921715.1:8321825-8322474 GCF_000298275.1 Orycteropus afer afer | reverse complement strand
ACCATGGACTGCTAAAAGAACTAACAGATCTGTCCTGGAGGAAGTGCACCCGAAATGCTCCTTGGAAGCGAGAATGGCCAGATTCCATCTCACCTATTTTGGTCATGTTGTCAGAAGGGACCATTCCCTGGAGAAGGATGTCATGTTTGGTTGGGTGGAGGGTCGATGAAGAGGGGAAGGGCTTCAATGAGATGGATTGACATGGTAGCTGCGATGATGGGCTCAAGTATAGCAGGGATCATGGAGCTGGCGTGGGATAGTGCAGTGTTTATCGTTCTGCTGTGCATGGGGTTGCAATGAGTCAGAAATGACTTGACGGCACTTAGCAACAACAACAAACTAGGAGCCTCTCCAGTATTTCATGAGAGAACAGGAGAGGAGGAGCCACACAGATCCGAGTGCAGTTCTGGCTGTGTCACCTAGTAGCTGTGTGGTTTGGGGCTGTCACCCCTCAAATCCTTAGATGGCTCCTCTGTAAAATAGGGGTGTGACAGTTGGAGCTGTGTGTTAACTTGGCTGGACCACAATTCCGTGTGGTTTGAGCTGTTGTGGTGTGGTTGTTCCCATGATGGGATCAGATGACTATGTTTTGAGCGGCAATCTGTTGAAAGGGAGTTTCCCTAGGGGTGTGGCCTGCTTCCAGTATATC
>NW_006921715.1:8320138-8321657 GCF_000298275.1 Orycteropus afer afer | reverse complement strand
CTACAACTGTCCATGAGTGAACAATCCACCATTCGGCCTGGAGATCTTGGATTCGTCATTTGTTGGAGTCAACAGCTGGTGTACTGCCTGCCAACCTTGAGCTCCTCAGCCCCTGTGGCTGCAAGAGTCGGGAAAAGCCTCCAGCTTGACGTGGAAAAGTCTCCAACTTGACGTTTAATCCAGGAACTTTGGACTTGACAAGCTTCTATAAGTGTGTGAGCCATTTTCCTAAGATAAATCTCTCTCTCTCTCTCTCTCTCTCTCTCTCTCTCTCTCCCCCCATCTCTCTCTCTCTCCCCCCCTCTCTATATATAAGCTTTACTGGTTTTGTTTCTCTAGAGAACCCAGTCTAACACATTTGGTACCTAAAGTGGTTCTAGAGAGACAAAATCATAATGATGGGCTTCCTAATTGGTTCTCCAGTTTGATTAATCTTGAAGACACTAGTGACCCTGTGTCTGTTAGTAAAGAGGGCCCAGCTAATCCATGGCATGAGGTGGCAACATTAATACATGAAATAGCACCACCAATAGATCAAGTACTTGTGAGAAGTGATGTCTAGGTGATCGGATATTTGATACTTTTCTGCAATTTTGTCAGCATGAGGAATATAAGGAAGCTGGTTGGTTGGTCCTACTTACACTAGACAAAGTGGTGAAAGAGTGAGATGAGCTCAGAGCTGCTGAGTCTCGGCTTTATGCTTCCAGTTGTGCTCTGAAAGAATGTTTTATATCTTCTAGTAACAGAGCAGATATTGCTGAAAACCAAACCTAGAGTTTTATTGTAAGGGTGGCTGAATTACAATGCCAATTAAATTGCCAACCCAGAATGGTGTCTGAAGTTAAAGTGAGGGCATTGATTGGGAAAAAATGGGATCCTGAAACCTGGAATGGTGACATATGGGCAGAAGATAGTCAGGAAGATCAGGATACTGAGCCTGTAAATTCTGTTGAATCCCTCCCATCTGAAAGGATTACTGTAAAGCCATTATCCACTCCACCTCAGTTTGATGGGATTATCCCAACTGTTCCTGCTGAGTCATTGCCTGAGGCAGAGGTCATGGAAGACATTGTTGAATGTTCTTAGGAACTGTCCCAACCACCCACTGTTGCTGCTAGACCTATAACTAAAGTTAAGTTCAAGCAAGCCCCAAAAGGTGAAATAGAAAGTGTGATTGAGGAGGTGATACCCTACACCTGAAAAGACCTACTTGATTTTGCTAACATGTATAGACAGAAACCTGGAGAATATGTATGGGAATGGCCACTGAGGGTGTGGGATAATGGTGCAAGGAATGTAAGATTGCATCAGTCTGAGTTTATTGATTTAGGCCTAATAAGTACAGATACCTCATTCAATGTTTCAGCTCGAGAGGTTAGGAAAGGATCTAATAGTTTATTTGGTTGGCTTACTGAAGCATGGATTATGCGGTGGCCTACCTTAAGTCAAGCTGAAGTACCAGACCTGCCTTGGTATAATGTTGAAGATGGTATCCAGAGGCTGAGGGAAATTGGCCTGT
>NW_006921715.1:8314176-8318234 GCF_000298275.1 Orycteropus afer afer | reverse complement strand
ACTGCAGCCCCTTTCTGGGACTTCCTTAAAGGACAGTGGTGAAGGAAAATCCTCCCAATGGGCAGAACTTCGAGCCGTGCATATGGCTGTTCACTCTGCATGGAATAAGAAATGGCCAGATGTGCGATTATATACGGATTTATGGGCTGTGGCTAATGGCTTAGCTAGATGGTCTGGGACTTGGAAGGAGCATGATTGGAAGATTGGTGATAAGGATGTATGAGGAAGAGATATGCGGATAGATCTCTCTGAATGGGACAAAAGAGTAAAGGTATTTGTGTCTCATGTGAATGCCCACCAAAAGGTGACCTCAGCAGAGCAGTACTTTAACAATCAAGTGGATAGGAAGACATGTTCAGTGGAAACCAGCCATCCTTTTTCCCCAGCTACTCCTGTCATTGCTCAATGGACTCATGAACAAGTGGCCATGGTGGCAGGGATGGAGGTTATGCATGGGCTCAGCAACATGGACTCCTGCTTACCAAGGCTGATTTGGCTACCACCACTGCTGAGTGCCCAATCTGCCAGCAGCAGAGACCAACCCTGAGTCCGTGATATGGAACCATTCCTCGGGGTGATCAGCCTGCAACGTGGTGGCAGGTTGATTACATTGGACCACTTCCATCATGGAAAGGACAGCGTTTTGTTCTTACTGGAATAGATACTTATTCTGGATATGGATTCGCCTTCCCTGCACACAATGATTCTGCCAAAACTACCATCTGTGGACTAACAGAATGCCTTATTCACCATCATGGTATCCCACACAGCATTGCTTCGGATCAAGGGACTCATTTCACAGCAAATGAAGTGTGGCAATGGGTTTATACTCATAGAATTCACTGGTCTTACCATGTTCCCCATCATCCTGAAGCAGCTGGTTTGATAGAATGATGGAATGCCTTCTGAAAACACAATTATGCCACCAGTTAGGTGGCAATACCTTGAAGGGTTGGGGCAATGTTCTCCAGGAGGTTGTATATGCTCTAAACCAGCGTCCAATATATGGTTCTGTTTCTCCAATAGCCAGGATTCATGGTTCCAGGAACCAAGGAGTGGAAATTGGAGTGGTACCACTCACTATTACCCCTAGTGATCCACTCAAAAAATTTTTGCTTCCTGTCCCTGCTACCCTGTGCTCTGCGGGTCTGGAGATCTTAGTCCCAAAGGGAGGAACATTCCCACCTGGAGACACAATACAGATTGCATTGAACTGGAAATTAAGAATGCCACATGGCCATTTTGGCTTCCTCATGCCTTTGGATCAACAGACAAAGAAGGGCATTACTGTACTATCTGGTGTGATAGATCCTGATTACCAAGGGGAAATTGGATTGGCTTTACATAATGGAGGGAAAGAAGAATATGTCTGGAATACATGAGATTCTTTAGGATGTCTCTTAGTACTCCCATGACCTGTGATTAAAGTCAATGGAAAATTACAGCAACCCAATTCTGATTTGACTGCTAACAGCCCAGACCCTTCAGGAATGAAGGTTTGGGTCATCCCACCTGGCAAAGAACCACGACCAGCTGAGGTGCTTGCTGAGGGCATGGGAAATACAGAATGGGTGATGGAAGAAGGTAGTTCTGAATATCAGCTACAACCACATGGACAACTGGAGAAACGAGGACTGTGATTGGTATATTTCTTCATTGTATATGTGCATCAAATATTTTTGTTTCCTTCTGTTATGAACTGTGAAATGTAAATAAGGTTAATGCATTTTGGTTGTACGTATGTTAGCGTATCATGTTAGGCACAAATATGACTTTATAATTGTCCTTATTTAGAGATTATATATGGTTAAGAAGATGTATACAACTGCCAAGTTGACAAGGGCTGGACTGTGATAGTTGGAGCTGTGTGTTAACTTGGCTGGACCACAATTCTGTGTGGTTTGAGCTGTTGTGGTATGGTTGTTCCCACGATGGGATCAGATGACTATGTTTTGAGTGGCCAATCTATTGAAAAGGAGTTTCCCTAGGGGTTTGGCCTGCTTCCAGTGTATCTGTGGACATCCTGGGAGAGGAGACATTCTTCTGTGGATCGGGATTCTGTTGTGCTGCCTACAACTGTCTGTGAGTGAACAATCCACCATTCAGCCTGGAGATCTTGGAGATGTCATTTGTTGGAGTCAATAGCCAGTGTACTGCCTGCCAGCTCTGAGCTCCTTAGCCCCTGCGGCTGCAAGAGTCAGGAAAAGCCTCCAGCTTGACATGGAAAAGTCTCCAGCTTGACGTTTCATCCAGGAACTTTGGACTTGCCAGCTTCTATAAGTGTGTGAGCTATTTTCCTAAGACCTCTCTCTCTCTCTCTCTCTCTCTCTCTCTCTCTCTCTCTATATATATATATAAGCTTTACTGATTTTGTTTCTCTAGAGAACCCAGTCTAACACAAGGGGTAACAGTATATAGCACTGTTAGCACTTGACTGCTAACCAGAAGGCTGGCGGTTCAAATTCACCAGCCACTCCTTGGAAGGAAGATGGGGCAATCTACTTCCGTAGTGATACTGCCTCGGAAACCTAGGGAGGGGTCCGACTCAACAGCACATAACAACAACATGTTCAGACAGAGCATTTTTATAGAAATCAGAAGCAGAAAGCCAGCTGGAAAATTCCCAAATGTCTGGAAACAAAATAGCACACTTCCAAATAACCCCTGGGGCAAAGGAGAAATTAACCTAGAAGTTGGAAAGGGTCCTGAACTGAATGACAATGAACACACAACTTACCAAGTTTAGGGACTCTGCTAGCAGTAGCAAGAGGGAAATGACAGCAGTAAACACCTGTATTAGAAAGCAGAGAGGATCCAAACAGATTATACCGATTTCCAACTTAATAGAGTAGAAAAAGTAACTAGCCTCCAATTAAGCAGAAGGAAAAAGATCAGGGTGATAAACTGTATGACAGAAAGCAGACAGACAACAGAGAAAATCAGCAAACAGAGAGCAGACAACAGAAAAAATCTACAAACAACAGAGAGCAGACAGACAACAGAAAATTAGCAAACAACAGAGAGCAGGTTGTTGCTGTTGTTGTTAGGTGCTGTCCAATCATCTCCAACTCATAGCCACCTATGCACAGAAGCAGCACTGCGTCATCTCCACGATTCCTGCTGTACTTGAGCCCATCACCACAGCCACCATGTCAATCCTCTTTCGTTGACCCTCCACCTTACCAAGCATGACATCCTTCTCCAGGGAAAATAGTCCCTTCTGACAACATGACCAAAGGAGGTGAGACGAAGTTTGGCCATTCTCGTCTCCAAGGCACATTCTAGCTGTACTTCCTCCAGGACAGACTTGTTAGTTCTTTTAGCAGTCCATGGTACTTTCAGCACTCTTCTCCAGCACCACAACTCAAAAGCATCAACTCTTCCTTGGTCTTCCTTAGTCACTGTCCAGCTCTCACACGTATATGAGGTGATCAAAAATATGGCTTGTGTCAGGCGCACCCTAGTCCTCAAGGAGACATCTTTGCTCTTCAGCACTTGAAGGAGGTCTTTTACAGCCGACTTGCCCAGTGCTGGGCAAGTCGGCTGATGTCCTGACTGCTGCTTCCATTGGCATTGATTGTAGAACCAAGAAATGTGAATTCTTTTACAACCTCAATTTTTCTATATTGAGATGTAATCCATACTGCAGTCTGTATTCTTCAATCTTCATCAGCAAGTGCTTCAAGTCATCCTCACTTTCAAATAACTTTGCTTTTCAGCAAGCAAAGTTGTGTCATCAGCGTATCGAAGTTGTTAATGATTCATCCTCCAATCTTGATGCCACGTTCTTCATCATATAGTCCAGCTTCTTGGATTATTTGCTCAGCACATAGATTGAATAAGTATGGTGAAAGGACACAACCCTGACGCACTCCATTCTTCACTCTAAACCATGCAGTATCCCCTTGTTCCATTCGAATGACAGCTTCCTGGTCAAGGTACAGGTTCCTTATGAGTACAATCAAGTGTTTGGGAATTCCCATTCTTCTCAATGTTATCCACAATTTGTTATGAGCCACACAATCAAGTGCTTTTGCATAGTCAATAAAACACAAGTA
>NW_006921715.1:8281123-8294378 GCF_000298275.1 Orycteropus afer afer | reverse complement strand
TTGTTTTAATTGTCTTTAACTTCAAGTTGAATTTGCATATGAGCAGTTGATGGTCTGTTCCACAATCTGCTCCTGGCCTGGTTTTGGCTGAAGAGTAGAGTATATGAAATATACAAGGTAACCCTGCTGGTATTTGAAACACCGGTGGCATAGCCTCCAGCTTCATAGCAACACACAAGCCACCACAGTACAACAAACTGACAGACAAGTGGTGGATGGAATATTTGGGATACAGTAAAAATCAACAGAGGGCTTGGCCACAGCCAAGAGGGAGCAAGTAGTTGGACCTATGTCTCAGGACTGTGGTTACAGGGGACTTCAAGCTCAACTGGCATAACATACTACACAAAACATTGTTCTACATCCTCCTTTGGTGAGTAGCATCCAGAGTCTTAAAAGCTTGCAAGTGACCAACTAGGTGCAATGCTGAGTTTTTCCTCATCCAGAGCAAAGAAGAATGAAGAAAACCAAAGACGCATGGAAACCATTAGTCCAAGGGCCTAGCAGACCATGTAATCCTCAGCCTACAAGAACTAGACAGTGCCTGGCTACCACTGTCAACCACTTGGAAAAAGATCAAAATGGGAGAACAATATGGAACAAAACTCAAATTTATTAAAAAAAAAAAAAAAAAAAGACGAGGTTTACTGGTCTGATAGAGCCTGGTGAGACCCCTGAGACTATGACCCCTAGTTATCCTTCAGGTCTGGAACTGAACTAACTCCTGTGGCTTCCAGCCAAATAATAGACGGGCACATGGGGTGAACTCTTACATCAGGTAGACACACTCTTTAGGACAATCAATGATGGGAGAACAGAATGGCAGTGTTTGCACAGGGAGAGAGCTCAATGGGCAGGAATGCATGAGAAAGAAGACACTGGGAGGAGGTAGTTAACTACAGGGAGGAAGTGGGAAGAGAGCTGTTACATTGTGAAGAATTGCAGTCCATGCCATGAAATAAAATGTATATGAACTTCTGTATGGAAAATGAATTTGCTCTGTAAATCTTTACCCAAATCACAATAAAAATTAAAACTGAAAAATTGAAAAAAAAAATTAAAAAATCTAACAGAGGTGTAACTGGAATCCAAGAAAAGGAGAAAAAATAGAAAATGCAGACGCAATATTTGGAAAGATATTGGCCAAGAATTTTCAAACACTGATGAAAGACAAACACCATAGATTCAATAAGCTTTGTGAAATGTAAGTGGGATTCAATCAGAAATGTACCTAGCAACATCGCAGTGAAACCACTGAAAACAAAAATTTAAAAAGAATCCAACAGGGGAAAACAACCATTATTGTCAAATGTGCAACAAGAAGTCAGGCTCTTCCCGAGGCCAGCTCCTTGCCAGCCTCCCTGACAGCTCCTCCAAGGGCAGTAGAGCGCATACCTGCCAAGGTCCCCACAAACTCTCACCCTACCCCACCTTGAGGCTGCACTGTTAGGGCTGGACCTGTTGCAGAAGTACAGCAAGCTCCAGGGAAGGGCAAGTTCCCTCCTCCAGCCATCCCCCAAGTGCTGGGTAATGGCCTGCAGCTCTTTACAGGGTCCTCTTCCTTGTGGATAGGGAAGAGCACAACCCAAGGCCTCCCTGCTTCTGGGAACTCCCTGTGACAGAGCCAACACCCAGCTTCTTTGACAGGCTGCCCTGGAGCAGGAGACCTGGTCCAGGCTGGCACTCCGTCAGTAAGTCAGGAATGGGCCTGCAGTCGGGCACCTGCCTCTCAAGTGTAGGGAACTGAGTGTCCACTGTCCTCAGCTCTGGGGCTTCAGCTGATTGGAGATCTCCTTCCATCCCTGTCATAGCTGTCACCTCTTCTCTCTGTCTAGGAGGACAGGTGGTGTCACATCTTCTCTCTGTCTAGGAGGACAGGTGATGTCACCTCTTCCATCCAGGAGGACAGGTGGTGTCACCTTGTCTCTGTCTAGGAGGAGAGGAGGCAGAGACATAGGTAGAGCAAGATTCCCAACTCTCTCTCCTGTTCAGCTCCTCTGTCTTGAGGGCTCTGTCTTGGTCTCTTCTCTTTGCCTTGCGTCTTTTCTTGCATATTCTCCTCAGCTGGAGAGAGTGAGTGACATACTACCCAGACTCTCACACATCCTCAAACATCGTCTTGGATGATGAGCTTCTGGATATGGCTCCTTCTCTCTCAGAGGTCTGCATCGCTCATTTGTTACTGAGAGTTCCCAGTTCATTGGTGAGAAGTCCAGTGACCATGAGCCTCCGTCAGCAGAGGACAAGGTGTGGGGCACGTGTGGGTTTTAAAATATGTTCACATATTCATGAAAACTCCTGCCTCCAGGAGACATAGGTCACTTTCCTCCCTCTCAAGTGTGGAACATTCATAGTGACTTACTTCTAACAGAATGTGGTGGAAATGATGGAGTGTGACTTCTGAGGGTAGGTCATATAAAACGTTGTGACTTCAGTCTTGGTCTCTCATGGATCACTTGGTCTGAGGAAAGCCAGCTGCCATGTTGTGAGGACACTCAAGCAGCCACATGGCAAAGCCTACACTGTGAGGAACCAAGGCCTCCTGCCAAGAGTCATATGACTCCTAAGTGAGTGAGTTTAGAAGTAGACATTCCCAGCCCGTTCAAGTCTTCATATAATGCAACTCTAGCAGACACTTTGACTGTAATCTCATGAGAGACCCTGAGCAGAATTTAGAATCACCCAGCTAAATTTCTGAATGAATAATTCATTTGATAAGGATCAGCACAAAGCTGCTTCCTATGAGGTGGTGGTTAAAGATGTCCCAAATGTCCAGCATTCTCAAACTGCTGTACCACTCTATCATCTCTAATACCAACTACCTCCCGCCCCTTGTGAATCAGGTCAGATGATAGGCTGCTGGTTCAAGAAGCAGAGATCAGATGACGATGGGCTGGATGCAGCATCCAGAGCAAGGGATGGAACTTCACCGGAGCATTTACATAGATACACACACACACACACACACACACAAGTATATGAAGGAGCTCTGGTGGTGCAGTGCCTAAGGCACTTGACTGCTAACCAGAACGCTGGAGGTTTAAACCCACCAGCCACTCCTTGGAAGGAAGATTGGGCAATCTGCTTCCGTAGTGATACTGCCTTGGAAACCCAAGGAGGGTTGTTATGAGTTGAGTCCGACTTGACAGCGGTGGGTTTTTATATATATATGATGTAGATCACACCCTCAAGTAAATCTTCTACTTGAGCAAGGCAGTGCAAGAGTGGTAAAAGTGTGACTGAAGTAAGGGTGTTGACCTGAGTCACACCCCCAAATCAAATAAGGTGGTGACTCAAGATATATCCCACCCTTATCTTGCCTCATTAACATAACAGACAACTCACTTCTAAATGAGACCATAACCGTGGCATACCAAAAACCAAAACCAAACCCACTGCCATTGAGTTGATTCCAACTCATTGGGTTTCCAAGGCTATAAATCTTTAAAGAAGTAGATTGCCTCATCTTCCTCCTGTGGAGCTAGTGGGTTTGAGCAGCTGAACTTATGGTTAGCAGCCAAATGCCTTACCTACTATGCCACCAGAGATCCTTGTGACAGACATACAGATTAGGATTTATAACACATCACAAAATGGGGGATAACTACATCAGATCACAAAATAGAGGATGACCACATCACTATATAATTGCCAAACCACTAAAAATCACAGCCCAGCCAAGTCAACACATAACCAAAGGCATCACAAATTCTATACACTTTATTTGCAACAGCAGCAAGCTGTCCAATCCCCTTGGTGAGCCATGTTGTTGTTGTTGTTGTTTGCCGTTGAGTCGGCCCCGACTCATAGCGACCCCTCCTTGGGTTTCCAAGGCAGTATCACTACGGAAGTAGGATTGCCCAACCTTCCTTCCGAGGTGAGCCATAAGCACCTTATTTGCATAATCCCACCCAGTCATTGTGTGACAGCCACAAAGACTATGGCTAGAAGAGCCAGAGTAAGTGATTCATGGCAACACAGTGGCACTCAAATTCCTGACCCTCAGAAATCGAGAGAATAAACTTTTGTTTTAAGTAGCTAAGTTTTGACATCTTTGCTTCTTAACACTTTAACGAGGTCTTTTGCAGCAGATTGCAGTGCAATATGACATCTGATTTCTTGACTGCTGCTTCCATGAGTGTTGACTGTGGATCCAAGTAAAATGAAATCCCTGACAACTTCAATCTTTTCTCCATTTGTCATGATGTTGCTTATTAGTCCAGTTGCGAGGATTTTTCTTTTCTCTATGTTGAGGTGTAATACATTCAAAGATGTCACTTTGAAGACTAAGGTGTGTCTAACCCAAGCCATCTTATTTTCAATTTCTTCACATGTATGTGAAAGCCAGACAACAAACAAGGAAGAACAACGAAGAGTTGATGCCTTTGAATTATGGTGTGGGGAAACAATACTGAAAATACTATGGACTGCCAGAAGAATGAACAAATCTGTCCTGTGAAAAGTGTAGCCAGAATGCCCCTTGGAAGTGAGAATGACCAGACTTTGTCTCTCATATTTTGGTCATGTTGTCAGAAGGGACCATTCCCTACCGAAGGATATCATGCTTGGTAAAGTAGAGGGTCAGTGACAGAGGGAAAGACCCACAACTAGATGAACTGACAGAGTGGCTACAACAACTGGCTCAAGGTATAGCAAGGATTGTGAGGCTGGCACAGGATCACACAATGTTTCGTTCTGTTGTACATGGGGTCGCTAGGAGTCAGAACAGACTCAATGGTATCTAACAACAACAATAACTACAACACGCTTTGACAACAAATTATGGGTAACATTGAGAAGAATGGGAATTCCAGAACACTTGATTGTGCTCATAACAAACCTGTACACAGACCAAGAGGCTGTTGTTTGAACAGAACAAGGGGACTCTGCATGGTTTAAAATTAGGAAAGGAGTGCATCAGGGCTGTATCCTTTCACCATACTTACTCAGTCCGTATGCTGAGCAAATATCCAAGGAGCTGGACTATATGAGCAAGATGTGGCATTAAGATTGGAGGAAGACTCATCAACATTCTATGATACGTAGATGACACAACTTTGCTTGCTGAAAATGAAGATGACTTGAAGCACTTATTGATGAAGATCAAAGACTATAGCTTTCAGTATGGGTTACACATCAACATAAAGAAAACAAAAATCCTCACAACTAGACCAATATGCAACATCGCAATAAATGGATAAAAGATTGGAGTTGTCAGGGATTTCATTTTACTTGGATCCACAATGAACACCTGTGGTGCAGTGAATTGCTTGGTGAATGGCTTTTCTAGCCTAGTCTTTGTAACTCCTGCTTGATTACTGGGTGGGACCATGCAAATAAAGTGTGTAGAACTCCAATGTTGGGATTGGTTAATTTTCTCACTCTTCCAGGCTTAAAAATGAGCTCTCTTAGAGGCAGAGATAGGAGCTTTGGTAGTGTAGTGCCTAAGGCACTTGACTGCTAACCAGAAGGTTGGCGGTTCAAACCCACCAGCCGCTCCTCAGAAGAAAGATGGGGCAATCTACTTCCATAGTGATACTGCCTCGGAAACTCAAGGAGGGGTTGCTATGAGTTGGGTCCGACTTGATGGCACATAACAATAACAACAGGGGCAGAGATGGGAGCTCTGGTGGTGTAGTGCCTAAGGCATTTGGCTGCTGACTTGAAGGCTGGTGGTTCAAACCCATCAGCCACTCCTTGGAAGGAAGGCTGGGCAATCTACTTCCCTAGAGATACCACCTTAGAAACCCAAGGAGGGGTCGCTCTGAATCAGAATCAACTCTACAACAGTGAGTTTGGTTTGGTTTTTAAAGGCAGAGAGGGAATCTCACTGCCATCAAGAGAAAAGAGCTGGAGGTGAAGTGGAGCAAGTCCTTGGACCCAAGATCCCTGCTTTGGACCTCCTCGGTTGAGAGACACCCTGGCAGAGAAACAGTGGCCGTGGAACCAAGAGGCATGAGACGGAGCAGCAGGCTTACCTGGCCCACAGAGGCAGAGGCCAGGCTGAGAGGCCAAGGGCCAGAGAGGCGTGTCTGAGGACACAGAAGAAGGGAGACTGCTCTGATCAAAGAATCATATCCTGAGTGCCTTCCTGAACCTGAATTGTAGCCTGTTACTTCCCTAACAAACCCTATAATCGTGACTATTGTCTGTGAGTTCTGTGGGGCCACTGCAACAAATTATCGAACCCAGCAGAGAAGTAAGTGCTGTGGGAGAGACGGTTGGTGTCAGAACTGGTAAAAGGCTGGAGGGTGGCGGCATGTCTGGTTTCATAGGAATAAGCCTTGGGCTGCTGATGGTGATTCTGTCTTCCTCTCATGAAGTTAGAGAAGGTCAGAAGATGCCACGGCCAAGTCCTTTTTGCAACACCCATGGAAGCAGCAGTCAAGAAATCAGATGTCATACTGTACTGAGCAAATCTGCTGCAGAAGACCTCTTTAAATGTCAAAAGAGGAAAGATGTCACTTTGAAGACCAAGGTGTGCCTAACCAAACCCATGATATTTTCAATCACCATATATGCATGTAAAAGCTGGATAATAAGGAAAACTGAAAAACTGATGCCTTTGAATTGTGGCGTTGGCAAAGAA
Source organism: Orycteropus afer afer (assembly GCF_000298275.1). Taxonomy (NCBI): domain Eukaryota; kingdom Metazoa; phylum Chordata; class Mammalia; order Tubulidentata; family Orycteropodidae; genus Orycteropus; species Orycteropus afer. Next base: position 8,287,789 of record NW_006921715.1, on the reverse strand, counting down.
TACTGAAAATACCAGAAGAATGAATAAATCTGTCCTGGAAGAAGTGCAGCTGGAATGCTCCTTGGAAGCGAGAATGGCCAGACTTCCTTTCACCTACTTTGGTCGAATTGTAAGAAGGGACCACTCCCTGGAGAAGGATATCATGCTTGGTAAAGTAGAGGGACAGCGACAAAAAGGAAGCCCCTCAAAGAGATGGAGTGACAGAGGGGCTGTGACAATGGGCTCACACATAGCAGGTCTGTGAGGATGCTGCCGGACCGGGTGGTATTCGTTCTATTGTACACTGGTTGCTATGAGACGGAGCTGACTGGACAGTACCTAACAACAACAACAACAACAAGCTTTGTAAAGTCAATTGTTACACAGCAACTGATACTATACCAAGAACTGGTGAATAGTTAGGGCAAGGTGGGACTGCTGGGTTATCGTTTTCTACAACAATTCTGGAGATTAATTTGGCAATGCGTAGTGACGTGCTATAGCACGTTGTTGCAGAAAACGATAACCCAGCAGTCCCACCTTGCCCTAACTATTCACCAGTTCTTGGTATAGTATCGGTTGCTGTGTAACATTAACAACCTGAGATATGCAGACGATACAACTTTGCTTGCTGAAAGTGAGGATGACTTAAGGCACCTACTGATGAAGGTTGAAGAACACAGTCTGCAGTATGGAGTACATCTCAATATAAAGAAAACAAAAATCCTCACAACTGGACCAATGAGCAGCATCACATTAAATGGAGAGAAGATTGAGGTTGTCAAAGAATTCACGTTGCTTGGTTTTACAATCGATGCCAACGGAAGCAGCAGTCAGGACATTAGACGACGTGTAGCATTGGGAAAGTCAACTGCGAAGGAACTGTTTCAAGTGCTGAGGAGCAAGGATATCTCCTTGAGGACTAAGGTGCGCCTGACACAAGCCATGATATTTTCAGTCGCCTCTTATGCATGTGAGAGCTGGACAATGAATAAGGAAGACCAAAGAAGAGTTGATGCTTTTGAGTTGTGGTGCTGGCGAAGAATGCTGAAAGTACCGTGGACTGCTAAAAGAACTAACAGATCTGTCCTGGAGGAAGTGCAGCCAGAATGCTCCTTGGAAGCAAAAATGGCCAGACTTCGTCTCACCTATTTTGGTCATGTTGTAAGAAGGGACCATTCCCTGGAGAAGGATGTCATGCTTGGTAGGGTGGAGGGTCGACGAAAGAGGGGGAGGCCTTCAACAAGATGAATTGATACGGTAGCTGCAATGATGAGCTGAAGTATAGCAGGGATTGTGGGGCTGGCGCGGGATTGGGCAGTGTTTCGTTCTGCTGTGCATGGGGTCGCTATGAGTCAGAAACGACTCGACGGCACTTAACAACAACAATAGTGACGTGCTAGGTACCATGCTGGAGAAACACTGACCCACATGCACAGGGAGACATACAGGGTTGTGGCAGAACCTGTTTCCTCAGCAGGAGATGTGTAAGTAAAGCATGCTCTGTTGTTTCAATAAAATACTCTGCAGCATTGAATAGTGGTGCCTGAATCTAGACAAATCTCAGAAACACTGATGAGGACAAAGGCAACTCGTGACGGTTAGGGGTGAGATCATTGATGTGCAATTCAACACCATGTAAAACAGTCATCAGTCTCCATTGTTTATGGACACACACAGAGATTCGGTTGTGAAGTGTACAAACCTGTGGGCACTGACCCTCACCCAGTACCAGGTAGCGGTCACCTCTGGGCAGGCAGCGTGGGGGCGGAAGCTGGGAAGACCCAGGTGCTGTCAGCAACAACAGCTACTCTAGTCGGTATGTACTGAAATGACCAATATGGGAGAATGCTCAATTTGGCTGTAGCTAAGTGACGGTTCCTTTGTATCTTCCTCTTTTCTTTCTACTTTTAGGTATGCCTGAAATATTTTATTAAAGACGAAGAAAAGGCACTAGTCTAGGCAGCTCCAAAGTGCAGTACGTCTCCTGGCTGAATCCACCGGGTGGCGCAGCTTGTTCCCATGGCTCACTGGCACACATGTTCCAGCTTCACACATAGGACCTAAGGCATCTGAAGAAGAATGTGGCATCAGCATTGGAGAAAGACTCAATAACAACCTGCACTACACAGACGACACCACTTTGCTTGCTGAAAGTGAGGACGACTCGAAGCACTTACTGGTGAAGATGAAAGACCCCAGTCTACAGTACGGATTACACCTCAATGTAAAGGAAACAAAAATCCTCACAACTGAGCCACGATAAACTGATTCACGATAAATGGGAAAAGATTGAAGTTGTCAAGGACTTCATATTATGTGGTTCTACAATCAACACCAATGGAAGCAGCAGTCAAGACATCAGAAGACGTATATCATTGGGAAAATCTGCTCCCAAAGACCTCTTTCAAGTAATGAAGAGCAAAGATGTCTCCTTGAAGACTAAGGTGTGCCTAACCCAAGCCGTGGTATTTTCAGTCACCTCTTAGGCATGTGAGAGCTGGACGATGAATAAGGAAGACTGAAGAAGAGTTGATGCTTTTGATTGTGGTGTTGGCGAAGAATGCTGAGAGTATCATGGTCTACTAAGAGGACTAACAAATCTGTCCTGGAAGAGGTGCAGCCGGAATGGTCTTTGGAAGCTAGAATGGCAAGACTTCGTCTCACCTGCTTTGGTCATGTTGTCACAAGTAACCATTCCCTGGAGAAGGATATCATGCTTGGTAAAGTGGAGGGTCAACCAAGAAGGGGAAGGTCCTCAACAACATCGATTGACACAGTGGCTGCAACGATGGGCTCAGGTATAGCAAGGATGGTGAGGCTGGTTCAAGACCAGGCACTGTTCCATTCCGCTGTGCGTAGGGTCACTATGAGTCGGCATGATGCGACGGCACCTAACCACCTAACAACAACAACAACAAGGCATCTGACTGCTAACCAGAAGGCTGGCGGTTCAAACCCACCAGCCACTCCTTGGAAGGAAGACTGGGCAATCTACTTCCGTAGAGATTGTTGTTGTTGTTAAGTGCCGTCGAGTCGTTTCCGACTCATAGCGACCCCATGCACAGCAGAACAGAAGGCTGCCCGATCCCACGCCAGCCCCACAATCCCTGCTATACTTGAGCCCATCATCGCAGCCACTGTATCAATCCATCTCCTTGAAGGCCTCCCCCTCTTTCGACGACCCTCCACCCTACCAAGCATGACATCCTTCTCCAGGGAATGGTCCCTTCTTACAACATGACCAAAATAGGTGAGACAGTCTGGCCATTTTTGCTTCCAAGGAGCATTCTGGCTGCACTTCCTCCAGGACAGATCTGTTAGTTCTCTTAGCAGTCCACGGTACTTTCAGCATTCTTCGCCAGCACCACAACTCAAAAGCATCAACTCTTCTTTGGTCTTCCTTATTCATTGTCCAGCTCTCACATGCATACGAGGTGATTGGAAATATCATGGCTTGTGTCAGGCGCACCTTAGTCCTCAAGGGGATATCCTTGCTCCTCCGCATTTGAAACAGTTCCTTCGCAGTTGACTTTCCCAATGCTACACGTCGTCTAATGTCCTGACTGCTGCTTCCGTTGGCATCAATTGTAGAACCAAGCAACGTGAATTCTTTGACAACCTCAATCTTCTCTCCATTTATTGTGATGCTGCTCATTGGTCCAGTTGTGAGGATTTTTGTTTTCTTTATATTGAGACGTACTCCATACTGCAGACTGTGTTCTTCAACCTTCATCAGTAGGTGCCTTAAGTCATCCTCACTTTCAGCAAGCAAAGTTGTATCGTCTGCATATCTCAGGTTGTTAATGATTCTTCCTCCAATCCTGATACCACGTTTTTCTTCATATAGTCCAGCTTCTCGAATTATTTGCTCAGCATATAGATTGTATAAGTGTGGAGAAAAGATACAACCCTGACGCACTCCCTTCTTGATTTTAAACCATGTAGTGTCCCCTTGTTCTGTTTGAACGACAGCCTCCTGGTCAAGGTACAGATTCCTCATGAGTACAATCAAGTGCTTGGGAATTCCCATTCTTCTCAATGTTATCCATAATTTTTCATGATCCACACAATCAAATGCCTTTGCATAGTCAATAAAACACAAGTAAACATCTTTCTGGTATTCTTTGCCTTGAGCCAAGATCCATCTGAGAACAGCTATGATATCCCTTGTTCCACGTCCTCTTCTGAATCCGGCTTGAACCTCTGGAAGTTCTCTGTCAATATACTGCTGCAAACGTTTCTGAATTATCTTCAGTAAGATTTTACTTGCGTGCGATATTAATGATATTGTTCTGTAATTTCTACATTCTGTGGGATCACCTTTCTTTGGAATGGGCACAAATATGGATCTCTTCCAGTCAGTTGGCCAGGTAGCTGTCTTCCAAATCTCTTGGCATAACTGAGTGAGTGCCTCCAATGGGGCATGTGTTTGTTGAAATATCTCAATTGGTATGCCATCAATTCCCGGAGCCTTGTTCTTTGCCAGTTCTTTCATTGCAGCTTTGACTTCTTCCTTCATTACCATTGGTTCTAGATCATACGCCACTTCCTGAAATGGATGAAGATCGATCAGTTCGTTTTGGCCTCGGAAACCCAAAGAGGGGTCGCTATGAGTCAGATCAACCTGACAGCAGTGAGGTTTTATACCCTGCAGGAGGGTGGCTGGGGTCTGACATTGGCAAGTGCTACATCCCCCACTATGGAGAACATCCACTAGAGCTTTAGAACATGTCTTACATTTGAGTCTCAAATTCCTGTTTGAGTCTAGCTCTCAATGTCACTGGTATTTTGTTGTGACTGTGTGAGGCAGGGATTTAGGGTACTCTCTCCCGCCAAGGAAAGGCAATCGACACTTCTGAGGAGCCTGTCTTTTCCTCTTGACACGGATCCTATGCAGTCCTACAATGCTCATGCTCAGCTGCTGATGAAAAGGTTGGAAGTTCCAGTCCACTGAGAAGCCTTGGAAGGATGGCTTGGCAGCATGTCTTTGAACGGTCAGCCGTGACAGCCCTGGGGAGCTCTGTTCTTCTCTGACATGGGGCGGTGAAGACTCCACAGCAGCTGGAGTCCATGTAGAACAGGTTTGTTGCCGGACTGTTGGCTTCATTGAACTTCTTTATTCATCTGTCCTTGAGGTGGTTTCATTTGGGTTTGGTAGGCGCCCTGGTGGTGCAGTGGTTAAACGCTCGGCTGCTAGCTGAAGGGTTGGAGGTTTGAACCCACCAGCCACCCTGGTGGAGAAAGATGGGGCAGTCTGCGTCGGTAAAGATTTAAGCCTTTAGGAAATCCTATGGGGATCGCTATGAGCTGGAATTGACTAGGTGGCAGTGGTGGGTTGAAAATCGACTTTAGAAGCTGACTGGGGAGACTCTGTTGTATCTGCGAGGGCGGGTTTTGTGATTAATCGATCTTCCGAATACTCTCTAGCTAAGTTTTAGAGATCTAAAAAAATGTCGGCTTGCCAACCATTTATGTTATGGTTTATTGTCAAGAACTTCCTGGGTTTCGTGACTACTGTGAACAGAACGCGCAGATGACACTTTGCGGGCCCGTGGCGAGCACGGTCCACTCTGGTCGGGGGACACGGCGTGACGACCACGGTGATCGCCAGAAGGGGCGAATCGTAGGGGAAGGTTTACTAGCGGCGCACGGCAAGCATCTAGGCACTGCCAGGAGGTGGCTCTAGGCTGGGGGCAGCGCCTCAGCTCGCGGGTCTGGACACTGCATCTCCGAGGCCTCTCTAGCCGGGCAGCGGCCGGAGGCCCCTTCCGCACGCCGGAACGCGCCTCTGCCGGGTTCACCAGCTAGGCCCGCCCACCGGTTTAGGCCCCTGGTCTACCACGCCCTTCGACTGGTTCAGGCTCCGCCTATCAGTCTCCATCCTAATTGGATCCTTCTTGCTGATTTACCAAGAACTCTGCTGGCTCTGTGGCTAAGGTATAAGGCTGCTATCTGAAAGCTACGCGGTTCGAGCCTGCTGGCTCTCTCCCTCCAAAAGAGGTGTGGCAATCTATTTCCGTGAAAATTTACAGCCTAGGAAACCGGATGGGGCCGACTCGGTGGCAGTGGGTGTGTCTTTTGGTTTTCGGCTTTCGTCACTTCAAGGTCCCACCCACCAGTCCCCACTCCCGCCTACCAGTCACCGCTCCCCGCTTCTCTTCCAGGGCCTTCCCACCACTCCGGGTCCCAATCAGGGAACGCCTACGCAGGTCCCGCCTGTCACTCTCGGGTCCCGCCCACCACTGCCTGCTCTGTTCCACTCAGACAACTCGTCACATTAAGGCTCCGCCCACCACTCCAGACCTAGTCCCAATCAGTTCCCGCCCGATCAGGCCTCGCCCGCTCCTCCCGGCTAGACCCAATCAGGCCCAGCTCCCCAGACCCTGCCCATCACTCAAAGACCCGCCCACTCCTCCCCACCCCGTCCCAGTGAAGTCCCGCCCCCGGAAGCACCGCCCCGAAGGCCGCCTCGCTCCTCCCCCAGATGCTGGCACACCGCCCACCGGGCCGGCGGGTTTGTGTGTTGAAGGCCCGGTCCGGAGATCGCCGGTTCGAGTCCTCGTGTTACCGCCCCGGCCTCGGTCTCTTACCTTGTCTTCGCCCTCCCGGTGCGGCCGTTTTGGCGTAGGGACTCCCGGCGAATCTGCCGCTGCGAATCGGCGCGCGCGGCGGCAGCGGCAGCGC
>NW_006921715.1:8272319-8281023 GCF_000298275.1 Orycteropus afer afer | reverse complement strand
CTGGTCGGCCTGCGGGCGGCGGCGGAGAGCCGGGCGCCCGGTGCCGTCGGCATGACGGGCCGCGTGTGCCGCGGCTGCGGCGGCACCGACATCGAATTCGACGCGGCGCGCGGCGATGCTGTGTGCACCGGCTGCGGCTCGGTGCTCGAGGACAACATCATTGTATCCGAGGTGCAGTTTGTGGAGAACAGCGGAGGCGGCTCCTCGGCCGTGGGCCAGTTCGTGTCTCTTGACGGTGCGTCCCAGGGCATGGGGGCGGGCGGGCGCCGGGACCCCGCGGAACCCAGCACCGGCCCGCTCGCCCGCTGCTCGGCCCCACACCGCGGATGTGCGCGGGGGATTGTTCAGCGCGGGCCCCTGGCTCCACGAGGGGGAGCAAGGGGCACAGAGGGGCCGGAGGGACAGCGGGGCGGCGGCGATCCTTAGGGGAGGGCTGAGGCTGCAGCACCAGATGGGGGACCAAACTGAGCTGGTGCATAGGCAGGAGAAGTTGTGCAAACACGCGGAGCGCGCGCCGCCGGGGGATGTGACAGCCACTGGAGTAGGGACTGATCCAAGTGCTGGTAGTGCGACGGGCAAGTGTCTGCGAGAAACGGAGGCAAGTGCCGAAAGCCCCAGGAGTTGAGGGAGAGTGCTTCTGGGCAGGGGAATAAGGGGCGCTGCGGTGAGAGGAGGAGCCCTGGTCGTTAAGCTCTCGGCTTGCTATCCGAAGGTTGGCGGTTCGAACCCGTCAGCCGCTCCGCGATTTACAGCTGTGTAAACTCTATGAGCTCTGGTAGCATAGTGCCTAAGGCACTTGACTGCTCACCAGAAGGCTGACGGTTCAAACCCACCAGCCACTCCTCGGAAGGAAGGTTGGGCAATCCTACTTCCGTAGTGATACTGCCTCGGAAACCCAAGGAGGGGTCGCTATGAGTCGGGGCCGACTCGACGGCAAACAACAACAACAACAACAACAAACTCTATGGGACAGTTGTGCTCTGTCCTACAAGGTCGTAGAGTCGAGCGGTTGGGGGTGGCAGGGGACTGCTGCTTTAGGTGATGATAGAACCGGAGAGCCGTTGGGCCCTTTAAACCGTGAGCTCGCATAAGTTTGATCACAAAAATCAAATTAGGAGAAAGGGGAAAGCTGTGGCCCGGGACACAGTGCATATGGGCTCGTCCGCCCACCTTTTTCTTTTTTTTTTAAATTGCTACACAGTAAAATTGACTTTATTGAGGTGCAGAATTCTGTGAATTTTAACACATTTATAGATTCTGGTAACTACCAACTGAGGAGGAGCTCTGGTAGCGTAGTGCCTAAGGCACTTGAATACTAACCAGAAGGCTGGTGGTTTAAACCCACCAGCCACCCCTCGGAAGGAAGGTTGGGCAATCTACTTCCTTGGTGATACTGCCTCAGAAACCCAAGGAGGGGTCGCTATGAGTCGGGTCTGACTCGATGGATATAGCAACAACAGCTGAGGACAAAGAAAACTCCCATCACCCCCATCCTGCACTGTCCCTTTATTGTCGCTTCCTTCCCCAAACTCTGATCTGTTGTCCATCCTTAGAGTTGTCATCCTGGGAATGTCAAATAAATGTGATCAGGCAGCATGGAACCTTTATGGGATCTGCCTGGAAGCCATTGAGATCCACCCAGGTTGCTGTGCTTATCGGCAGTTGATCCTTTTTATTTCTAAGTGGTAACAAGCCTTGTATGAGAGTCCTGGGATGGTGTGAATGGTTAATGGGCTCGGCTGGTAACCTAAAGCTTAGAGGCTGTAATCCACCAGGGGTGCCTCAGAAAATGGCCTGGTAATCTTCTTCCAAAGCATCGACATTGCAAACCCCGTGGAGCACGGTTCTGCCCCGATACACATGGGTTCCCCAGGCGTTGGGACTGACTCCATGGCAACTGTCTTTTTATTTCATGGCGTGGCTGGAGCACAGTTTGTTGGAGGACGTTTTGGATTGTTAACCAGTTTGGGGTGGTTATGAGTAGAGCTGCTGTAAACATTCATGTATAGCTTTTTGTGTGAATATAAATTTTCATTCCTCTAGGGTAGTTACCCAGCAGTGTAAGCAGTGTAATTGCTGGGTGTACGGGAGATGTGTGTGTCTGACTTCATGAGAAACTGTCAGGTTTTTCAGAGAGTTGGGGCATTTTGCATTCTCATCAGTTGCTCTTCATCTTCAACACAACTTGGTATTGTAAGTAATTTTGTTTTAGACATGTTAATGTGCATGTCTCATTTGTCTATGCAAAGAAGTTTGGAAGACAAGTTTCTGACTGGAAGAGATCCATATTTGTTCCCATTCCAAAGAAAGGTGAGCCAATAGAATGTGGGAATTAAATGATGTCATTATTATAACACGCTAGTCAAGTTTTGCTGAAGATAACTCAAAAACGGTTACAGCAGTATATCTACAGGGAACTGCCAGAAATTCAAGCCAGATTCAGAAGAGAAGACAGAATGAGGGCTATCATTGCTGAAGTCAGATGAAGCTTGGCTGAAAGCAGGCAATACCAGAAAGATATTTGACTATGCAAAGACGTTCAGTGGTGTGGATCATGACTAATTAGGGATAACATTTCAAAGAATGGGAATTCCTGAACACTTAATTATGCTTATGAGAAGCCTGTACATAGACCAACAGGCCATCATTCAAACAGAACAAGGGCATATTGTGTGGTTTAAAATCAGGAAGGCTGTGGATCAGGGTTGTATCCTTTCACCTTACTTACTCAGTCTGTATACTGACCATATAATAATCTGAGAAGATGCACTATATGAAGAAGAATGTGCATCAGGTTTGGGGGAAGACTCTTGAACAACCTGTGATATGCAGATAACACAGCCTTCCCTGTTGAAAGTGAAGATGGCAAGAAGCATTTACTGATGCAGATCAAAGACTGCAGCCTTCAGTATGGATTACACCTCAATATAAAGAAAACGAATTGAGGTATTGGTGGGTCGGTGGTAGAAGTCTCACCTTTGTTGTATGTAGGAGACCCAACCAGTGCACCGCACATATGGCCACCACCTGTGTGTCAGTGGAGCATTGCATGTTGCAGGATGCAGAACAGGCTTGCAGAACAGAGCTTCCAGAGTAGCCGACTAGGAAGAAAGACCTGGCCACTGACTTCCAAAATTCAGCCAGTGAGAATCCTGTGGGTCATGACTGTTTGGTGCATGACCAATCATGAAGCTGTGGTAGGACTGGACAGCTTATTGTTCCATTGTCAGCAGCTAACCACTGCCACTGCCTCCACTGCAGCCATCACCACCACCACTATCACCACACTGCTACCACCACCACCACTACTGCTACCACCACCACCACTGCTACCACCACCACCACCACTGCTACCACACCACTACCACCACACTGCTACCACCACCACTGCTACCACCACCACTGCTACCACCACCACCACTGCTACCACCACCACTGCTACCACCACACTGCTACCACCACCACTGCTACCACCACACTGCTACCACACCACTACCACCACCACCACTGTAGCCATCACCACCACCACTACCACCACACTGCTACCACCACCACTGCTACCACCACACCGCTACCACTACTACCACCGCTACCACCACACCGCTACCACCACCACCACTGTAGCCATCACCACCACCACTGCTACCACCACCACCACCACCACACCACTACCACCACCACCACTGCTACCACCACACTGCTACCACTACTACCACCGCTACCACCACACTGCTACCACCACCACCACCGCTACCACCACCACCACCACTACCACCACACCGCTACCACCACCACCACTGCTGCCACTGCTACCACTGCTCTGCCGCCGCCATCACCACCACTGCCATCACCACCACTGCCATCCCTACCACTGCCACCACCACCGCCACCACCCTTTTTGGTGAAATGTTTATTCAGGTCTTTTTTGCCCATTAATAATTTTTTGTTTTCTTACATTTGAATTTTGAGAGTTCTTTAAATACTCTAATTATAAGTTGGATATGTGATTTGCAAATCTGTCTTTTGCAGAACAGAAGGTTTTAATTTTTCTGCAGTCCACTTTATCACTTTTTTTTTAATGCCTTCCATTACTGAGGAACTCTGGTGGTGTAGTGACTAAGGGATTCGTCTCCTAACCAAAAAGTTGGTGATTCAAACCCACCAACCACTCAGTGGAGAAAGATAAGACAGCCTGCTTCTGTAAAGATTTACAGCTTTTGAAACCCTATGAGGCAATTCTACTTTGTACTAAAGAGCTGCAATGAGTTGAAATTAACTCAGCGGCAGTGGGTTTGGTTTTATTTTTTTGGTTTTCCATTACTGAAAATACATGGTATGAACAAAAAAATTCAAAGGAGAAAATGATTTGGTCACCAAAGTGTTAAATATATTAATTTGGAGAGAATTGGCATTTTTAATACAGGTATCCCTTGGAGATATCATGGGGTTGGATGCAGACCACTGCAATAATCGAGAAGAGAATAAATATCACAATAAAGCAAGCCACACGTACTTCTTGGCTTCCTAGTGCATACAAAGTTATGTTTGCACAATACTGTAGTCTGTTAAGGAGCTGTGATGGCACAGAGCCTAAGGCATTTGACTGCTGACCAGAAGGTTGGCGGTTCAAACCCACCAGCCACTCCTCTGAAGGAAGACTGGGCAAGCTACTTCCATAGCGATACTGGCTTGGAAACCCACGGAGGGGTTGCCATGAGTCAGAAGCAACTGGATGGCAGTGAGTTTTTGGTAGTCTATTAAGTGTGCAGTGTTGTTGTTGTTATGTGCCATCGAGTCGGGCCTGACTCATAGCGACCCCTCCTTGTTTCCAGGCGGTGTCCCTAGGGAAGTAGATTGCCCAGCCTTCCTTCCAAGGAGTGGTGTTGTGAACAGGTTTGAGATATTTTGAGAATTATCAACACGTGACATAGAAGGGCAGTGAGCACGTGCTGTTAGAGCAACGGTGCCGACTGAGTTGCTCAGCACAGGGTTGCCACAATCCTTCACTTTGTAAAAAATACAGTATTTGTGAAGCACAATAAAGCAACACAGTAAAACCAAGTGTGGGTCTTTCCGCCTGAGAACACAGTGTGTCTCTCTGTTCATGCAGGCTTTTTTCGAGGTCTTTCATCAGTGACTTGTAGTTTTTGACATCAACTCCCATGCATCATTGTAGGTTTACACCTAATGTGTATTTATTTGGAGCTATTGTAAACAACACTTTAACATTTCAGTTTTCAATTGTCCGTGTATAGAAATATGGTTAATTTCTGCATGTTGGTCTTCTTTCTTGTGACTCTGCTACATTTACTAGTTCTTCTAGTTTTCTTCCGTAGATTCCTTGGGATTTCCTATGTCAACAGTCATGTTGTCTGCAAATAGGGACTGTCTCTTCCCTTTGTTTCTTTCTTGTCTTAGAGCAGACGTCCTGGCTTTGTTCCCAATCTTAGGGGGAAGTATTACGTCTCTTACCGTTCAGTAAGTTTTTATGACAAATGGATTTTGAGTTTTGTTAAGGGTTTTTCTGTATCAGTTGATAAGATCATATTTTTTTTCTCTAGTTTGTTACTGTGGCTGACTCTCAAATGTCAAACCTACCTTATGGTACTGCGATTAACCTACTTGGTCATGTGCAGTGTGCATGTTGCTTGATTGGATTGGCTAACTTTCGTTAAGGATTTTTCTGTTTGTGTTCCTATGGGATACTGGTTGGTGGTCTCCCCTTGTACTGTCTCTGGTTTTGGTATCAGGTAATGCAGCCTCGTGGAATGAGTTGGGGAATGTTCCCTCCTCCTCTGTTTATTGTAATCGTGTGTAGAATTGGTATTACTGCTTCCTTAAGTGGCATGTAGGATCCACCAGGATAGCCGTCTGAACCTGGAGATTTCTTTTTCAGGGTTCAGTTTCCTTAATAGTCTCTGGATGTATTGACATTTTGTCTCTTTCATCCAAGGTGCGTTTTAGTAGCTTGTAGGTTGAGAGCAACTCATATTTGATCTGAGTTGTTGAATTCATAGCATTCCCCTGGACTCCTTTTCACATCTGCAGGCTCTATACTGACACCCCTTTTCCCTGTCTGATGCTGTTAACTGTGTCTTTGCTTTCGCCTGTCTCGCTAGAGGGCTATCAGTTTTACCCACCTTTTCAAAGAACCAGCTTAGGTTTCATAGGTTCCCTCCTGTTTCATTGACACTTACTCATCTTTGTCTCTAATGCACGGTGTGCATCTCTGTCCTTCCTGGTCACTGCCCGAGATGAACCCCCAGTGTGGCTGTGGGGAGGCCCCTCAAGGTCATCCGAGACTTTATTTGATGTGTGCCAGGGTAATGCCAATAGCAGCAAATAGGTAATTGTCATGGCCAGCACTGGTCTGTCTGTAGGAAGCCTCTGTATGAGGCATACCTGTGACTTCATGTCAGCCCGTGGACCCCACTTTCTAGATAGGGAAACTGAGCCGTGGAGCAATGGACACCCACAGAGGTCCCAGGTGGCCAGGCAGAGTCAGAACCGTTGGGTAGGCTGCTGGTGGCATGATTGCAAGGTCCTGTCCTTGTGGGCTCGCTCTTGGTGAGGAGGGGAGAGGGAGGCAGCCCTAGAAACCTGTGGGCCCTGGGGAAGGTCTGCCAGGCTGTGGGTTCAGGGCCCTGGGGGCCTATGCAGGTGGCGTCTGGGCAGAGCGAGGAGAAGCGGGTGTCACTGTGCTTCAGGGTAACCCTTCTGTCCTCTGGCCACTCCCAGGTGCCCCCAAGTACTCCCTTTTCCCATTATAGCCTTGATAATGCCCCTCGTAGGTTTTGGTGACTTCTCTGTCTTCCTGCCACAAGTCTTTAGTTGCCGACAGGAGGATTCTGGCTCGTGGAGACCCCACATGTGCAGAGTAGAACTGCCCCATAGAGGTTTCAAAGCTGTGGCCTTTTGGAAGCAGATGACCAGGCCTGTCTCCTGAGGTGCCTCTGGGTGGCACCTATCAACTGTCACTTCTCAGCCACTTGGGCCACTGAGCAAGTTCTCAGGACCTCGACCTGTACACCCAAAGTATACACCCCTGGCCCAGCTGTCCTCTACACAGGCTGCCTGAGTGTCCTGTCTGGTTTGTCTTTACTAGGCCCACGTCCCTAGCGACCCCTCCTTGGGTTTCCAAGGCAGTTATCACTATGGCCGATTCTATGGCAAATAACAACAACAACAAGAAGGCCCACGTCCACTAACTTCCTCAACTCTGCTTCAGAACCAGGTCTCCACAGGTAGCCCAGCCCGTTACTGTGGGATTGTGGGTGAGAGTGGACCCCCCCCCCCAGGGCTCAGGACGAGAGCACCAGTCCTCACGGGTCCAGAGTCCATGGAGTGCAGCAGGCAGGGTGCTTGAACCTCAGTGGCCAGGGCTCAGGTGCACACAGGGCACCTTGCCAAGGGTGGATGGGCTCGGTGCGTGGGGGGCGCCAGGCCCAGGTCCTTCCGCTGCAACTTGTGGGATTGGAGTAGGGGCGGGAAAGGCGTTCCCAGCCAAGAGATTGGCTAGGGCAAGGGAGTGGCATGGCTGGTGGGCAGGCCTGGTAGGCAGAGCGTGAGGGGCGGGGCTGGAAGGAAGGGCTCCTGGGGCTCCCCTGAGGGTGCGCCAGGACCTGGGGCTCAGAGACTGCAGGAAAGCAGGGCCCCCACCAGGGCACGAGGTCAACTCTGCGCGGCAGTATCCTGGGATGTAGGCCCTCGCGGGAGGTCTCAAGGACAGTAGCCCTGCCTTGGGTCTCCTGCTGCAGACGAGGGTGTGGCGCTCCTGCCGGCGCCTCCCCTGTGCTGTCGGGGTCTCTGGCACGCAGGGGCTCCCCGAGAGCCTGCTAAGCCGTGTGGCTCCTCTCTGGATCCCCCAGTTGGCACCAGAACCCACTGGGGAGGGCGTTTCCATGGTTCCCCTAATCAGAACTTTCATCACCCAGGGCCTGGGAGTGCAAGGGTTGGGCGGGCGTGGGTGGCTGTCTCCAGGGCTCGGGGCACCTTGTGACGGCCGAGCTGCCCCTGTGGAGCTCGTAGCACCCGACCTACGCCCAGCAGGTAGTTGGGAGCCCACCTGCCTATCTCGGCCTGGAGTGGGAGGGCCCGGCTGTTTCCACCCTCAGAGCGCTCCACCCCGAAAGGGCCCCCCTGAGCGGGACCCCTGGCAGCACTCGGCGGTGGCCTGGTCACCAGAGCACGCACTTGCATGGCGGGAGGCCTGGACGGGTGGGTGGGGTTGGTGCGCAGGCTGCTTCCAGGCTCTCCGTGGCTTAGTCCCTGCCCCGGCAGCGCGGTCGGCTGCTTGCGCGTGGCGCACTGCTGCTCCCGCAGCTCCGGGTGGGTGTGGCAGTGCCGTGGTCCTGGGGCAAAAGCCTGGGATTGCCTCCCTAACCCTGCTCCCAGTGCACTTATCGTCTGTGAAGGGACTTGTAGGAGAGCAACAAGAGCTCTCCTTAAAGACAGCAGAACCTACGGGAAACCCACTGCTGCCCCCGGCCTCAGCTCCCAGGGACCCTGTAGGACGGAGTGGAACTGCCCACAGGGTCTCCAAGGCTGTCAATTTTCATAGAAGCAAAGCCCAAACAAACCACACCCACTGCTGTGGAGTCCATTCCGAGGACCCACAGCGCCCCTAGAGGACAGAGTGGAACTACCCCACAGGGTCTCCAAGGCTGTCAATCTTCACAGAAGCAAAGCCCAAACCACACCCACT
>NW_006921715.1:8264842-8272219 GCF_000298275.1 Orycteropus afer afer | reverse complement strand
CACACCCACTGCCGTGGAGTCCATTCTGACCCACAGCGCCCCTAGAGGACAGAGTGGAACTGCCCCACAGGGTCTCCAAGGCTGTCAGTCTTCATAGAAGCCAAGTCCAAACCACACCCACTGCCAAGGAGTGGATTCCTCACAGTGCCCCTAGAGGACAGTGGGGAACTGCCCCACAGGGTTTCCTAGGCTGTCAGTCTTCAGGGAAGCTGACTGCCTCATCTTTCTCCGTCGCAGCTGGAGGGATGAAACTTAGGATCTTTCAGTTAGCCGCTGAGCGCTCAACCATATGCCCCAGGGCTCCTTAAGAATCAGTCCAGGGTGGTTGAAATTGTCTCCTTGATGGGAGGATTGGCCAGTAGAGGACGGGTCTCTCCCAGAGCCGTGTGCTCAGACCCCCCTTTCTGGTCTCTGGGATGCTGGGTGTTGGTGGCCACACTGCACAGGCACAGGATGGGAGATGTCTGCCCCTTGCTTTGCTGGTCCATCCTTCAGACCCTCTTCCACAGCTGCTTTGTCCTTGTTGCCCACAAGGGGCTGACCTTGGCCTGGCTGCCCAGATCAGGTGAGAGAGGTGGACAGACATCTTCAGCTGCTCCGTCTCTGTTAGTGCCAGCTGCTTTCTTCTTCTGTCTCCAGTCCCAGTAAATAGCAAATGTGTGGGCACAGAAGGACAGGACTCGGACAGGTTTGCAGCTTTGACCAGAGGGGTGCTTCTTTTTCACTGTGAGTGTTGCCCTCTCTCAACCCGGGTGCCCCACGGTCTCTGCCATCTGAACTTGTGGTTGTGTTTCTTGAGTCCATACCGCTTTCCAGACTTGGCCTGTCGCATCCAGTGCCTGTTCGTGTTGCTGGGCGGGAGCAAATCTTTCAGTTCGGCACGCATGTTCAAGCCCCTGCTGTGGGATGAGGGTGCCCAGTGACAAGCAGGACCCCCCCTCTCTGCAAGGGACTCTCTGGCGGGGACAGATAAGATCTGTGCCTGTCAACTGGGGAACCAATGATGAGCTGAGGTCATGCAGGGCACTGGGTGGGGTGGAGAAGTTAGGAAACAGTTCCCAGAGCACACGACCGGGGCAGCCCCAGGAGGGTGAGTCCGGAGGATAGGGTCGGGAGAGTCAGGCCAGTTAGGACAGGAACAGGAGAGTAGGTGGGAGAGATCCTGCAGGTCCCGGCTGTGCCTGTGTGAGGAGGGGAATGGAGGAGGAGGAGGGGAGGCAGAGGTGGGATGCTGAGTATGTCACTGGCTCTGTGGAGTTCTGGGGTGGAAGCCGGGTGCTGTCTGCATCCAGCCTCCGGTGTGGCTGTGCTGTTGGGGGTGTGCCGTCCGCGTCACAGCCCACGGTCCAGCCTCCGATGCAGGTGTGCTGTCGGCATCACGCCCCATGGTCCAGCCTCCGGTGCAGGTGTGCTGTGCGCGGTCCTGCCTCTGGTGTGGGCATGCTGTCCGCGTCACGGCCCCCCCGTCCAGCCTCCAGTGCAGGTGTGCTGGGTGCAGGTGTGCTGGGTGCAGATGTGCTGTCCACATCAGGTTCCCCGGTCCAGCCTCCGGTGCAGGTGTGCTGGGTGCAGGTGTGCTGGGTGCAGATGTGCTGTCCACATCACGCTCACGCTCCCCGGTCCAGCCTCCGGTGCAGGTGTGCTGCCCGCAGGTGTGCAGGTGAAAGGCTGCCTGAAGCCTCTGGTGCAGAATGTTCCACCCTGATCGTTGGCCTTTCTCTAGTCATGTATTATTGTAACTATTTGTTCAAAGCTCCTGTCTGTTTCTACTAAAACAGAAAGGCGGTTTTTTATTTTCTAAAATTAGACAGTGGGGGAGGAGTCCTAGAGGCTGCCATGACTGATGTCCACCCAGGAACATGAGTGGGTAGTCTCCAGTGCATTTGCTAAATGTAAGAAAAGTTCAAGTATAAACATTCTAAAGCAAAAAGTCCCACCACCATCAAAAGAAGGAACCCCGGCAGGGCTGTCAGTGTGGCACTGAGATCTAGCCCTGGGAGACCTGGGTCACGTGTCTGCAGAATCCACAGTAACACGTGTGCTGCCTGAAGCCTGCTCGCTCCTTCCAAGCCTTGAGATCACACTGACAGATACACAGAGACCCTACTTGTCCCACACTTGTCTCTGCTGGTCACTGCCCAGGGTGAGTCAGGGCCTACTGGCCACAGGTTCACTGACCTCAGAGACCTGGGTTCCCAGTCCTGCCACTTCTGAGTGGACACTCTGTCCCTGCATGTGCCCATTCCCTGTCGTTTGAGGCGTTGCTCAGTCTGTGCACACTTTGCTGCTGTTTGGGTGTGGACTCCTTCACTGTCGACTGCTGTTCAAAGCCTTGTCTTCATTCATGTGGAGATTGAGGTTCCAGGGTGGGCTTTGTACTGAGTCTGGTGAACAATCCACGTAACC
Organism: Orycteropus afer afer; assembly: GCF_000298275.1. Classification (NCBI taxonomy): domain Eukaryota; kingdom Metazoa; phylum Chordata; class Mammalia; order Tubulidentata; family Orycteropodidae; genus Orycteropus; species Orycteropus afer. The sequence continues at coordinate 8,269,813 of NW_006921715.1, read as the reverse complement.
TGGCTGCCCTCAAGTGGCGGTAGAGCCCTGGTGGCACTGTGGTTAAGCACTTGGCTGCTAGCCAGAAGGTCGGTGGTTTGGACCTACGAGCTGCTCTGCAGCAAAAAGGTGTGGCCTTTGGAATTCCAGCCTTGGAAACCCTATGGGGAAGCATTCTGTCCCACAGCATTGCTGTGAGTCGGAAGAGAGTCAACAGCAGTGGTCTTAGCACAAGTCCCGGCCCCTGAAGCTTGCAGAGCAGGGTGCGGTGGGATGGGAGTTCCACGCAGGCACTTGGTAGGTGCAGCTGGGGTCACTGTGTACCCCCGGGCCTCTCTGGGCTGCTCCTCTCTGTTGTGACACACTTGTGAGCAGAGGGGCTGAGTGCCTGCTGTGGGCTGGCTGGCTGCAGGAGCTCCAACAAGGCCATACAGGAGACTCCTGGAGCCCGCAGACGGTGGGCAGATAGACAGAGGCTCACGGTGCAGGTCTACCTCTTGTGCAGGGCTGACAGATCCTGGTGAGGGTGTGAACAGGGACCCAGGATGGGCACACCCTGGCTGCAGTCGGAAGCAGAGTGTTCCAAGCCTGAGCCCTGTGAGAGCAGCTGCTCTGGGCTTAGGGGCCCTGGAATGGGACTGGGACTAGATACACCAACAGGCATGGTCCACTGCTGCTGCCTCCAGATCAAAGCCGTGACCCTGATGGCTGGGCACAGGGAGAGGGGCCTCCCCCCATGAGCTTCCCTGGGTCAGTGTGACACGGGGAGGGCACTTGGCGTGCTGCGTCGTCCCAGTGCTAGCACGGATGCTTGTTCTGTCCTCCTCCAGAATTGCCAGCTGCACTCAAGGGGTTGGGGCTGCACACCTTAGAGTTTGCCTAATGAGCCTTTTGTGTTTCTAGGTGCCGGCAAAACCCCGACCCTGGGCAGCGGCTTCCATGTGAATCTGGGCAAGGAGTCGAGAGCACAGACCCTGCAGAATGGTACTTCCTCTGAGATGCTGCTGACCATGGGTGGTTTCTAGGAGCTGGGGTTGGTGATGGGAATGACGGATGAACACCACCCTTTCCTGAGCCCAGCCCTACCTCTGCGCACCTGCCCTCTTTGGTGGACTGCCTCATTGCCTGGTCAAATCCTTGTCACTCTCCAAGCCTCAGCGCAGGCCATTCTTCTGTGAGGACATGTTCCTGGAGTCCCCTTCCTCAGGTCATCAGGTCCCCTCCTGTGTGCCCCTCAAAGACTGTCCACCAGGCTTCTCAGAATGAGGTCTTTGTACTCAGAGACCTCACCTGTTTGTTACTGGTCTGTACAGAAAACTCATTTTTAGCATTTTGACGATGTAGTGACATTATTATTGTATTTTATGAAAGTAGTGGTCTGCAATCAGTTGGAGAACTGTCTTTCCAAATCCTTTGCCCATTTTTTTGTCTTTACTTATACTTGTTTATTTTTTATTGTGATTTGGGCGGAAGTTTACACAGCACATTGGTTTTTCATTCAACAGTTCATACACGTTTTGTGACATTGACTGTCACCTCCACAGTGTAACAGCACTGTTCCCACTTCCTCCCTGTGTTCACCGTTTCCTGCTGTCCTTCCAGCCGTCCCTTTCCTGCTGCCTTCGCATTATACCTGGGCAAATGCCACCATTTTGGTCTCTTACAGTTGATTGTTCTAAGGAGGAGGTACCTCCCTGGTGTTACTGTTCACCTTATAGGCCTGTCTGTTGTTTGGCTGAAAGGTGAGACTCGGGGGTGAGTTTGGTTCCAGTCCTTTGCCCATTTTTAAATTGTGTTATTTGTTGTTGTCTTGAGTTGTGAAAGTTTTCAGTATATTTGAAATGCAAGACCCTTACGAGATACGTGATTTGCACAGGTTCTCTCCTGTTCTGTGCTTTGTCTTTTTTCTTTCCTGATGGTGTCTTTTGAAGCACAGAAGCTTAAATTTTGATAAAGTCTAGTTTATCTATTTTTTTTGTTGTTGCTTATATGTTTGTTGTCGAATCTAAAACTGTTGCTGAATCCAAGGTCATAAAGATTTACACTTTTTTTTGAGCATTTTATAATTTTAGCTCTTACATTTAGGTCTTTGATCCACCTGAAGTTTGTTTTCCTATGTGGTGTGAGGTAGGGGTCTAATTTCATTCTTTTGCATGTAGCTATCCAGTTGTCCTAGCACAATTTGTTTAAAAGACTATTCTTTCCTCATTTAATTGTCTTGTCACTCCCTTTTGTAAATGATTGACCATAATGTGAAACTGTATTTCCAGATTCCCAGTTCTAGTGCAGTCATCTGTATGTCTGTCCTTAGGCCAGTACTATCCTATGTTGATCATTGAAGGTTTTGTAACCAAGAAGTATGAGTTTTCTAACATTGTTCTTCAAGATCATTTTAAGAATTCTGAGTCCCTTGAATTTCCACATGAATTTTTGGATCTGCTGGTCAAGTTTGGCAAACAAGTCAGTTGGGAATTTGGTGGGAATTGCATCAAATCGGTAGATCAATTTGAGAATATTGCCATCGTAACAGTGCTGAGTTTTCAGACCCATGAACATGGAATGTTTTTCCATTTGTTTAGGCCTTCTTTGATTTCTTTTAACAACGTTTTGTAGTTTTCAGAGTATAACTCCTGAATAAGGATTTTATTCCTTTTGACACCCGTGGGGACTCACAGGACTGAAGGTATAGTCACTCTCATGACTAACAGTTTTCTTCTTGATTTCCTTCTCTAGTAGATAGAGATACAGTTGACTTGTTTATACTGATCCCAAATCCTGCAACCTTGCTCAGCTGACTTAAGACTCACAATAATTTTTGAGTGGATTCCTTAGGATTTTCTATAGGTATGATCCTATCATCTGCAAATAGAAATAGTTAACATTTCATCTCCCACCTGGCATTCCCAAGACCATGCCTAAGTTTAGTGACTCACTCGGCGGCCTCACGGCACTGAGAGTATTGTCACTGTAGCTGATTCAGTGAAAGGACACATTGCAAGAGCCGCAGAGGGAGGAGGAGTGTGCAGCAGATTCCAGAGGGGCCAGGCATACACTTGCAGGGGTCCCCTCCCAGGGGAGTCACGCAGGACGTACTCCCTTTCCCCAGCAACAAGTTGTGACAGCTCCTGTGAAATGTTGGCAACCAGGGAAGCTCATCGGAGACTCATTGCTTGGAGTTTCGATGGGGGGCTGAGTAGGCAGCCTCTACTATTGTTGTTGTTGTTAGGGCCCGTCAAGGCGGTTCCGACTCACAGTGACCCTGTGTACAACAGAACGAAACACAACGTCTGCTCACACGTACCAAATCCCAGATTCTCAGAAGGAAGGCAGGTGTTCACATAAACCATGCTGTTTGTGCAGTTTACACACAGCGTGCCACTCTTAGAGCTCTGGTGAAGAATGGTGGAAACCTTCCCGAAATCCAAGTTCCCAGGTGCAGCCAAAGGTCAACTGTGTAAGCAGGTCTTTCTGAGGACCGCAGTCAGGCATGCCGGGTAACTCATTTCCACACACCTTGTCATTTCTGCTCTGTGTCATTGCCCTGGCTAGAACCTCTCCAGTCCAGTGATGAGTGGAAGTGCTAGGGGTGGTCATCCTTACGTTACTACTCACCATAGGGAAGAAGTCCAGCCTTCCCCGTTAAGTGTGATGCCAGCTGTCACGTTGAGGCTGCTGCCTTCCGTCCCTGGTTTCCTGAGTGTTTTTATCAGGTTCAGTTTTGTTCGATACCTTTTGTGCATCTATTAAGATGATCATGTGACTTATTCTGTTAATATAACATAGTATATTAATTGAGTGAAACCAGTTAATTTTGGTCATGGTGTGTAATCCTGTTTATGCATCATGAGATTTACCTTGGTAGAATATTGTTACACATTTTTTTTTATGTCTGTTTTCATAAGGAGCTCTGATAGCACATTGCCTAAGGCATTTGACTACTAACCAGAAGGTTGGCAGTTTAAATCCACCAGCTGCTCTGTGGAAGGAAGATGGGGCAATCATCTTCCATAAAGATTTACCGCCTTGGAAACCCAGTGGGTGTTGCTGTGAGTTGGAATCAACTTGATGGCAGTAGCTTTGGTTTTGGTTGATATTCATGAGAGATAATGGTTTATCATGTCCTTTTTTATAGTGTTTATGTCTGGTGTAATATCAGGTAATACTGGTTTCCTAGAATGATTTAGGAATTATTCCCTGTTCTCTTTTCTGGGAGGAATTTGTGAAGAATATGGACACTTAGTAGGGTACACCAATGTAGTCATCTCGGTCTAGACTTTTCTTTATGGGTAGTGTTTCCTTACTAATCCAGGCTCTGTTATAGGTCTACTCAGATTTTCTGCTTTGCACCTCTGTCTGTTAAGGAATTGGTCCGTTTCAACTAGGTTACCTCGTTTGGTGTCTACAGTTGTTCAGACTATTCCCTTGTAGTCTTTTCTATTTTTGTAAGGTCTCTAGTAACACCCTGCCTTTCATTTCCGGTGTTAGTACCACGAGTCTTCTGTTTTTTTTTCTTGGTCTGTCTAGATAAAGTTTGGTTGATTTCGTTGGTTTTTCAAAGAAACCACTTGTTTTCTGTCTCAGTGATTTCCTCTGTGGTTTTTCTGTTCCCTGTGTTGTTTATCTCAGTTCTAATCTTTATCATTTCCTTTCTTCTGCTAGGGAATTCTGGTGGTGCAGTGGTTAAAGCATTTGGCTGTTAACCAAGAGGTTGGCAGTTTGAACCTACCAGTGGTTCCACAGGACAAAGATGAGGCCATCGGTTTCTGTGAAGACTGACAGCCTTGGAGACCCTGTGTGCAGTTCCACTCTGTCCTCTAGGGACGCTGTGGGTCAGAATGGACTCCACGGCAGTGGGTGTGGCTTGGGCTTTGCTTCTGTGAAGAGTGATAGCCTTGGAGACCTTGTGGGCAGTTCCACTCTGTCCTCTAGGGGCGCTGTGGGTCAGAATGGACTCCACGGCAGTGGGTGTGGTTTGGGCTTTGCTTCTGTGAA
>NW_006921715.1:8260080-8264701 GCF_000298275.1 Orycteropus afer afer | reverse complement strand
TGGGCAGTTCCACTCTGTCCTCTAGGGGCGCTGTGGGTCAGAATGGACTCCACGGCAGTGGGTGTGGTTTGGGCTTTGCTTCTGTGAAAACTGCCATCCTTGGAGACCTCGTGGGCAGTTCCACTCTGTCTTCTAGGGGCGCTGTGGGTCAGAATGGACTCCACGGCAGTGGGTGTGGTTTGGGCTTTGCTTCTGTGGCAATTGACAGCCTTGGAGACCCTGTGTACAGTTCCACTTTGTCCTCTAGGGGCGCTGTGGGTCAGAATGGACTCCAGGCAATGGGTGTGGTTTGGGCTTGGCTTCTGTGAAGACTGACAGCCTTGGAGACCCTGTGGGCAGTTCCACTCTGTCCTCTAGAGGCGCTGTGGGTCAGAATGGACTCCAGGCAGTGGGTGTGGTTTGGGCTTGGCTTCTGTGAAGACTGACAGCCTTGGAGACCCTGTGTGCAGTTCCACTCTGTCCTCTAGGGGTGCTGTGGGTTGGAATGGACTCCACAGCAGTGGGTGTTGCTTGGTTTGGTTTCTTCTGCCAGCTTTGGTTTCTCTTCTTTTTCTAATTTCCTGAAGGGTACAATTAGGTTGTTGATTTAAGATCCTGTTTGTAATGTAGGCATTGGCAGCTATAATTTTCCCTCTGTGAACTGCTTTCACTTAGCCTATAGGTTTTAGTTGTGTTTAAGTTTTATCAGTGTCAAATATTTTCTGATGTCCCTGTTGGTTTCTTCCTTGACCCATGGGTTGTTCAAGATTATGTTGTTTAATTTCCACGGATTTGGAGTTTCCAGTTTTCCTTCTGTTTTTGATTCCTAGCCTGTAGTTTGAGAAGATACTTTGTATCATGGCGATGATTTATTGAAAATTAATTTATGGCGTAACCTATGGTCTGTTCTGGAGGTTCTTGTGCTCATGATGTAGAATTCTTGGTTGACAGTTTTGTTCTTTAGCATTTCCACCCTATTCTGGCCTCCGTGGTTTCTGATGAAAAATCAACTGTTAAATTGCCGAGACGCCCTTGTATGTGAAGAGTCTCTTCTCTCTCGCCGCTTTCACGAGTCTCTTTGTCTTCGACTTTTGACAGCTGGGTTATAATGTTTTAGTGTCAGTCTCTTTGAGTTTATCCTGCTTGGAATTGTGTGCACATTTTGGATATTGTCTCAGTTACTGGTGCTGCATAAAGAGACCACAGGTGGACAGCTTGAACAAGCAGAAGTTATTCTCTGACAGGAGGCTAGAAGTCTGAATTCAAGATGCTATATCTGGGGGAAGGCTTTCTCTCTGTTGGCTCTGGGGGAAGTGCCTCGTCTCCTTTCGATATCTAGGAGCCCGATATCCCTTGGAGAACTCCATGTGACTTGGCATCCATTTTCCCCTGAGTCATAGGAGATTCTCAGCACAGGGCCCCCTGGTTCAAAGGACATGCTGTGCTCTTGACTCTTTGCTCTTGGTAGTAGTCAGGTCCCCCCTCTCTGCCTCTTTCTTTCTTCTTTTATCTCTGGAAGATAAAGAGTGATGTAGGCCACAGCCCAGAGAAGCTCCATGTACGTCAGATCAGGGCTGTTACCTGAGGAAGGGTGTTGAATCTCATCCCGACCCTCTTACAACTGATTGACTGGTCACATCAGATCACATGATGACAGATGATGGCATCATTATATAACTGCCAAATTACATCACTGCGTGGCTGCCAGACCACAGGGAGTCGTGGCCCAGCCACGTTGGCACGTGGTTTTGGAGGACACAATTCAATCCAGGAGACAGATGTAGATCCATGTATTTTGTCAAATCTGGGAAGTTCTCAGCCATTATTTCTTCAAGTATTTTACCTCTTTTCTTCTGGGACTCCCGTAATACGTATGCTGGCCTTTTTGATGGTGTCCCTTAGAACCCTTGGGTTTTGTCTGTTTTTTCTCATTTTGTTTTTTTTCTGCTCTTCAGACCAGGTAGTGGGAATTGCGCTGTCTTCAAGTTCACCAGTTCTTCCTTCTGCTTGTTCTAATGTGCTGTTGCACCTCTGTTGTGATTTTCTTTTTAATTGCAGCTTTTGTCCTTTGCAGCTCCAGAATTTTTGTTCAGTTTCTTTCTTTTTAATTTCTGTTCTTGTTGAGAACATACAAAGCAGAAACATACACCAGTTCAGAATTCCTACAACAATTTCTACAGTTCATTGACATAGATTACATTCTTTGAGTTGTACAACCGATGTCACCCAATTTTTCTAAGTTTTTCTTACTTATTAGCATAAGCTCACTGCCCCTCAGTTTCCTGTCTAATCCTTCGAGTTGCTGTGGTCAGTCTGACCCCATAGAGACAGGTCTTAAACGAGTCCAGCGCTCAAGGCAGACCTTCTTCACTAGGTAAGCTCAACTCTTGTTTGATTTTAAGACTTCAGGGGAAGCATTTTGGGTTTAAGGTTTAAAGATGATCTCAGAGTAGTAGTTTCAGGGGTTCATCCTGCCTTTATGGCTCCAGAAAGTCTGGAGTCTACAAGAACTTGAAGTCCTGTTTTGCATTTTCTCCCTTTTGACCAGGATTCTGCTGTAGACTTGTATCGAGCTGTTCGGTAATGGTACCAGGTACATCTAGTTCTTCTACACAGGGGCCGTTGGGCTCCTTTTGGTAATCTCTGTGTCCTGGTGTTCACACTGGGTCAGACCTCACTCTCCTGATTCCCTTTAGGTCTCTGTGCATCATTTACCACGAGTGTGCTGTTGTGTCTCCCTGTGCAGGGAAGCGGCAGATCCATCACCTGGGGAACCAGCTGCAGCTGAACCAGCATTGCCTTGACACGGCCTTCAACTTCTTCAAGATGGCCGTGAGCAAGCACTTGACGCGGGGCCGGAAGATGGCCCATGTGATCGCTGCCTGCCTCTACCTGGTCTGCCGGACCGAGGGCACACCACGTATCCTTTCCTTCAGTCGCTGTGACTCAGAAGTGAGAGTCACCTGCTGCTCACATTGGTTGCAGAGAGGGCATTTGAACCTCAGGCTTTCTGGACCTGAGGAAGCCTTGTGGCTGACTGAGGAACCAGGCTGCTCTCGCCCACTGATCTCTTGTGTTAGTTCTCTAGTGCTACTGTAACAGATATGCCACAAGTGGTTGGCTTTAACAAATGGGGATTTATTTGCTTACAGTTTAGGAGGATAGAAATCTGAGTTCAGAGTGGCAGCTCTAGGGGCTGGGTGAAGGCCCCTCGACCTTGGGCTTCAGCTCTGCCTCTTGCTCCTGGCCCACTGGAGCTGGAAGCATCTCTTAACTCAGGCAGCTGCTGGCTGCTGAGGTTTACAGACCCAAAATTGACAAGTAAAATGGCACAGTCCCAAGATTATCAGTCAACACATCAAGCCACTAGGTCAAATCCAGAACAGTTCCAAGATTGGCAGGCAACATGGCAGGCTGCTGAATGAAAACTTGGCTACATGCAGGGTCCAAGCGTGCCAAAAAGCTAGAGACTGCTTTCAAAGCTATTTCTTTTATACTGGGAACAGACCACATCCCAAAGGCAGCTACTCAGCTGCTCATAGCAGACTCTACCATGGAGCTGATTACCACTTTCATCGTGGGGAATAACTGCATCCAGCTGCCCAGCCACTCAAAACCAGGCACAGCCAAGTTGACAACAACCTCGACTACCACAGGGAGGATGTGTCTCCATCTGTCTTCAGAACTCCTGCCCCCAATTTTCTTCCCACTTGGGCTCATCTGGACATGGGTGTCCACTTGGGTATCTTCCTGTTTGGTCCTGTCCTCTTGCTGGAGAAGTCAGTGTCATGTTCTGAGGTGGCTAAACCACCTGGGCCACTGGCGCCTCTGAGGGCTCTGACGTCATGGCTGCTGTGTGGGTGACAGGGAAGTGGGTGCAGATCTGAGGCACGAGGAGCGTGCTTCAGTTAGCGTCCCTCTATGACCTAGGCCCCTACCCCTGCCTGCATCCAAAGAAATATAGAAAATTGAAAAGGGAAGGAGAGAGAGTGGGAATAAAGCCAGTTGATCTCTGAGGAGTGATGAAACAAACCCCAACCAAACTTGTTACGTCAAGCCAGTCACAGCTTGCAGAGCCCTACAGGACAAAGTACAGCTGCCTCAGCATTTCCAAGGGTGTGGTGTTAGTGGAACCAGGCTGTCACCTCATTCTGTGCAGTGGCTGGTGGGTCAGATACTGCCCTTTCAGTGTTAGTCTCTAGCGTATTGGGAAAATGAGAATGGCTTGCTGTGGGAGTAGGGCAGGCAGCACTGTCCTGGGATAGCGCTGAGGCCTGACTGCTGTGGCAGGAGAGGTGTGCTCATGTGTTCTGCCTTCTGGGTACCTGTAGGTGATGGCTCTCTGCAGGATTTGAGATTGCATGGTGTGGGGTGACATGGGCCGAGCAAGTGGCCCCAGCTCAGCCCCTTATTGCCATGGAGGCATCTGACCTTGTCCTCAGTTTTCCACCTAGAAAGTAGCGGCATCGATTCTGCCATCTCTGAGGTCCATCAGCTTTACCATCCTGCTAAATCACCCATCTTGGTCTGGACGATGCACCGTGCGTGGGCACGGGTGGGCTGTGTGTAACACCCATCTTGGAGGGGACGGTGAGGGGTGGGCGGGCACGGGTGGGCTGTGTGTAACACCCATCTTGGAGGG
>NW_006921715.1:8257945-8259980 GCF_000298275.1 Orycteropus afer afer | reverse complement strand
CCCATCTTGGAGGGGACGGTGAGGGGTGGGCGGGCACAGGTGGGCTGTGTGTAACACCCATCTTGGAGGGGACGGTGGGGGGTGGGCGGGCACGGGTGGGCTGTGTGTAACACCCATCTTGGAGGGGACGGTGAGGGGTGGACGGGCACCGGTGGGCTGTGTGTAACACCCATCTTGGAGGGGACAGTGAGGGGTGGGTGGGCACCGGTGGGCTGTGTGTAACCATGTTTTAGTAGTTTTGCTTGCTATGGAGATGAGGTGATTAAACTGTCCACTTTAGGTCTGCCCAGGCCATGTTCCAGAAGCTTCTGTGAAAGCATGTGCTTCTTGTCCTGAGGATTTTTTGTGTGGGGGGTGCTTGGTGTTGCTGGCATTACGGGCTCCTCCGTGATTCTCACAGCCTGCCATGGCTGTCTCTTGGTCTTTGTGGCAGCTGATGGCGCTGGCACAGCAGGTGCTTCATGACACTGTTGTGTCCTGCGTGCAGACAGCACAGTGGCCACTGAGCCCACAGGCTGTGCTGCTGGTCCTCCCTGGTCTGCTGAGCCAGGGGCCCCTCTTGTTCCCACAGCTGGCGGCCTCAGAGCCAGAGTGAGACGGTAGGAAGTGGAGGGGCCTGCGGCACTCTGGAGAACATGCCTGCCCAGGGGTGATGCTGTCCGCTGTCCGGCAGCACAGGGCAGGCACCGGCTGCATCTGCAGGCCTGACGGGGGCCACACTCTGCCCGCCCAGTGGCACTTCCTTAGGCCGCCAGCAGCTGTCTGCTTGTTTTCTTGTGTGGACTCTCGGGCTACAAATTTTTTTCCCAAACAGAATCTAATGGTGACTGAGGAGCTTCCTGAAACCCTATCTCCTGGTGCTTCCCAGTCTCCTCCATCTGGGCCTCTGCTGCCTTTGAGTCTTTCTTTTGCAGTATCTTCTCATCGTTTTGCCGGGCGGTCCCACCTTCTCTCCATGTGGGCCCCTGCTTCCGATTCCAATGAACTGTGGCCCTGCTTGTGTGTCAGGTGGCCCTGGTCATCTGTTCCAGGGTGATACCTCAGGAGGGTGCTGGGCACAGTGTGTACAGTAGGCTTGCTGGCTACACTTCTTGGGTACCCTTCAATATGAGAATCTTTAAAATGTCTCTTTAAAAAATTTGGAAACTTGTCATGTCAGCATAAACTTGTACAGGGCATATGTATGCTTCGAGGGATGGTAGGAGACACCTTGGTGTTAATCCACACAGGACCTGAGCAGCAACAGAAGCCTGTTCTTCCCTGCAGGTGGCTCTAAGCCCCGTGCTCTACCTGTGCCAGCAGCAGGCCCTGCGCTGGACATTGGGTTAGCTGTTCCTTGCTCCTCTGTGTCCCAATACTAGGTCCTGGTTGGCTTTGAAACTCGCGAGTGGCCAGCTTCCCCCGGGCTGGGTGCGGTAGATCCATCTCTGACAGCAGGTAGGGCCCAGGAAGAGAGCAGAGCACAGACAGGGCGTGGCGTTGCTTTGTGAGGGAACAGGATGCTCCTGTATTGCCTGTGGTCGTGGTTTCCCACTCTGTGACCGTCCCCAGGCAGCTGCCCTGTGTCCATTCTCCCGGCAGTACACGCAACGTGGTCGTCTCATGCCCCACCAGCACTTCTTTTCATCCCCTTTGATGATCTGTTCTGGATGTGCATGTATTATCTCTGCCCTTGTGTTTCCTCGGGGATTTATTTACTGTTTTGTCAGTCTTGAGACAGATGCTTGGTTCTTGACTTTAGCCTGTTTCGCCAGGGTTTACATTTGGGACTAAAGACCTTTGCCTTGGTGGGTGAAGTTATGTGTTGGGCATAGTCGCTTGGCGGGTGTTGCCTTGTGTCGGCAGGTGTAGTTACCTGTCAACAAGCTGTCACTGCGTGTCGGTGGACGAAGTCACGTGTCAGCCGTTGTCGCTTGGTGAGCTGTCGCTGCGTGTTGGTGGGCAAAGTCGTGTGTCACAAATTTTCATGGGTTGTATCTCTAGATTGTTGTTGTTGTTGTTAAGTGCGGTCGAGTCGTTTCCGACTCATGGCGAC
>NW_006921715.1:8252858-8255145 GCF_000298275.1 Orycteropus afer afer | reverse complement strand
TGAGTAAGGCTGGGTTTACTCAGATGTTGCAGCTCTTTCCCAGTCTTATCTTGATAGCCTTTTAGCCTAAACGGACTATTCCTAAAGGTGCGCGGTAATGTACCAAACAGTGCCTTTTATGGCTGAGGAGCGTATGGACATGGATGGACCACGTTTTGTTTATCCCTCCCTCCGCTTGGACACTGGGGGGACCCTGCCTCTTGGCTGTTGTGAACAGTACTGCTGTGAACCTTGGTGTGCAAGTGTTTGACTTCAACTGAGAATGGAATTGGGGGTCAAATGGTGATTCTGAAGGAACCCTGGTGGCATGCGGTTAAAGTACAGGTCAGTGGTTGGAACCCACCAGTGGCACTGTAGGAAAAAGATGAGGTGACCTGGTTCCGTAAAGATTGACAGCACCAGAGACCCTGTGGGACAGTGCCTTTCTGTCCTGTGGGTATCTAGGGCATGGAATTGATTTGATGGCAGTGGGAGTTTTATTTATGGTAGTTCTGTGCTAAACCATTTCAGGTTAACCCTTAGCTGTTTCTGGAGCATCTGCGGGAGCTGTTGCTGGAGTTTGCATTCCGTCCAGCAACACATGAGGGGTCTAGTTTCTCCACACCCTCGCCAACACACCCTACAACACAACACCGAACAGACAGACAAGGGCCTGGCAGACATTTCTCCAGAGAAAGTGTATAGATGGCCAATGCACACATGAAGAGGTGCTCAGGGGTGTTAGCCATCAGGGAAATGCAAATCAAAACCACAGAGATGCCACTTCAGCCCACTGGGATGGCTGTGGTCAAAATAGGGCAGGTCGTGTGGGTTGGCGAGGAGCTGGAGGAGCTGGTCCCCTCAGGCACTGCTGTGTTTCCTGTGGCCTCTATAGCTGGTCTAGAAAGGAGGGCTCTGTTGCCCACAGAAGCCGATGATACCAAGAGATCCTCTCGCACCTCCTCCTTGCCCGTCCCCCCTGCCCCAGCAGTGTCCTTTCCTGCCTGGCAGAACCCTTGACTTTGACCTGAGGGCACTTCTGCCTACTCCTCCCTGAACCCACCTAAGTGCATTTGCTTCCAGCAGGGTGGTGACTCTGAGACTTCAACCTGGGTGTGTCAGTTCCTTGCTCCAGACCCTACAGTGGCTTTCCCCGGGCTTGGAAGAAAGCCCAAGTGCTCTCCCACGGCCGATTTTATGATCTGTGTGAGCCGTATACAGATTGTTCTTTCCTGGAGGGAGTCTCTCCTTCCCTGCCAGAGGTTGGGTTCGATCCCGCCTGGTGAGCGTCTGGTGCAGCGGTCACCCATCTGTTGGAGGTGGGCATGTCGCTGTGGTGCTGAACAGGTTCTAGTGGCACTTCCAGACTGAGATGGACGAGGGAGACGGCCTTGCAATCTCCTTGTGACATCAGCCAGCAGACACCCTGTGGATCCCAACAGTCTGGCAGGCAGCACTGTGTTCCCCTCTGTGTGGGGTTGCCATGACTTGGCGCTGACTCCACAATAGCCAACTACAGCAATGCACTAACATGCTATCTGTTGGACAGACTCTGACCTGCATTAAAAAGCTGAAGTCCAGTTTCTTTTTTCAGAATATACTTAGTTTTCTCCAGTAGTTTATCCTGAAAATGTTCAAATACAATGAAGTTGAACGAATTGTAAGAGGACACCACACACCCAACTTCCAGTCCGCTGTTACCATGTTGTAATTCTTGCTGGCCACCCACCAGGCATCCCTCAGCCATCTGTTTCATAATAATTTGCCTATACCCATGCACTCCTCTCTCCCCCCAGGTTTCAGTATTTCCTTACAATTCTGTTTTTTCCTTTTGAGGTAAAACTTGCCATTGCTGACTTGTAGCAACCCTGTATACAGCAGAACGGAACATGCCGAGTCCTGCACCATCCTCATACTCATTGCTGTGGTTGAGCCCACTGTTGGCTGCTGCTTCCATCCATCTCATTAAGGGTCTTCCTCCTTCTGCTGACCCTCTACCAAGCATGCTGTTCTTCTCCAAGGCCTGGTCCCTTCTGACAATGACCAAAGTACAAGAGACAGAGTATGACCACCCTCCTTTCTAAGGACTGTTCTGGGTGTACGTCTTACAAGATAGATTTGTTCGTTCTTCCAGCAGTCTGTGGGGTGTTCAGTATTCTATGCCAATACCATATTACAAAAACATCAATTTTTTTTTTTTTTTTTTTTTTTGTGATTTGGGTGAAGGTTTACAGAGCAAATTCACTTTCCATACAGTGGTTCACATATCCTTTGTCTCATGACATTGACCACAGTTTACCACAATGCA
>NW_006921715.1:8248511-8252268 GCF_000298275.1 Orycteropus afer afer | reverse complement strand
ATAGTATGTTATACCAATTGAGCTTGATGTCCCCTGCGACTATGGTCCCAAGCCCGCAGGTTCAACTACTCAGTCACTCTGGGTAGCTGGCTGTGACCAAACAGTGACCACAACCTTTCTCCTTGTCAGCTCTACTATACACCTGGGAATTCTGATCAGTTACATAAACTTACAGGACCATTGTCTGCCAACCCTATATATGTTCTTGGATACACGCCCCATTTCATAGACATACCTATCGTTCAGCCTGTCCACCCAGCTGTCCACCCATATACCCATGTTAGGCTTCACTGACAATGCAGTACTGTATGTACAAAAGGGTTCATATTTGTTAAGACATCACTTCTTTGATCTTCCATATTCATTGTCCATCTTTCACGTGCATATGAAGTGACTGAAAATACCATGACTTGAGTCAAGTCCTTAGTCCTCAAAGTGACTAGTGACTTCTTTGCTTCCTTCTCCCCCCAACATTTTAAAAAGGTCTTCTGCAGCAGATTTGCCCAATGTGATACATCATGTGATTTCTTGACTGCTGTTTCCATGGGTGTTGATTGTGGATCCAAGTAAAATGAAATCCTTGACAACTTCAATCTTTTCTCCATTTATCATGATGTTGCCTATTGGTCCACTTGTGAGGCTTTTTGTTTTCTTTATATTGAGGTGTAATCCATACTGAAGGCTGTAGTCTTTGATCTTCATCAGTAAGTGCTTCAAGTCCTCTTTGCTTTCAGCAAGCAAGGTTGTGTCATCTGCACATCACAGATTATATGTAAGGTAAAACTTACATATAATGAAGTGCACACATTGTAAGTGTCCCAATGCATGATTTCTAACAGGCACACACACTCCCTACCGAGACACAGAACTTCACCGTCACTCCAGAGTGGTCCTCGTGTCCCTGCCAGTCACTCCCTGTCCCACTCTCCCTAGCGGCAACTGCTCCTCTGATATTTTCCACCACAGCTAAGTGTTGCTTAGAATACCACAAAGATGGAGCATATGTATATGTGCTTAGCATGCTTTGAGATTTATCCATGTTGTTATATGTGTTGAGTGAGGGTATTCTGCTGTGTGAGGGTGTGACAGTGACAGTTATGCTGTTGATTGTCCTGTCAGGTGGCCACTGGGGCTATTTTCAGCTAGTATGAGTGAAACTGCTGTGTACCGTCTTGTACAGGTTTTTGTGAACATGTGCTTTCATTCCTCTTGGGTAAATACCTACGTGTGGAATTGGTGAGGTATTGATAGGGTGGATGTATGTTCACCTTCATAAGAAGTTGCAAAGCCTTTTCCCAAAGTGGAGGAGTGCTGGTGGTACAGTGGTCAAAGCATTTGGCTGCTAACCAAAAAGTTGGCAATTGAAACCTCTAGCAGCTCCTCACCAAGAGATGAGGTGTTCTATCAAGATTTTCAGCCTTGGAAACCCTATGGGGCTGTTTATTCTGTCCTACAAGGTTGATATGACTTGGAATTGAGTTGACGGCAGTGGGTTGGGTTTGGTTTTGGTTTTACCACCAGCATTTGATGAGAGTTCTAGTTGTTTCATGGCCTTGTCAGCATTTGGTGGTATCGTGTATGTATGGTGGTATCGTAAAATTTGCATTTTTGTGAAAACTAATGATGTTGAGTACTTTGTCATGTGCTTAAAAAAAAAAAGAATAAAAACCAAACTCACTGCTGTCGAGTCGACTCCGACTCATAGTGACTCCTCCTTGGGTTTCTGAGGTGGTATCTCTATGGAAGTAGATTGCCCAGTCTTCTTTCCAAGGAGTGGCTGGTGGGTTTGGATGGCCAGCCTTCTGGTTAGCAGTCACATGCCTTAGGCACTATGGCTGTTTATCTTCCTTTGTGAAGCATCTGAAACTTCTGGCCATATGTGAAATTGGGTGGTTTATCTTTTTATTATTGTGTTCTAAGAGTTTTATGTATTTCCTTGATAGTAGTTTTTGTCAAATATGTCTTGCAAACATTTTATCCCGTTCATGGCTTGCCTGTACCATTTATCTCTCACTTTGTCATACTCTGGTGACTTGTGTGTTGCTGTGAGACTGGAGGCTTTCAATCTCAAATACCAGTAGGGTCACTCCTGGTGGACAGGTTTCAGTGGGGCTTCCAGAGGGAGACAGACTGGGAGGAAGGATGGAGCCATCCATTTCTGAAAAAATTGGCCAGTGAAAACCTTATGAATAGCAGTGAAATATTGTCTGGCGTATTACTGGAAAACTTTACAAATAGCCATGAAACATTGACATAGTGCTGGAAGATGAGCCCCTCAGGTTCAACTCAAAATGTGGCTAGGGAAGAGGTATCTCCTCAAAATAGAATTGACCTTAATGATGTGGATGAAATAAAACTTTCAAGACCTCCATTTCTTTATGGGGCATAATTCAAAATGGGAAGAAACAACTACAAACATGCATTAATAATCAGAACGTAGAATGTATGAAATATAAATCTTGGAAAATTGCAAATTGTCAAAAATGAAATGGAACTCATAAAGAGCTATATCCTAGGCATTAGTGAGCTAAAATGGACTGGTATTTGCCATTTTGAATCAGATAGTCATGTGATCTGCTGTGCTGGGAAAGACAAATTGAAGAGGACTGCCATCACATTCATCACAAAGAATGTTTCAAGATCTATTCTGAAGTACAGTGCTGTCAGTGATAGGATAATATCCATATGCCTACAAGGAAGACCAGTTAATACTATTTTTGAAATTTACTCACCAACCATTAAATATGAGGAAACAGAAGATTTTTACCAACTTCTGCAGTCTGAAATTGACCAATGAAGATGTATTGATAATTATTGGTGATTAGAATGAGAAAGTTGGAAACGGTAGTTGGAAAATATGGCTTTGGTGATAGGAATGTTGCTGGAGATCGCATGCTAGAATTTGGCAAGACCAACGGCTTATTCGTTGTAAATACTTTTTTTCAACAACATAAATGGTGGCTATGCCTATGGACCTTGCCAAATGGCATACACAGGAATCAGATCGACTACATCTGTGGAAAGAGGTGATGGAGAAACTTGGTATCTTCAGCTAAAATAAGGCCAGGAGCTGACTGGAACACCATCCACTGCTCATATGCAATTTCAAGTTGAAGCTGAAGAAAATGAAAACAAGTCCATGAGAGCCAAAATATAATCTTGATTATATCCCTCCTGAATTTAGAGACCATTTGAGGAATAGATTTGATGCATTGAACACTGATGACCAAAAACCAGGTGAATTATGGGATGACATCAAGAACATCATCCAAGAAGAAAGCAAAAGATCATTAAAAAGACACAAAAGGAAGAAAAGAGCAAATTGGATGTCAGAAGAGACTCTGAAACTTGCTCTTAAACAGAGAGTAGCTAAAGCAAATGGAAGAAAGGACAAGATAAAAGAGCTGAAGAGAAGATTTCAAAGAACAACTGGAGAAGACAAAGTCAATTATCATAATGAAATGTGCAAAGACCTGGGATTAGAGAACCAAAAGGGAGGAACACACTTGGCATTTCTCAAGTGGAAAGAATTGGAACAACAATGGAAAAAAAACCCCAAAAAAACACTCAAGCCTTGAATTGCAATATTGAAAGATTCTATGGGTAAAATCTGATCTGCACTGAACACGTTCCCTTGTTACCCTACCGAGAGGGACCAGGTCTTCGGGAGCAAGGTAAGCACGGGCGTAGCACAGAGTAGCAGGCCGGAAGAGCAGGAGGAAGGGGTGGAACCCAGGAAGCCAAAGAGAAGAGTGTT
>NW_006921715.1:8237271-8244801 GCF_000298275.1 Orycteropus afer afer | reverse complement strand
GGGATCGGGCAGTGTTTCGTTCTGCTGTGCATGGGGTCGCTATGAGTCGGAAACGACTCGACGGCACTTAACAACAACAACAACATGGGTAAAATATTGATGCAGCATCAAAAGAAGATGGAAGGAATACACACAGTCAATGTACCAAAACAAAATGGACAGTGTTCAACCATTTCAGGAGGTGGCATGTGATCAAGTACCAGTGGTATTGAAGGAAGAGGTCCAAGCTGCACTGAAGGAACTGGTGAAAGACAAGCTTCCAGGAATTGATGGAATACCCTTTGAGATGTTTCAAAAAAAAATAAATAAATAAAAATGCTGTGCTGGAGGCATGCACTTGTCTGCCAAGTAATTTGAAAGACAGCTACCTGGCCAACTATTTGTACCCATTCCAAAGAAAGGTGATCTCACAGAATGTGGATATTACTGAACAATATCATTAATGTCACGTACAAGTAAACTGTTTCTGTAGATAATTCAAATATGGTTGCAGCATATATTGACAGAGAACTTCCAGAAATGCAAGTTGGATTCAGAGGAGGATGTGGAATGAGGGGTATCATTGCTGATGTCCCTGATGGATCTTGGCCAAAAGCAGAGAATATCTGAAAGATGTTTACTTGTGTTTCATTGACTGTGCAAAAGCATTCAATTGTGTGGATCATAACAAATTATGGGTAACATTGCAAAGAATGGGAATTCTAGAACACTTAATTGTACTCATGAGGAACCTGTACATAGACCAGGAGGCTGTTTGAACAGAAAAAGGGGATACTGCATGGTTTAAAACCAGGTAGGGTGTATGTCAGGGTTGTATCCTTTCACCATACTTATTCTATCTGTATGCCGAGTTTAAGCCAAGAAGGTGAAATATATGCCAAGAATGTGGCATCAGGGTTGGAGGAAGAATCATTAACAACCTGCAATGTGCAGATGACACAACCTTGCTTGCAGAAAGTGAAGATGACTTGAAGTACTTACTGATGAAAATTAAACTGTAGGCTGCAGTATGGATTACACCTCAACTTAAAGAAAACAAAAATCCTCACAACTGGACCAATAAGCAGCATCACAATAAATGGAGAAAAGATTGAAGTTGTTAAAGACTTCATATTACTTGGTTGCATAATCAACAACAATGCAAGCAGCAGTGAAGCCATCAGACAATGTATTGCACTGAGCAAATCTGCTGCAAAAGACCTCTTTAAAGTGCTAAACAGCAAAAATGTCACTTTGAAGACTAAGGTCTGTCTAACCCAACCCATGGTATTTTCAGTCGCCTTATATGCACGTGAAAGCTGGACAATGAATAACGAAGACTAAATAAGAGTTAATGCTTCTGAGTTGCATTGACTGTCAGAAGAATGAATAAATCTATCCTGGAAGAAGTGAAACAGGAATGCTCCTTGGAAGTGAGAATGGCCAGACTCCATCTCACTTGTTTTGGTCATGTTGTCAGAATGGACCATTCCCTGGAGAAGGAAGTCATCCTTGGCAAAGTGGAGGGTCAGTGAAAGAGGGGAAGACCCTTGAGATGGATTGACATGGTGGCTGCAACAATGGGCTCAGGTATAGCAAGGATTGTGAGGCTGGCACGCAACTGGACAGTGTTTCGTTCTGTTGTACATATGGCTGCTTTGAATCAGAGCCGACCTGGCAGCACCTAGTAACAGCAGCACAACAGAACTTGTATCAGCAATGTTTTGTAGGTTATAATAAACAGATATCACACCTATTTTGTTAAATGTATGTCTGTGTTTATGTTTTTTGATGGAATTGTATTTGGTTTAATTTTGTGTATTTTCCTGCTAATGTATAAAAGTGCAAAATCAAAACGATTTGTGTATTCTAACTTTGTGTCCTGTTACCTTGCTAAATGCACTGCGTAGTTCTGGTAGTTGTTTGGAGGACTCCTTAGCATTTCCTATGAAACAGCTCTTTTCTGTCCTGAATGTTTTGTGTCTTCCTCTCCTATCTTTGGGGCTTTTTATTTCTTTTCTTGCCTATTGCCTTTGTAGGATCTCTAGTACAAGTGGTGAGAGTGTGTGCATCCCTGCCGTGTCCCAACCTTGGTGGGGTAGCATTTGCAGTTTCCCCTCCACGCATCATGTGAGCTGTGCATTTTTTGTAGGTTCTCCTTATCAGATCGAGTAAGTTTCTGCCTGTTCTTCATTGGTTGTGGTTTTTTTTTTTTTTTTTTTTTCCAATCACAAATGAAGTTAGGTTTTTGTCAGATGCCTTTGTGCATGGTATGGTTATTACCAGCCTGGTTTGTTTCCTTCATTCTTTTCGTAACGGTGAATTGTATGGATGGATTTTCCATCGTTAAATCAAACCTACACACCTGGGTTCTGCCGTGCCTCATGACATCTGACCTCTTTTCTCTATTGCTGCATTTTATCAGCTAGTATTTGTAAAAGATTTTGTGTGTGTCCATAATGGGTGTCATTCAGTAGTTGCTTTTTGTGTAATATCTTTGCTGCATTTTCTATCTGGATTATGCCTGCCCCATAAAATGAATTAAGGTTGTTTTTGCAAATGAACGCTGTCGTCATTTGCTCTTACATGTTGACAGGATTCACCAGGAAAGCCACATACGCTGGAGGATCCTTGTGGTTTTCTGATAAACTCGGTTCCTTCAATAGATAACAGGAATACTAAGATTCTTTCTTTTGTCTTATGTCAGTTTGGACCAGTTGTATTTTTCATGGAGTTTGTCCATGTTAGAAAGTTGAGAAATTTGTTTGCATAAAGTTGTTCACCTGTTCTCTTAATATTCACGTAATGTTATAGCATCTGTGGTTGTAACTCCTCTCGTACTCATGTTGGGAATTTCTGTCCTTTTTCTTTGTTCAGCCTGTTGTTGCTGTCAGGTGCCATCAAGTCAGTTCTGATTCATGGTGACCCTGTGCACAACAGAACGAAACACTGCCCAATCAATCCTGCACCATCCTTGCTATGCATGAGCCCATTGTTGCAACCATGGTGTCAGTCCATCTCGTTAAGGGTCTTCCCCCTTTTTGCTAACCCTCTACTTTACCCAGCATACCCAGCATGATGTCCTTCTTCAAGGAATGGTTCCTTCTCACAGTGTGACCAAAGACATAAAATGACGTCCTGCAATCCTTGTTTCTAAGAGAGCAGTCTGGTTGTACTTTATTCAATACAGATTTGTATGTTCTTTTGGAAGTCCATGGTATATTCAATATTCTTTGCTATTACTGGAATTCAAATGTATCAATTCTTCTTCCAACTTCCTTATTCATTGTCCATCTGTCACATGCATATGAAGCAATTGCATGGGTTGGGCCAGGTGCACCTTAATCTTCAAAGTGGCATCTTGGCTATTAAACACCTTAAACAGGTCTTCTGCAGCAGATTTGCCCAGTACATTATGACATCTGATTTCTTGACCGCTGCTTCCATAGGTGTTGATTGTGGATCCAAGTAGGATGAAATCCTTGATAACGTCAATCTTTTCTCCATTTATTATGATGTTGCTTATTGTACATTTGTAAGGATTTTTTGTTTTCTTTATGTTGATGTGTAATCCATACTGAAGACTGTACTCTTTCATCTTGCATCAGTTAAGTGCTTCAAGTCATCTTCACTTTCAGCAAGCAACGTTGTGTGTCATCTGCACATTGCAGGTTGTTAATGATTCTTCCTCCTGATGCCACATTCTTCTTCCTATAGTCCAGATTCTCAGATTATTTACTCAGCATACAGATTGAATAAGTATGGTAAAAGGATACAACCCTGGTGCACATCCTCTCTGATTTTAAACCATGCAGTATCCCCTTGTTCTGTTCAAACGACAGCCTCCTGGTCTATGTACAGTTCCTCATGAGAACAATTAAGTGTTCTGGAATTCCTGTTCTTTGCAATGTTACCCATAATTTGTTATAATCCATACAGTCGAATGCTTTTGCATAGTCAATAAAACACAAGTAAACATCTTTCAGATATTCTCTGCTTTCGGCCAAGATCCACCTGACATCAGTAATGATATCCCCCGTTCCACGTCCTGTTCTGAATCCAGCGTCAGTAGTAACATTCCCCGTTCCACGCATTCCACATCCTCTTGTGAATCCAGCATCAATAGTGACACCCCCATTCCATGTCCTCTTCTGAACCCAGCATCAGTAGTGACACCCCCCGTTCCATGTCCTCTTCTGAACCCAGCATCAGTAGTGACACCCCCCATTCCATGTCCTCTTCTGAACCTAGCATAAGTAGTGATATCCCCTGTCCCACATCCTTTTCTGAATCCAGCATTAGTAATGATACTCCTTGTTCCACGTCCTCTCTGAATCTAGCTTGAATTGCTGGCAGTTCCCTGCCTGTGTACTATGGCAACTGGTTTTGAATTATTTTAAGCAAAATTTTACTTGTATGTGACATTAATGGTATTGTTTGATCATTTCCACATTCTCCTGGAACACCTTTCTTTGGGATTACCACAAATACCAATCTCTTCCAGTTGTTTGGCCCTGTAGCTATCTTCCAAATTTCTTGGCATAAACGAGTGAGTGCATCCAGCGTGGCATCCATTTGTTGAAACATCTCGGTGGGTATTCCGTCAATTCCTTCAGTGCAGCTTGGACTTCTTCTGTCACTACTGTTGGTTCTTGCTTCCTCCTGAAATGGTTGAACACTGATCAGTTTGTTTTGGTACAGTGACTGTGTGTATTCCTGCCATCTTCTTTTGATGCTTCCTGTATCATTCAGCACTTTGCCCATAGAATCCTTCAGTATTGCCCAACTCAAGGCTTGAATTTTTCCTTTAGTTCTTTCAGCTTGAACAATGCCAAGTGTGTTCTTTCCAGGTCTTTTCACATTTCATTACTTTACCTTCTCTTCTCAGGCTGCCCTTTGAAATCTTCTGTTCAGCTCTTTTGTTTGCTCATTGCTTCCAACTTGAACTTGCATGTGAGCAGTTAATGGTCTGTTCCACAGTCAGCCTCGGGCCTTGTTCAGACTGATGATAATGAGCTTCTTCATTGTGTCTTTCCATAGTCGATTTTACTTTTGTGGAATCCATCTGGGGAGATTCACGTGTACATTCATCCTTTATGTTGTTGTAAAAAAGGTATTTGCCATGAATAAATTGTTGGTCTTGCAAAAGTCTATCATGGGCTCTCCACTGTCATTTCTATCACCAAGCCACATTTTCCAACTACCGGTGATTCTTCTTTGTTTCCAGCTTTTGTATTCCAATCACCAGTAATTATCAATGCATCTTTTTTTTTTTTTTTTAAATCAATTGTATCTTGATTGCATTTTTGAGCTGAAGTCAGCAAAACTCTTCAATTTCTTCATCTTTTGCTTTAGTGATAGGTATGTTCATTTGAATAGTAGTTATACTAAATCATCTTCTTGTAGGTATACAATGTTTATCCTACACTGACAGCGTTGTACTTCTGAATAAATCTTGAAGTCTTTTTGACAATGAAGGTGATCCATTCCTCTTCAGTTTGCACTTCCCAGCATAGTAAACCATATTATTGTCTGATTCAAAATAGCCATATCCAGTCCATTTCAGCTCACTATACCTAGGATATTGATCTTCATGCATTCCATTTTATTTTTGACAGCTTCCACTTTAACTTACATTCAGATTTCATACATTCCATGCTCTGGTTCTTAATAGATGTTTGCAGCTGTTTCTTCCCATTTTGAGTTGTGACCCATCAAAAATGAAGGTCCTGAAAGATTTACTCCATCCACATCATTAAGGGCGACTCTACTTTGAGTTGGCAGCTTTTCCCCAGTTGTATTTTGAGTGCCTTCTGACCTGAGGGCTCATTTTCAGCCACTGTATCAGACACTGAGCCACTGCAGTTTGTAAGGTTCTCACTGGTCAGTTTTTACAAGTAGATCCCCACATCTTTCTTCCTAATCTGCCCTCTGATAGTAGACAGTGTATCTCTGCTGTTCATAAGGTTTTCCTTGGCCGTTTCTTTGAGAAATGGATGGCCTCTTTCTTTTTCTGAGTCTGTCTTGGTCTGGAAGCTCTGCTGAAGCCTGGCCACTGTGGGTAACCCTGCTGGCATTTGAAACACCGGTGGCACAGCCTCCAACCTCACAGCAACATGCAAGCCATCACCGTACAGCAAACTGATGGACAAGTTTGTCTCCCTTATCTGTTCCCAACCATTCTGCTCACTTCCTGGCCTCCCCCAGGCGCTCTGACACCCACCTGCTGGCACTGGCTTGCTGATTTTTACTGGTGCCACCTCCAGGTGCTCCACCACCTGCCTGCTGGCAGTGGCTGATATACTATTGTAAATCTTTATGAATAGCCCTGAAATGTTGTCCAATATAGTGCTGGAAGATGAGCCCCTCAGGTCAGAAGGCATTCAAAATAGGACTGGGGAAGAGCTGCCTCCTCAGACTAGAGCCGAGTTTAGTGATGTGGATGGAGTAAAGCTTTCGGGACCTCCATTTGCTGATGTGGCATGTCTCAAGATGAGAAGAAACAGCCACAAATATCCATTAATGAGAACATGGAATTTATGAAGTATGAATCTAGGAAAATTGGAAGTTGTCAAAAATGAAATGGAACACATGAAGATAGATATCCTAGGCATTAGTGAGCTGAAATGGACTGGTTTTGGCCATTTTGAATCAGACAGTCATGTGATCTACTATACCAGGAATGACAAATTGAAAAGGAATGGTGTGGCATTCATCGTCACAAAGAATGTGTCAAGATCTATCCTGAAGTACAGTGCTTTCAGTGATAGGATAATATCCATATACCTACAAGTAAGACTAGTTAATACTACCATTATTCAAGTTTATGCACCAGCCACCAAAGCCAAAGATGAGGAAATTGACCAAACATGCAATCAAGATGTGTTAATTATCATTGGTGATTGCAATGCAAAAAGTTGAAAACAAAGAAGAATCACCAGTAGTTGGAAAATATGACCTTGGTGATAGAAATAACACTGGAGATTGCATGGTAGAATTTTGTAAGACCAATGACTTATTCATTGCAAATACGTTTTTTTCAAGAACATAAACAGCAGCTATACATGTGGACTTCACCAATGGAGTACACAGGAATCAGATCCACTACATCTGTGGCAAGAGGAGATGAAGTTCCATATCTTCAGTCAAAACAAGGCCAGGAGCTGATTGTGGAATAGGCCATTTACTCCTCATGTGCA
Organism: Orycteropus afer afer; assembly: GCF_000298275.1. Lineage (NCBI taxonomy): Eukaryota > Metazoa > Chordata > Mammalia > Tubulidentata > Orycteropodidae > Orycteropus > Orycteropus afer. The sequence continues at coordinate 8,237,623 of NW_006921715.1, read as the reverse complement.
AGTTCAAGTTGAAGCTGAAGACAAAAGAAATCCACAAGAGACAAGCATGATCTTGATTATGTTCCTCCTGAATTTAGAGACCATTGAAAGAATAGATTTGATGCATTGAACACCAGTGACCGAAAACCAGAGAAATTGTGGGATGACATCAAGAGCATCATTCATGAAGAAAGCAAAAGGTCATTAAAAAGACAGGAAAGGAAGAAAACACCAAAATGGATGTCAGAAGAGACTCTGAAAATTGCCCTTGAGTGAAGAGTTGTTGTTGTTGTTGTTAAGTGCCGTCGAGTCGTTTCCGACTCATAGCGACCCCATGCACAGCAGAACGAAACACTGCCTGATCCTGCGCCAG
>NW_006921715.1:8222791-8233491 GCF_000298275.1 Orycteropus afer afer | reverse complement strand
AACAAGGGAAAGTGTTCAGTGCAGATCAGTGAGTAAGCACCAGCCCGCCTGTGCTTACCTTGCTCCCGGAGACCCAGTCCCTCTCGGGAGGGTAACCGAGTGAAGAGTAGTTAAAGCAAATGGGAGAATTGACAGGATAAAAGAGCTGAACAGAAGATTTCAAAGAGCATCTCAAGAAGACAAATTATTATAATGAAATGTGCAAAGACGTGGAGTTAGAAAACCAAAAGGGAAGAACATTCTTGGCATTTCTCAAGCTGAAAGAACTGAAGGAAAAATTAAGCCTCAAATTGCAATATTGAAAGATTCTATGGGCAATATGTTGAATGATGCAGGACACGTCAAAAGAAGATGGATGTGATACACAGAGTCACTGTACCAAAAAGAATTGGTCTATGTTCGTCCATTTCAGGAGGTGGCATATGTTCAAGAACCGTGGTGTTGAAGGAAGCAGTCAAAGCTGCACTGAAGGAACTGGTGAAAAACAAGGCTCCAGGAATTGACGGAATACCCATTGAGATGTTTCAACAAATGGATGCCCTGCTGGAGGCACTTATTTGGCTATGCCAAGAGATTTGGAAGACAGCTGCTTGGCCAACTGACTGGACCAGTCCATATTTGTACCCATTCCAAAGAAAAGCGATCCCACTTAATGTGGAAATTATTGAACAATATCATTAATATCGTTTGCAGTAAAATCTTACAGAAGATAATTCAAAAACAGTTGCAGCAGTATATTGACAGAGAACTTCTAGGAATGCAAGCTGGATTCAGAAGAGGACATGGAGCAAAGGATATCATAGCTGATGTCAAATGGATCTTGGTTCAATGCAAATAATACCAGACAGATGTTTACATGTATTTTATTGACTATGCAAAGGCATTCGATGTGTGGCTCATAATAAATTATGAATAACGTTGAGAAGAATGGAAATTCCAGAATACTTAATTGTACTCATGAGGAACCTGTACATTGACCAGGAGGCTGTCGTTCAAACAGAAGAGGGGTATACTGAATGGTTTAAAATCAGGAAGGGAGTGTGTCAGGGTTGTATCCTTTCGCCATACCTATTCAATCTATATGCTGGACAAATAATCCAAGAACCTGGATTATATGAAGAAGAAAGTAGCATCAGGACTGGAAGAAGGCTCATTAACAACCTAAGATACGCACAGTTTTGTTTGCTGAAAATGAGGATGCCTTGAAGCACTTACTGATGAAGATTAAAGACTACAATCTGCAATATCGAGTACACCTCAGTATAAAGAAAAAAATCCTCACAAGTGGCCAATAAGCAGTATCATGATAAATGGAGAAAAAAATTTAAGTTGTCAAAGACTTCATATTGGTTGATTCTACAATCAACCCCAATGGAAGCAGCAGTCAAGACATCAAAAAACATATTGCATTGGGCAAATCTGCTGCAAAAGAGCTCTTTCAAGTGCTGAAGAGCAAAGATGTTTCCCTGAAGACTAAGGTGCATCTAACTCAGGCCATGATGTTTTCATTTGCCTCATATGCATGTGAGAGCTGGACAGTGAATAAGGAAGACCAAAGAAGAGTTGATGCTTTTGAGTTGTGGTGTTGGCAAAGAATGCTGAAAGTACCGTGGACTGCTAAAAGAACTAACAGATCTGTCCAGAAGTGCAGCTGGAATGCTCCTTGGAAGTGAGAATGGCCAGACTTTGGCTCACCTACTTTGGTCATGTTGTGAGAAGGGACCATTCTCTGGAGAAGGATGTCATGCTTGGTAAAGTGGAGCATCGACGAAGAAGGGAAGGCCTTCAACAAGATGGATTGACACAGTGGCAGCAGCGATGGGCTCAGGTATAGTAGGAATCGTGAAGCTGGCACAGGACCAGGCAGTGTTTCGTTCTGTTGTACATAAGGTCGCTGTGAGTTGGAGATGACTCAACGGCACCTAACAACAAAAACAGTCTGTGTTTGTCTGCAGGCTCTGCTGAAACGTGTCCACCATGGGTGACCCTGCGGGTATCGCAATACTCGGGGCATGGCCTCTAGCCTCACAGCAACATGCAAGCCAGCACAGGTGACAGACTGATGGTAGGGGCTGGTGATTAGCAAGTGTTGTCAGTTTCGTGGATCTTTAGGAAGAACAGAGTTGCGGTTTGTTGAAGCTTTCTGTGGTTTGTCTGTTTTCTGGTCACTGTTTCTGCTCCTACGTTTAGTGTTGCCGTCTGGTTTCCTGGGGCTTGCCCCTTCCTATCATCCTGCAGCCTCTCTCCCGGCCACCACCCCCGTCGCAGCGCCCCTTCCTCTTGTGCATCCATTCCTGTCTTCCTGCGGCCCCTCTGGTCTGTACCCCTCTCCACAGCCTCCCTTTGTGGCCTACCTGCCTCCTCCCACAGTCCCCCTCCTGCTCTGTCCCCCCACTTCTCTCCCTGCATCCCCTCCTGCTCTGTCCCCCTCCTCACTCCATGGCCTGCCTGCCCCCCCTTCTGTGCTCTGCCATAGTCCCTCCTGGCTTGCCCTCCCTCCCTGGTCAGCTCCCCTTCCTGGTCTGCAGCCCTCCTCTCCCAGCACCCCCCCTCCTGGTCTGCCCCCCTCATAGTCTCCCTCCTTGTCCCCCCACTTTCTCCCTGCAGCCCCTCCTGGTTTGCTGCCCTACGCCCCCCGCTCCCTCACCTCCTTCTCTGCTACACTGTGACCCGTGTCTCCTGGCTGTGCTCCACTGGGGGTGAAGCACTTTCCAGGTGGAGGGACAGTGTGTGTGTTCATAAGCCTGGTCACCAGCGTCTAAGGCTGGCCTGGGAGCCCTGGTTGTGTAGTGTCTTAAGGCACTTGACTGCTAACCAGAAGGCTGGCGGTTCAAACCCACCAGCCACTCCTCGGAAGGAAGGTTGGGCAATCTAGTCATGTCACCTGGGAAACCCAAGGAGGGGTCACTGTGATTCAGGTCCAACTCGATGGCAGTGCTTTGGTTTTTTTGGTTTGCCTGATGTGGTAGCTCCCTGGCACTTTTCTCCACAGATCCCTTTTCTCCACAGATCCCTTTTCTCCACAGATGGTCTGACCCCAGGGTTTTCCTCTGACACGATGTCTGATCCAGCCCCATGGGGCTGTCTTTATTAGTGATGCCTTAAGAGCCAAGCAGAGCCTTGGGTGGCACTAACTTTAACATCACTTGACAAGCGGCCTCAGTCACCAACTTGGGCCTTACCGTTTTGTTCAAGGATGTTGTCTGAGCCTTGGGTCTTGTAGGAGATCTTCTCAGTACTCTTTACCCATTTGCTGAGAGGAAGCTAGCTTCCATGTCAACAGCCCGACACAGTCTCCTGGAGCGACAGCACTGTGTGTGGTGTCCGTGGGGTCACTGGGTACTCTAGGTGCCCCAGTGTCTGTGTCTCCCCAGGCGACCCCTGGCTCTGGGTGAGGGAGGGCCTGGGCCATGTGCACCTTGTGCCCCAAAGGACCCGTGCACTGAAACGGGGTGTGGCCTGTTTCGCTGCAGGGTCAGTGCACCACCCTGTGGTGGTGGCCCCGATGGTCAGGTGCTGCTGTGTGCCAGCGAGGCAGCTTGCCTTCCACTCCCTTTTTGCAGCCTCGTGTCCTTGCGGGGGGTCTGCAGAGGTCTCCTCCCCTGGTGTGGGGGTGCGGGGACTTCCTGTCAGCCTGGCGCTGCTGCCTCAGTCTGTCACAACCAGATGCTGGACTTGGACTTAGCAAACCCAAAGGCCCTGCTCAATGGGGTGTCGTCGCTGCTGCTTTAGAGTCCGGGTGGCCTGCGCCTCTGCCTGCCGGTGCTCCTTGACTCCTGCTCCAGACATGCTCCTGGACCTCAGCGACTTGCTCCAGGTACAGACAGCCACAAAATGCTGGGGTGGGGGGGAGGAGTAGACACGCCCACACACCGCGGGAGGGGCCTGCGGGCGCAGGGTACAGACGCCTCCACAACGGGGTGGGGGCACAGATGCCCACGTACCGCGGGGTGGGGGAGAGGTGTAGACACGCCCACACACTGGGGGGGGGCGTGGGGGATGGGCACGCCCAAGCTCAAGGGGGCCTGAGGGTGCAGGGCACAGACACGCCCACGTACCGTGGGGCCTGTGGGCATGAAGGACAACCATGTCCAGGCACTGGGGGGCCTGAGGGTGAGGGTGTGTTGTGGGGGGCGGACATACCCACATAAGTTGTGCTGACAGCTTAGCCACTGAAAACAAAGGTGTCTTGCCATGAAGGTGCATTCGGGACTCTCATGGATTTCAGAGCCATGGAGAGACTTGGCCAGGATGTGCTCAGGGAGCGGGACCCACGTGCTGTGCTGTGTCTGGTGGCTCCCGCGGTTCCGTGGGAAGCGATGGCACCTTGTGTGTGTTCTCCCAGCTGCCCTAATAAAGGGCATCTCTACTGAAGTGTGGTCAAGCTAAGACCGATTTGTTGGATTCTGCCAATCCACTGGGCATATTCCAAATGTTCCAGGCTTGAGTCTAGGCAGGACCAGGAGACCTCATTTCCAGTCTGAGTGGCTTCACAGTGATAACAAGAGCAGGGATGGGGACAAGCCAGCAGCTCCAGATGTGGCTGGACACTGCTTGAGGGGAAGAAGGGTGCGTTCTCGTATTTCCCGCTGACAGGACAGAGGCACCACAGGGCGACGGCTGCTGCCCAGCATCTCCAGCCACCCCCATGAGGCAAGCAATATGGTACAGAGAATGCACTGACTCCCAGGGGTCCGTGTTACTGTCTCGGACAGTACACAGGTGGCACTGAGCCACACAAGTGTCTTGGAAATAGCTGTGTGCGTGTTAGATGCACAGCTTTGCATTTGTAATGGGTCCTCCTGTAGGAGTCATGCTTGGAGAAGCCTTTCCTGCAGTCTCCAGGCTTGCTGTAGCACTGTTAGGCTCAGGCTGGTGGGGTGGAGTGGACCGGCAGAGGGTGCCGCTATCAGGGCCATCTCTTGGCAGCTGAGTGGTTTTGCTCTAGTGTGAATGGAGGAAGGATCAAGCTAGGATGGCCAAGACAGCCTGGTGAGAAGCTGCCCCAGTGCTGTGTCGTTACACACGCTTACACACGTACACACGTAGTGCACACATCAGTGCTTCTGATTGGCTCTTCCTGGTTCAGTCACAGCTGATGAAGCAAAGCCAGAACAGACCTGGTTCACCCTCCTTTTGAAAAGCGAAATCATGATTTTAAAAACCAAAACAGTAACAAATGGGAAAAATTACACGTAAGTGTCCTGCTGGAAACTTAATCTCCTTCTCAGAAAACATTAACAACTAAATCTCTTGTGTGTTAGAGTGGGAAACAGCAGTGCCCCGCTCACAGACGGTGGCTGACCACGCTGCTTTGAGCCCGTGAGGCTCTCCACAATCCTGGCAGTCATCCAGTCTCCCACAGCCAATTCCTGAAAGAGCTCACTACACCTCTTGTGAATCTCCGGTTCCAGGGCTTCAACCCATAATTTTTCCTGTTTGGGTTCACCAATTCAAATTTTAGATTTGTGTCTGTTCCAAAGAGCCCTGGTGGTGTGGTGGTTAAAGTGCTTAGCTGCTAACTGGAAGGTCAGCAGTTTGAACCCACCAGCCACTCCCCAGGAAAATGTGGCAATCCACTTCCATAAAGATGTACTGCCATGGGGCAGTTCTCTGACCTACAGAGTCATTTTGAGTTGGAATCAACTCGATGAGAGTGGGTTTGGTTTGACTGGGTCTGTCTAGTTTTGCTTTGTCAGCATGACTGACCTGGTTCAAACCAGTTCTAAGCCCTAGTGCACACACAAACACAGATGCATGTATGCATTCACATGCACATGATTTACACACCTGTGCAGTACATATGGACACAAATGTGTACCTGAATATACATGCTAGAATGTGTGCACATGCACACACATATGCACTCATGTACACAAAGGCACATGCAAATGTATATCTGCACACACATGGAGAAATGTGTGCATGTGCACAATATGCACTCATGTACATGCATGCACATGTGTATCTGCACACACATGCAGAAATGTTTATGTACACATGCACTCATGCACACACACAAATGTATGCACACACGCAGAAATGTGTGCACATGCACACAGATAAACACCTGTACAGATGCACAAACGGATGCACATTCACGTGTATATGCATGCACATATGCACTCACATACATATACATTTAGGCACTCACACACGCTGTATGTTCATACCTGTGCAGTACACATGCACACACTTTGGCAAAGAGGCCTAAAGGACCTGGTCCTCCTGAGCCCTTAGGGCTCCTAAACTCCCAGAATTCCTTTGGAAGGCAGCTCCATGAGCTGGAAGCCCTTAGGAAGAGCTCCTTGTGGGTCCTTCGGGAAGTATCTTAGAGGAGACAGAGGCCTAGCTGGACAGGGTGGACAGTGGATGAGCTGGGCCAGCACCCTGAGCTAATGTGGTCTTCTGGAGGACTCCCTTCCACCTAGCACCCTGAGCTCCACGGGCCATTGCTCAGTGCCCCAGGCCCTGGAGTCAGCAGGCCCCTCTGTGAGCCATCTGTGAACGGCGCCATGTCCTGGGACAGCTGCCTCTGTATGTCTTCTCTGTGACCAGTGTGGGTGCAGGGTCAGGTCCTGGACTTCGTCAGGTGAGGCAGTCTCTGGGGAGGCTGGGGACAGGACCACCACATCTGGGCATCCCAGGAAGCAGAGCAGCCTTCGTGCTCATGCGAGCTGGGATGAGGTGGAGGTGGGCAAGGTGCGTAGGGTTGTCACAGGCTGGACTGGGACATGGAGGCCCTTGGCCCGTTCCCCCATTTCAGCATCTTGTTAAAGCTGCCCTGCCTGATGGCCTCTTCCACTCTGTCCTTTTGCTGGCCGGAGTCTGCTGACAGACCTCATGGCTGCCCTGGGTCAGTGGGGCAAAACCCTCACAGCTGCCAGTGCTCCTGGTCGGGGTCTGTACAGCCCAACCATCCCCACGGCGGCCTTTGAGGCCACCCCTCCCCCACACTGCTCAGAGGTCTCAGTCCCCTTGGTGGTCTGCGGACTGCCCGGGACAGTGGGACTTCTGAACCAGACTGAACAGTGAAATAGGATTTAAGAAAGGAAAAGACGAGACCGTTTCCTTCCACATGAATGCCATTGTCGGTTGTTGTCCTTCTCCCAGGTGAACGTCTACGTGCTGGGGAAGACCTTCCTCCTTCTGGCCAGAGAGTTGTGCATCAATGCGCCAGCGATAGGTACGTACGCGCGTGTGCTTGGCTGGGCGTGGGCACGGCCGGAGAGCAGTGCACCAGTGCGCCAGCGATGGGTACGTACGTGTTGGGGTGGGTGCGGCCAGAGCTGTGCACCAGTGCACCAGAGATAGGTATGTATGTGCTGGGCTGGGTCTGGGTGTGGCCATAGGGCCAGGTGTTTCAAGGGGCAAGAGAGCAGGTGAGCGTGCAATGCTTCCCCCAAAAGGGAAGCTCCTGGTGCAGGACAGGACACCCACCGCTGGTGGGCGGATGTGGGTCTGGGTCTGGCAGAGCCGTGTGGGAGTGTGCGCGGGGCGGCTCCTGCACTTTACCAAGAAGGGAACTGGTGTGCGAAGGCCCCCCCTTTGCCCATCAGGGTCTGGCAATGAGTGTAGAGGGCAGCCTGTGGGCCCTGAGTGGGCATCTCACGTCAGCAGCAGGACCAGTCCCAGGTGCAGGAAGACGGGTCATTCGCTCATCAGATAGGAGGGGCAGGTTGGCTGGAGGGACCCTTCCATCCCCCTGAAGCTCATCCTTGGGCTGAGCCCATTGTCACCACCTTGAGTCAGGCACTTTGCAGGAAAAGTCAGTGGCCACGGGGGTAAGGGGGAGCACAGCGTGGGGAGGGGGCTCCGCGTAGGGGTGGGAGTGTGCTGGCTGCAGTCTGAAGTGTCCCCAGTCTGAAGCAGCGCCCCAATGGCCCTCCAACAGGGGACAGTGAGTGTGTGTGTAACAGCGTGAGGGAGGGGGTGAGCTGGCCTGCAGTCTGAAGCGTCCTCAGTCTAAGGCAGCACCTCAATGGCCTTCCAACAGGGGACAGTGTGTGTGACTGCATGGGGGAGGGGTACATCACCTGCAGTCTGAAGTGTCCCCACTCAAGCAGCACTCCAACGTCCCTCCAATGGGACAGTGCATCTGTGTGTAGCGGCAGCATGGGGAGGGGGTGAGCTGGTGGTGGTCTGAAATGCCCCTACTCTGAACAAGCACCCCAATGGCCGATGGGGGACAGTGTAGGGAAGGGGGTGAGCTGGCTGCAGTCTGACCGTCCCCACTCAAGCAAATGCCCCAGTGGCCCTCAGATGGGACAGAGTAGGGGAGAGGGGGTGAGCATCCCCATCTGAAGCATGCCCCGGTGGCCCTCTGATGGGGTCTTTGTCCGAGCTGTTGACTCAGGAAGTGGAAACAACCAGCCCTGCCTTTTCCAGAGCATTCTAGCCAGACCTGGAATGGAAGTGAGTCCATCCTGCCTCATGGCCAGGAAGGAAGGGGCGGGGGCTAGATGCTTCCTGGGACGCACTCCGTATTGAGCCACTCAGCATGGCCCAGTGGGAGCTGCTTCAGTGCTGGCGGAGGGTGGTCTCCATCTTCTCAGGTGTCTGAGGGGGACTCCCAGGGACACGCCTGCAGTCAGTCTACACATGGCTCGTTTTCTTAGGACTTTATTAGGAAAACCTGTGTGAATAGGTGACTGGTTTGAGGTGATCCCCACAGGATTGGATGGATGCTCTCAGGTCAAAGTTAGAAACCACTTAGAATCCAAGAGGGAGAGGGAGGGTGGCAAACCCCTTGGAGCAGGTGTGAGGACACCCCCATCCTGGGATATGCAGCCTAGTGTACCGCAGACACCTGTGAGGCCCACAGAGACTCTACCAGAAACACAAGGCTCTGGTCGTGTGCATGAAAACCTTTCTATTTTGGTTTGCGACTCCAGTGGTCTACTTACAACAGAGACAGAAAGGACTCGATGCCTGGGAGGTCTTGGTGGGCCAGCTCCAGGGGTTATGCATCAGGCACCAAACATCTGCGTCCTCACCGCAGTGCTCAGGGTGCTGGAGCGCAGGGGCCTCTGTGCCACGCTCGGCGGCAGCTCTGGCCCCTCAGGCGTAGAAGATGAGCTCCGGGATCTGGCCGCCCTGGACGCCGGTGCCATTGGTGCTGTCCGAGGAGCACTGGAACTGGAAGGTCACCTTCCCACACTGCACCTCTGTCATCCCCTCCTGCCCGAAGTAGCTGAGCTCACTGCCATCCAAGACCGCGCTCACTGTGTAGAAGGTGTCCTGTTCCACTTGCACCGGGTGCTCAAACCACACAGGGAAGGTGTTGCTGGAGCCATCAGAGACGAACTTGGTCAAGTTCTGGGCCAGCACAACCCCCAGGCGCTTCAGTTCAATTCTCACGCTGTACTCCGCTTTCCCGGAGCTCGAGCCGTAGAGCCCTAACCCCGCGATAAACACCCTTCTATCTACTGCAAACTGGATGCTGTCACAACGTCCCCGGTACCGCCACTGGTTGCTGCGGTAGGCCGAGGACTGGAAACGGTGGCACCTCTGTGGCACAAGGCCCTTCCGCTTGGTCAGGGGGAACTCCAAGGAGGGCTTCTTGGCCGCCGTGTACCAGAGGAAGATGTTGTGGGTCTCCTCCAGGGTCAGGATGTCCGACTGGGCTGCGCCATTGGCAAACTCTTCCAGGGTCATGGTGGGGACGCGCACCAGGTACAGGGCTCGCCCCAAAACGTGCCTCTTGTTCCGCGGGGTGACCGGCAGCCCTTGCCTCTTGCACTCCGCCTCGGCCCAGTTCAGGACAGCTTCAAAAACCACCGCCTCCTTGGCGTTGAGGGCCTCTCGCGTCACGATGATCTCCAGCGTCTGCCGGTCGATCTCGCAGAAGCCTTCGGAGCGCAGCGCCATCTCGGCCTGGGCGTCAATGACCTCCCAGCAGCGCTGCGTCAGCTCGGGCTCCTCAAACAGCCGGCTCTGGGAGAGCAGCACGCAGGCGTTTTTAGCCTCCAGACTTGTCTCCAGGAAGTTGACGCAGGCTTTGGCCAGAGCGGGGACGATGTACTTCTTGGCAGCATACAGGGTGGCCAGCACTGTGTCGGCCTCCACGTCGATCTCGTCACTGTACATGTACCTGCGTACAGAAGGGCCGGGCTCAGAGGCTGGCATCTGGGTTGCCCGGGGGGGCTCCCAGGCCCCTGTGGGCGGGCACCACTAGAGCGGGGTGGCGGCGGGCGGAGAGGGGCCCTGTCCCGCACCCAGCTTCAGCGCAACTTACTTTAACAAGATGAGGAAAGCTGCCGGCTCCACGTCAGGTATGTGAATCTCCGACCTGACTTCTGCAAGATCCCCGTAGAACATGGCGTAGAAGACGGAGCTGCCCACGGCCAGGACGTACTGCGGGCGAGAGACAGGCGGGTGACCCGGAGCCGGCGCCCGGGCGGCTGCAGGCGCAAGCCTGCAGGGCGCGCACGCAGGGGCTGCAGGTTGCCTGGCTACCAACCTTGTGGGCCGGCACCCTCCGGGCCGCCCCCAGGGGCCCCACGATGAAGTGCACGTCGGCCATGAGCTCGCTGTTGAACATGAGCGCGTTCCTGCAAAGGGCGGACACAGGGCTCGGGTCTGCACGCAGCGCGGCGGCCCGGGCGGGGCCCGGCTCACCCCGGCTCACCTCTCGCGCAGGGTCGGGTGGCAGGACTGCCAGTTGGGGCTCTCCAAGTTGTTGTTGAGCGCGGGCGGCG
>NW_006921715.1:8221243-8222331 GCF_000298275.1 Orycteropus afer afer | reverse complement strand
GCAGGGGGCGCTGTTGACCCGCCCGCCGCTGCCTCTACTCGCCGCCTAACCGCGCGTCACGCTGCGTTGAGGTACGTCACGACGCGTGCGCCCACGTCCCGCCCAGTCCACCGCTTCGCTTCGCCCAGCTCGCGCTCACGCCCCGCCCGCGTGCGGATGACGTAGTTGGCCGGCGGGCTGAGGCTAGGCGTGGGTGGGGTCGGTCGCCCAGGGAGTGTCGGGTCTTGGGAGCTGAGGGCTCGGCTCCTCTGCCAGCGTAGGCCACCTCTAGCGAGAGGGTAGGACACTTGCAAGGTCTGAAGGTGTGCCCGGGTCGTCGCCCGGCCTGCAGGATGGCCGGGGGTCGCTCGGCCGGCTCCTACTGTAGCCTTTAAATGTTTCCTGCGCTCTCAGCTTCCACCTCGTTTTAATTTGTTTCACTTTTGTCATCGGAAGAGTGAGGTGGTTCCCCAGAAGTTCAGGTATCTTAGGGAATGTAGTGTAGAAAGGTAATTTGGTTCCTTTTTTAAGAAAATTGTTACTAGCGGTTTGGTATCAGTTCAATAAGATTGTCCCCATCCTCGTGCCTGTATCATGGGACAAAGGCCCTGGTGGTGCAGTGGTTAAAGCGCTCGGCTGCCAACCAAAACATCAAGAGTTGGAACTCTACAGTTGCTTGGGCAGCCGACAGCGGCACTGGGCTCCCTTGAAGATGGACTGTCTTGGAGACCCTGTGGGGGCAGTTCCACTCTGTCCTCTAGGGGCGCTGTGAGTCGGAATCAGTGGGATGGCAGTGCGCTTTTTGGATTATGATGCCTGACTGCTGGTAGCTGGCTTGCTTTACTTGCAGATCCACCTTGTTCTGCATTTTCTTTGTGCAGACGGGAAATGCTGGGTCTCAGAAGCGCCCTTCCGGCCGTGGTGGGCCTCCCAAACATTGTCGTTTCGCCCTGGGGAATTGGTGGAGGGTGTTTCACACATCAGCACCCTGAGTTGTTAGTATACAAGAAATCTTGCCAACAAACATATGAAGAAATGCTCACGATCATTAGCTATTAGAGAGATGCAAATCAAAACAACAATGAGATACCATCTTGCTCCAGCACTAG
>NW_006921715.1:8212685-8219663 GCF_000298275.1 Orycteropus afer afer | reverse complement strand
ATATGTGAACTGCTGTATGAAAAGTGAATTTACTCTGTAAATCTTCACCCAAATCCTAATAAAAATAAATAAATAAATAAATAAGAAATCTCATGCCCTTGCTGGTGTTTGCATTTTTTTAATTACGAAAATGGCTAACCTGTTTTTCCATTATCGACAGTACTTCCCACTCTGTGCTGGGGCCTTAGGGGACAAAGTTGTTTTCTCAGGTATTCCATGGGGAAACAGGCACAGAGAGGTTTGTACTTGCTCAAGATAACATAGCTGGTAGATGGTGTGGTGTAGTAAATTACTTAGTGTGGCTTTTCTACCCATAAGTCTTTGTAAACTCCAAGGTGGGATTTGCTATGAGCAACTGAGGAGCTCCTGATTGCTAAAGTTGTCCACCTGTAGTATTTCTGTTGGGAGTGGCACAAAACAATGTTTTTGGAGGTGCCCACTCTCTCTCAGGTGCTTAGAGTTCTGATGCTATGATTGGCTAGTTTGGCCACTCTGCCAGGCTCAAAAGGAGGCCTTCTAGAGGCAGAACTCTCTCTGACTGCTGGTTGAGGAAGACGTCCTGCTGAAAGAGACACACGCTACTTGAAACAGACACGTGCTGCTGGGAAAGAGACGCAAGAGACACGCATTGCTGAGTAAGACACGAGGGACGTGCACTGCTGGGGGAGAGACTTGGCTGAGAGATGGTGGGCTGGGAGAGAGACTGAGTGTTCTTCCTGAACTTGAATTGTAGCCTGGTGCTTCCCTAATAAACTCCATAATCTGTGAGTTCTGTGTGGCCACTGCAGGGAATTACCGAACTCAGGAGAGAGGTGGTGGGTGCTTTGGGAGAAACAGTTGGAGAAAAGGCTGGAGGGAGGCAGCATGGCTGGCCTGGCAGGAATAGGCCTTGGGCTATTGCTGGTGATTCTGTCTTCCTCTTGTGGGATTAGAGGAGGTCAGAACATGTGGCTTCCTTGCCCTTTTTGCAGATGGGAAAGTCAGAATTCAGTTCCAGGCATCCAGCCTTAGCCTCTGGCCTCCCGGTGGGCACTGCCCTGTCTGGCATTGGTTGTGGCTTTGTCTGCTGAGGTGCTGTGTCTTGTGCTGGGTGGTGGTGGTCAGAGGGCGGTTGCAGTTAGCACCGCACTGACACTTCTCAGGCCCTGTGCCCTTCTCAGCACGCGCTCTCATCATCCTTGCACTAATCCTGGGAGGCAGGTGACACTGGACTCACTCTGGATTTTATCTGTACATAAGACGGTCTCTAAATTCCACTGGGATATATTGACAGTTGTACTTTGGCTCCCTTGGACTAGTTTTGATTGAGTCTTCATCTTCAACTTGGACTTGCATGTGAGCGTTGATGGTCTGCTCTGCAGCCGGCACTGGCCTCTTTCACCTGCTGATGCTGAGCTTCACTGTCGCCTCTTCCCAGAAGGAGTCGGTTTGATGATGCCTGTGTTTGTGGGTGGGCAGGTCCACATGTGTAGTCGCTGTTTATGTTGAAAAAGATGTTTCCATAGAACTAGTTATTGGTCTGGGAGCTCTGGTGGTGTAGTGCCTAAGACACTTGACTGCTAACCAGAAGGCTGGCGGTTCAAACCCACCAGACACTTCTCGGAAGGAAAGTTGGGCAATCTACATCTGTAGTGATACCGCCTTGGAAACGTGACAGGTTGCTATGAGTCGGATCTGACTTGACGGCACATAACAACAGCAACAACGATGCCTAAGATACCGATCTTCAACTGTTCCATTTCATTTTTGATGACTTGCCATTTTCCTTGGTTCATAGTTTGTATGTTCCACATTCCTCTTTGCCATGTTTCTTTTCATCCTGTGTGATACTGCAACAGGAAGGGAAGATCCCCAAAGCCTCCCTTACCCACATCATTAAGGTGGCCACTGTCTTGAGCAGGCAGCTCTTCTCCGGCCGTGGTTGGAGTGCCTTCCCCCCCGAGGGACTCTTCTCCCAGCTCTGTGTCAGCCAGGGTTCTGCTGCTGTCCGTGAGGTCCTCGCTGGCGGACTTTGATTTTCATAAGTAGGTCCAGGCCTTCTTCCTAGTCTCTCTTAGTCTGGAAGTGCCTCTGTAACCTGTCCAGCACAGGTGACCCTACTGGGATTGGAAGTGGTGGCAGAGCTTCCAAAGTTACAGCAACACATAGCCAACACCGTGTGACAGACCGACAGGCGAGGATTGCCACGTGTTGTGTATACAGGGTTAAAGCAGGAACTCGGTTTTGTGGTGCAGGTCAGAGTGTGCTTACTGCACGTGGTGGTGACTGGGAGGGGCTCCAGGGAGCCTGGGGGCAGCTGGAGACGGCTGGTATCTTACCTGGCTGGTGTCACGAGGGATGTGAATACACACTTGCATACTTCAGTGAAGAAGAAGCTGTGCCTTTCACTGTGAATTTTAACTTTATGTAATGGAGTCACGTGTGGTGTTTACTCAGTTCTTTAAATCTGTCTGTGGTCCTGTCCCACTTCCCATTCCTAATGGGCTTTTTCCTCACAAACAGACGTGGGAGAGATGAGATTTGTATGTTTGTTTATCTTTTCAAAGTATCAGCCCTTGGTTTTAAAATTCTAGGTTCTTTTTTTGGTGCTAGTAGTCTGTTTAGTTTTTCAGTTTTGGTCCATTTTGCCTTTGTTAAATAATTTGTTTTATTACTTAAAACATTTTTTAAATTAGCTGTTTGTTTTTTGCTTTCATTCTTAATTATAAAAAGCATTTCAGTCTACCCAGTTGCCTGAAAGATCAGGAGTTTCCTAACAGTCTGTCTTAAGGGTAAAGAGACTGCATTTATCTTTTTCTTTCAAAATGTTAGTTTTATCGCAAGTGAGGTCAGAGGGCGTGCCCTGTAAGAGTTCTGTTCTTTGGGATGCTTTGAGGTTGTTTTTGTTATTTAATATCAGGTTAATTCTCACAGAGAATGGTTATCCTCTGCAGTAAGCACAGTTTGAAACCTCTTGGTTAGATAAAGTCAGGG
The DNA here is from genome assembly GCF_000298275.1 of Orycteropus afer afer. NCBI lineage: Eukaryota > Metazoa > Chordata > Mammalia > Tubulidentata > Orycteropodidae > Orycteropus > Orycteropus afer. The sequence goes on along the minus strand of NW_006921715.1, from coordinate 8,216,690 downwards.
TGTTCACTCCCCCTTGTCCATCAGATTTGAGAAACTGATGTTAAAACATCAAAAGAAGATGGAAGGAATACAGAGTCACCGTACCAAAAATAACTGGTCGATGTTCATCCACTTCAGGAGGTGGCATGAGATTTAGAACCGATGGTATGGAAGGAAGAAGTCCAAGCTGCACTGAAGGTACTGGCAAATAACAAGGCTCCAGGAAGTGATGAAGTGCCTACTGAGGTGTTTCAGCCAATGGATGCAGTGCTGGAGGCACTCACTCATCTGTACCAAGAAATTTGCAAGATAGCTACCTGCCCAACCAACTGGAAAAGATTCATATTCGTGTACATTCCAAAGAATGGTGATTCAATGGAACATGGAAATTATTGAACAATATTATTATACCACATGCGAGAAAATCTTTGCTGAAGATTATTTGGAAATGGTTGCAGCAGTACACAGACAAGGAACTTGCAGTAATTCAGCTGGATTCAGAAGACGTGGAACGAGGGGTATCGTTGCACATGTCAGATGGCTCTTGGCTGAAAGCAGAGAATACCAGAAAGATGCTCACTTGTGTGTTACTGACTCTGCAAAGGCATTCGATTGTGTGGATCATAACCAATTGTGGAGGACATTGAGAAGAATGGGAATTCCAGAACACTTGATTGTGCTCATGAGGAACCTGTACATAGACCAGGAAGCTGTTGTTCGAACAGAACGAGAGGATACCGCACAGTTTAAAATCAGGAAGGCAGTGTGTCATGGTTTTCACCATACTTACTCAGTTGGTATGCTGAACAAATAATCTGATCTGAGAAACTGGAATATGTGACGAAGAATGTGACATCAGGATTGGAGGAAGAATCGTTAACAACCTGCAATAGCAGATGACACAACCTTGATGGCTGGAAGTGGAAATGACTTGAAGCACTTACTGATGAAGATCAAAGACTACAGCTTTCAGTGTGGATCCCATCATAACATAAAAAAACAAAAATCCTCACAACTGCACCAATAAGCAACATCATGATAAACGGAGAGAAGATTGAAGTTGCCAGGGATTTTATTTTGCTGGGATCCACAGTCAGTGCCTGCACAAACAGCATGGGGGTTGCAGCATCTGACCTCCTCTAACTTCAAGATGGGGTTCAGGGAGAGAATCGCCATCAGCATCAGGAGCCCAAGGCTGATTCCTGTGAATCATGTTCAAACAAGCTGTCACCCTGCAGCCTTCTTGCTGGTTCTTACACCAGCCGTCCTTCCCTCGGCACACTTTGCTTCTCTGAAGGGTTCGGTAATTTCGTTGCAGTGGCCACACAGAACTCACAGACTACGTTCACAATTATGGGGTTTATCAGGGAAGTAAAGGTTACAGTTCAGGATCAGGAATGCTGAGGACACTATTCTTCAGGTCGGCCTCCCCATGGCCATGCCCCTATGCATGCCTCTCTTTGGCCCTTGGCCTCTCAGCCTGGTCTCTGCCCTGCACAGGCAAGTGGAACAAAGCTCTTTCAGCTCTGCCAGTAGGTGCCCAGGAAGGCAGCCCAATCCGCAAGCAAGCTTCTTGCCCAAAAACCCAAAGGCACTCAGCTTTCCTGCTCCGTGGGCCAGGAAGCCCCCTGCTTTGTCTGCTGTCAGGTCTGCCGCTGCAGTTTTGCTACCATGGTTTTTCTGCCACTGCTTTTTGTCATCTCAGCACAGGGATCTTGGATCCAAGGATGCGCTTCACTCCTGGTTCTTCTTTCTTGATGGTAGTGAGATTCCCTTTTGCCTCTCGGATTGCAAAACTGACCAGGCCCTCCATTGGGATTCCATATACCTTATTTCCATGGTTCTACCCCACAAATGGTAGGGAAGTCCAGGAAACGGCAGCATACGGCTTTTTGGAGGGTCGGAACAGGTGGGAAGGCCAGGAAGCCGGAGTGGAGCAGTTTGGAACAGCTAAGGGAGACGAACTCATCTGTTGGTTTATCGTCCTGTGGTGGCTTGTGTGTTGCTGTGAGGCTGGAGACTATGCCACTGGTGCTTCAAGTGCCAACGGGTGCCCGTGGTGGACAGGTTTCCGCAGAGCTTCCAGACTAAGACAGACTCAGAAGAAGGAGGAGGCCATCCACTTCTCAAAGAGTTGGCCCGTGTAAACCTTATGAATAACAATGAAACACTGTCTGATAATTACTGAAAAATAGCTCTGAAACATCATGTGATATAGTGCCAGAAGATGAGCCCCTCAGGTTAGAAGGCACTCAAAATATGACTAGGAAAGAGCTGCCTCCTCAGAATAGAGCTGACCTTAGTGATGTGGATGGAGTAAAGCTTTCAGGACCTCCTTTTGCTGATGTGGCTTGACTCAAGATTAGAAGAAATAGTTGCAAATGTCCATTAATAATCGGAGCATGGAATGTACAAAGTATGAATCTAGGAAAATTGGAAGTTGTCAAAAATGAAATGAAATGCATAAAGATCGATATCCTAGGCATTAATGAGCTGAAATGGACTGGTTTGGGCCACTTTGAATCAGACAATCATAAGATCTATTATGCTAGCAATGACAAATTGAAGAGGAATGGCGTGGCATTCATCATCACAAAGAATGTTTCAAGATCTATGAATACTGAAGTACAATGCTGTCAGTGACAGGATAATATCCATACTTGTATGAGGAAGAGCAGTTAATATTACTGTTACTCAAATTTATGGACCAACCACCAAAGCTAAAGATGAGGAAATTGAAGACTTTTCCCAACTTCTGCAGCTGAATTCAACCGAACATGCAATCAAGATGTGTTAATTATCACTTGTGACTGGAATGCAAAAGTTGGAAACGAAGAATCACCGGTAGTTGGAAAATATGGTCTTGGTGATAGAAATGTTGCTAGAGATCACATGATAGAATTTTGCAAGACCAACAACTTATTCATTGCAAATACCTTTTTTCAACAACACAAACGGCGGCTATACACACGGACTTCACCAGATGGAGTGCACAGGAATCAGATTGAATACGTCTGTGGCAAGGAATGATGGAAAACCTCAATTATCTTCACCCAAAACAAGGCCAGGAGCTGATTGTGGAACAGACCATCAACTGCTCATATACAAGTTCAAGTTGAGGCTGAAGACAATTAAAACAAGTCCACAAGAGCCAAAATACGACCTTGAATGTATCCCTCCTGAATGTGTAGACCGAGGAGCTCTGGTAGCATAGTGCCTCAGGCACTTGACTACTAACCAGAAGGCTGGCAGTTCAAATCCACCAGCCACTCCTTGGAGGGAAGGTTGGGCAATCTACTTCCGTAGTGATACTGCCTTGGCAACCCAAGGAGGGGTCGCTGTGAGTTGAGTCCGACTCAACAGCACATAACAACAACAATGAATGTATAGACCATCTAAAGAATAGATTTGATGCATTGAATACCACTGACCGAAAACCAGAAGAATTGTGGGATGACATCAAGAACATCATCCATGAAGAAAGCAAAAGGTCATGAAAGAGACAGGAAAGGAAGAAAAGACCAAAATGGATGTCAGAGGAGACTCTGAAACTTGCCCTAGGACAGAGAGTAGCTAAAGCAAATGGGAGAATTGACAGGATAAAAGAGCCAAACAGAAGATTTCAAAGAGCAGCTCGAGAAGACAAACTCAATCATTATAATGAAATGTGCCAAGAGTTGGCGTTAGAAAACCAAAAGGGAAGAACATGCTCAGCATTTCTGAAGCTGAAAGAAGTGAGGAAAAAATTAAAGCCTTGAATTGCAGTATTAAAAGATTCCATGGGCAATATGTTGAATGATGCAGGAAACATCAAAAGAAGATGGATGGAATACACAGAGTCATTGTACCAAAAAGAATTGGTAGATGATCATCCATTTTAGGAGGTGGCATATGATCAAGATCTGTCCTGGAGGAAGTGCAGCCAGAATACTCCTTGGAAACAAGAATGGCCAGACTTTGTCTCACCTATTTTGGTCATGTTGTAAGAAGGGACAGTTCCCTGGAGAAGGATGTCATGCTTGGTAG
>NW_006921715.1:8210951-8212585 GCF_000298275.1 Orycteropus afer afer | reverse complement strand
TGACACGGTGGCTGTGATGATGGGCTCAAGTATAGCAGGGATTGTGGGGCTGGCGCGGGATCGGGCAGTGTTTCGTTCTGCTGTGCATGGGGTCGCTGTGAGTCGGAAACGACTCGACGGCACTTAACAACAACAACAACAATATGATCAAGAACCACTGGTACTGAAGGAAGAAGTCAAAGCTGCACAGAAGGAACTGGCAAAAAAACAAGGCTCCGGGAATTGATGGAATACCATTGAGATGTTTTCAGCAAACGGGTGCCCCACTGGAGGCACTCACTTGGCTATGCCAAGAGATTTGGAAGACAGCTACCTGGCCAACTGACTGGAAGAGATCCATATTTGTACCCATTCCAAAGAAAGGTGATCCCACAGCATGTGGAAATTATTGAACATTATCATTGATATCACATGCAAGTAAAATCTTACTGAAGATAATTCAAAAATGATTGCAGTAGTACATTGACAGATAACTTCCAGAAATGCAAGCTGGATTCAAAAGGGGACATGGAGCGAGGGACATCATAGCTTATGTCAGATGGATCCTAGCTCAAAGCCAAGAATTTCAGAAAGATGTTTACTTGTGTCTTATTGACTATGCAAAAGCATTTGATTGTGTGGATCATAACAAATTGTGGATAGCATTGAGAAGAATGGGAATTCCAGAACACTTGATTGTGCTCATGAGGAACCTGTACATAGACCAGGAGGCTGTCATTCAAACAGAAGAAGGGGATACTGCATGGTTTAAAATCAGGAAAGGTGTGTGTCAGGGTTGTATCTTTTCACCATACTTATTCAGTCCGTATACTGAGCAAATGATCTGAGAAGCTGGATAGACTGTGTGGAAAAGAACATGGCATCAGGATTGGAGGAAGACTCATTAACAACCTGTGATACTCGGACAACACAACTTTGCTTGCTGAAAGCGAGGATGCTTACTGATGAAAATTAAAGACTACAGTCTGCAGTATGGGTTATACCTCAGCATAAAACAAAAATCCTCACAACTGGACCAATAAGCAGTATCATGATAGATGGAGAAAAGATCGAAGTTGTCAAAGACTTCATATTACTTGGTTCTATTATCAGTGACAATGGAAGCAGCAGTCGCTGATCAAAGACATATTGCACTGGGCAAATCTGTTGCAAAAGACCTCTTTCAAGTGCTGAAGAGCAAAGATACTTCCTTGAAGACCAAGATGCACCTAACCCAAGCCATGGTATTTTCAGTTGTCTCATGTGCATTTGAGAGCTGGACAGTGAACAAGGAAGAACAAAGAAGAGTTGAGCTTTTGAGTTGTGGTGCTGGCAGAGAATGCTGAAAGTACCAGGGACTGCTAAAAGAACTAGCAAATCTGTCCAGGAAGAAATGCAGCTGGAATGCTCCTCAGAAGCGAGGATGGCCAGACTTCATCTCACCTACTTTGGTCATGTTGTGAGAAGGGACCATTCCCTGGAGAAAGATGTCATGATTGGTAAAGTGGAGGGTCAACAAAAGAGTGGAAGGTGCACGCTGATGTTCATCGCAGCACTATTTACAATAGCCAAAACTTGGAAACAACCTAGATGTCCAACAACTGAGGAATGGATAACCAAACTTTGGTACATTCACACAATGGAATACTATGCAA
>NW_006921715.1:8190699-8209649 GCF_000298275.1 Orycteropus afer afer | reverse complement strand
TGAGACAAAGTATATGTGAACTGCTGTATGAAAAGTGAATTTACTCTGTAAATCTTCACCCAAATCCTAATAAAAAAAAAAAGAGAGAAAGAGTGGAAGGCCCTCAACAAGATGGATTGATCTGGTGGCTGCAATGACAGGCTCAGGTACAGCAGGGATTGTGAGGCTGGCACAGGAAGTCGGGCTACGTTTTGTTCTGCTGTGCGTAGGGTCACTATGAGTCGGAGCTGACTGGATGGCACCTGGCAACAGCAGCAGTGACATGATGGTGAAGCTACTTCCGTGGCTGATTTGGCGTCTCTCGTTTTTGGCACGGTGTCTGCACGGCTCTTCCGTCCTCTTTACTTGTTGAGCATCTTCTTGTTGAACTTTAACAGTTTCTGTATTTTAGGTTCGAGTCCTTCCACAGAGGTTTCCCCCTGTCTGTGACTCATCTCGTCATCTCTTAACAGTGTTGTTCACAGAACAGAAGGGTTTGAATTGAATGGAGGCCAGTTCATCAGTTTATTCTCACACGGATCGTGAGCTCGGCACTGCATCCACAGCAGCATGTTGCGTGGATGGCGAGCTCAGCGCTGCGTCTGAGACTTGGCATCAAGCCCAAGGTCACCTAGGCTTTCTTCCCCACGTTCTCAAGTTTTTATAGTTTTGTGGTTTTCGTTAAGGTCTCTGATCCCATTTTTATTTTGTTTTTGTGAGGCATGTACAGTCAGTGTCTAATTTCTTTTATTTCTGCACACGGTGTCAACTATAGTATTTTAAAAATACACCTTTTTCTCTCTCCCAAGAAGACCTTTTTTGCAACCTAGTCATTTGAGAACGGGGGGAAGTGGGCCATTCCTCCAGGCTGCCCAGCACTGAGCCCTCTCCTCACTGTGCATTGTTGTGTGGCCTTGGCCTGCTGTGTCCTCTCTGCCCAGCTTCCTGCCTGGAGGGTTGAGGGGCACAGCTGCCTGCTCGGGTGGTTTGGACTGGTGGCTGGTGTGGTCCTGGGGGTCATTCTTCATGCCACTGCTGCTGGGTTTGGTATGGGGCAGTGCACACAATGCCTCAAACCCAGGCTGCTTCCCTTCCCTGTGTCCGTTAGGTGGTCTGAGGGCAACAGGCCAGATCCCAGTCACGTATGTAAGGGTCCTGGGTGCTGGTCGACAGACACAGTTTCTGCCTTACTTCCCACGAGGCTATCAGAGGGTAACAGGAGTTGACAAGCCCGTCCTTTGCCAGGGCCCCACTGTTGATGGTGTCCCTCTCCTTCTACAAAGCTGACGTACCATAGGGGAAGAAATGGAGAAAGTAAACCTGTAAAAGTACGTTTACACTCACTTCTGAACTGTGCAAGGCAAAATCAGTCAACAAGGCATTAGATGTATGAGAAACTGCATGTGTGTGTGTACGTGTGAGTGCATGTTTTTACATATGTAAGCATACATGTGTGCAAGTGAACGAGTATGTGTATGAGGGCATGAGTGACCATGCACATGTCTGTGTGAGTGAATATGAGTGTGTGAGTGCATATGTGCATGAGTGAACGTGCACACATGTGAGTATGAGTGAATGTGGGTGAATGAGTGCATGTGCCTGTGAGTGCATGTGTGTATGAGTGAACATGTACACATGTGAGTACAAGTGAATGTAGGTGTGTGAGTTCATGTGTGCATGCATGAATGTGTACACGTGTGAGTGAATGTGAGTGTGTGAGTGCATGTGCCTGCGTGCATGTGTGTGTGTGAGTGAATGTGTACGTGTGTGGGTGTGAGTGCATGTAGGCATATGTGTGAGTGAATGAGTGCATGTGTGCATGAGTGTATGTGTACAATGTGAGTGTGGGTGTGTGAATGCATGTGTCTGTGTGTATGAGTGAATGTGTACACGTGTGAGTGCGAGCGTGTGTGTGAGTGCATGTAGCCATGCATATAAATGCATATATGTGTGAGTGCATGTATGCATGAGTGAATGTATACATGTGAGTGTGAGTGTGTGTGAGTGCATGTGTATGAGTGAATGTGTACATGTGTGACTGAGTGAGTGTGGGTGTGTGATTGCATGTGCTTGCCCGTGTCTACATGTGTCCATATGTACGAGTGAGTGTGACACGTGTGTGTGAGTGAATGTGGGTGTGAGTGCGTATAGGCATGTGTGCGAGTGTGAGCATGTGTGTGGATGCACACATGCTATGATCTGTGTTTGCCCCCACAGTAGCCCAGTGTAGTGCCGTGCAGGTACTAGCAGGCCCTCCTCCCCACACGTGTGGGGTCGGCTGATGTGAACTACCCAGCTGGTCCTAGAGTCCTGCCTCATCCCATCCATGCACTTTCCCAGTCGTTCCACTTCTGGGTGTCTCCAGCAAACACCTGAGCAGGAAGAGCTCTGGGGACAGCATGTCCCTAGAGGCTGAATCAGGCTGCAGTGTGACTGCCCTCCCTGTGCTCCGTGAGGCCAGCAAGGGTTAGGGTTAGGCAGTGATGGGCACAGTGTCTGCAACCTCTCTGGCCAAGTGATAGGGTACGGGGCCACAGGAGGGGGACACAGACTGTGTGTGGGGGACAGATGGGGCTGGCATCATGCCAGCTTGTCAGGGCGAGGTAGGCTGGGCACACTGAGCACTGTGTCTGCTGCAGACCCCTGCCTGTATATCCCCCGCTTCGCCCATCTGCTGGAGTTCGGGGAGAAGAACCACGAGGTGTCCATGACGGCTCTGCGGCTGCTGCAACGCATGAAGAGGGACTGGATGCACACGGGCCGGCGCCCTTCGGGGCTGTGTGGTGCAGGTATGTGATGCACATGTGCTGATGCCCTTCAGGGCTCTGTGGCATAGGCATGGCATGTGGTGGGGCACCGGGAAAATCCTTGGACATGGCAGGGTTTCACAGTCACCAGATACCCCCATAGCCTGCCAGGGCTCAGCTGTCCCTGTCTCTGCTAGTCTATCCCCCTTGGCTGCCAGGTGTCTGGGCTCATTCTGTAGTGAGCTGCAGCCTCATGCTTGGCCCTGCCTGTCAGTGAGCAGAACCTTCAGGTCCAAGGTTCATGATTGGACCCTGCTCTCCAGGCTCCACTGGTCTCTCCGGGCCTAGGCATCTTCTGGGCAGCAGCAGGTACCCCAGCCTGGCCCTGAGATGCCACTCCTGGCATGGTTAGAAGTACAGTCCCCCTTCACCAGGGTTCCTGTCTCCCCGGGGCCCATTCCAGCTCAGGGGTTCTGTGCCCAGCCAGTGAGGGGGCCTACCCTGTGCCCCTGCTGCTCCTGCCCCACACAGGCCCTCCTGCCTCTTCCTGACGGTGCTGGTCGGGCAGGCCTGTCACCTGTCCACTTCTCCTGGGCCCCCCCCCCGCTTCACCCCATGCTTTCCACACCTGTCGCAGTGCCAGGGCTCAGACGAGCAGCTGATAGCCAGCGATGCTGCCCTGGGCCCTGGGTCCTGGTCTGTGGTGGGCACGGCAGGGTCAGCCTCACTCTGGGGCAAAAATGCAGCAGCCACCCTGTATCAGCATTACCCTCTCTCCTCCTCAACTCTGGGCTCTGTCCTTGGAGCACTCAGCTCCCATCACCACAGGCCACTCACCAGTCACCTTAATGTCACCTCTGTGCGCTTCCAAGAGTCGCATAAAGTTCCCAAACTCTGTTCTAGCTCTTTGGGTTCTGAAGCAAAGTGTGTGGAACTGTGCTCACTGTGGCTCTTAATGACAGCCTAGTACATGCAGGACAGCATGACGATCCCAGGAGTCTGCTAGTGGCATGGCCTTGACACCTCCAGGAGTGAGGCAGGACCCTCCCTGTCCCCCCAGGCCCCAGGCGGGACTCGCCCCATTCCCTCAGGCCCCGGGCATCCCAGTATGAAGGAAGCATGGACACTCCATGCTCGGACCATTGGCTCCGGTGCCAGCACCAGGCAGGGTCTTGCTGCATGTGCAGGGCAGCTTGTGGCCACTGTGTGGCTACAGCAGGTGTGTCATCTTAATTTCTGCTGTTTGTTGTTGTTACGTGCCATCAAGTCGACCCCGACTCATACCAACCCCTCCTTGGGTTTCCGAGGCGGTATCACTGTGGAAGTAGATTGCCCAACCTTCCTTCCGAGGAGTGGCTGGTGGGTTTGAACCGCCAGCCTTCTGGTTAGCAGTCAAGTGCCTTAGGCACTACACCACCAGAGCTCCCAAATTTCTGCTAGTGCTAGTGCTATCACTGAGCCTGTCTTTGCTTCTCCCAGCCCTTCTGGTTGCGGCCAGGATGCACGACTTCCGGAGAACCGTCAAAGAGGTCATCAGCGTGGTCAAAGTGTGTGAGTCGACACTGCGCAAGAGGTAGGTGCTGTGGAGACGGCAGTGTTCGCTCGTCTGAGTGGCAGGGCATAGCTTGAAGGCCATACTTGGCCCCATCCTGGTGATTCTTATTAAGGTGGGGCAAGTGCCCAGTCCCCTACTCCAGGCAGGAAGCAGGTGGGTTGGCTGGGGGCATAGCACTGCAGCAGCTGGGCTCGGACTCAGTGTAGCCTCCCTGGACCTCGAGGACCTGAGTGGCCAACCCCAATTGGGAGGCTGGGACTGAAGGGGAGGCTGCCTGTCCACTGAAGGCAGGGTGACATTTAACCACCTTGCGAGCTCACGGCAGCCCCACCTGCTCAGGGACAGGCCCAGGAGCTCCCCATCCTGCCTGGAGGGACTGCGTCAGGAAGCGGTCTGCGGGGATGGACACCACCGCGCCATCCCCCTGTACTCGCTGCTGTGCGGATCATGGCAAAGCTGCCTATCAGCTGCCAGCACGTCCCTGGCAGGTCTCAGAGGCAGAGGGATGCCATTCTGTTGCCCTCAATTCCCCTGAGGGGCCCCATGTGGTGCAAACTATCCACACACTCAGCTGCTCACCAAGAGGTCAGAGGCTCGTGTCCACCCAGCAATGCCTCGGAAGAAAGGCCTGGTCATCTGCTTCTGAAAAATCAGGCCCAAGAGCCCCGTGGAGCCCAGGTCTGCTCTGACTTATGTGGGGCTGTCGTGAGCTGGGATCCACTCAGTACCTGCTATCTTGGTTAATTCTCTTTTAAAACTCCATTACGGAGCATTTGAAAACACCATGTGATGTTGAGTTGACCAGGTGGGTCGGAGTCAGCCTTCAGCCACTCACCCTGATGTGCGGAGTCTCACCTGCTAGCGACAGCTGCCGGCTGGGGCTTGCATGTGGTCTTCCTGCTGGGACCTGGAGTGCTCTTCCTGTGGAAGCCAAGCTGTTGGCAGGGTCAGGCAGGGGCTGAGAAGCTGCCGGGAGGTGGCCTGCTCACGGGTTGAGGGTGGCTGTCCAGCATGACCCCTTTGTGTTTCAGGCTCACTGAATTTGAAGACACCCCCACCAGTCAGCTGACCATCGACGAGTTCATGAGGATCGACTTGGAGGAGGAGTGCGACCCCCCCTCGTACACGGCTGGGCAGAGGAAGCTGCGGATGCAGCAGGTGGGTGCCTGGTGTCATCCTGGCACCGGCCCCACAGCACCCACAGCCTCAGTGCCCCCTGCTGCCACTGAGCACATGGCCACGGTGGAGTGAGCTGCCTGCACAGCCAGCCAGGACCTCTGCAGGGTCCGACTTCTAGGAGGGACAGGGAGATTGGGTAGTGGCACTCCTGAGTTCAGGGTTTGCTGCCCATTCCGTCGCTGGGAGACCAGTGGTGGCCGTCACCTTGCTGCGGTGAGGGTGTCTGGAAGCCCCTCCCGTCAGTACGCTCTCCAGGTTCCCATGAGAGAACAGCCCGGCAGTTGCTGGGACGGGCAGAGGCCTCCACCTTCTGGAACAGGCCGTGGACCCTCAGCAGCTGCAGACTTGAGGACACACGGTGGAGGCCCTGAGTGGGTTAGGAAGTGGCCATCTCTGGTTGCCATGTTTTGGGGCCAAGTGCCAGGTCAGATGTAGGGCTGGTCTGCAGGGATGCTGGGCAGGGTGTACGTCACGGTCGACGGGGGCTGCACCGGGCTGAGGTGCCCAGGGGGCTCTGGCACCTGCAGGAGGTTGTCCTCTCAGGCAGGGAGCTCCGGAGGCTGGCAGTTCCCCATGAGTAGCCCGAGTGGCCCCACTGGTTGGGCCACTCCCACTGGTAAGTGACAGTGATGAGTGGGGAGCCCTGGGGCATGGCACACAGCCCCCGGCCAGGCACTGCTGTCTGAGCACATCCGTCTGCTGGCACAGGGAAGCTGGCACAGCAGTCTGCTTTGCCGTGAGGAGTTTGGAGCCCATGGGAGCTCATCAGAGCTACCTGCCAGGCCCCCGGCCTAGCGCCACCGGCATCCCGTTTTCAAGGCCATCCTAGGGGCCTCCTGTGGGCAAGAGGCTCTGTTCTCCCTGTCTGCCTGTCCTCTGCAGACCGCCCACCGGCTCCTCCTGCCCTCCACACCCGTGTGCCTCCTGCCTCCACATCCCCAGCCCCTTACCCGAGCCTTGATGCCTCACACATCCACCTTACATGTCTGCTGTGGGGGGGGGGCAGCATGTTCTGAGCCCCCACATATGGGAGGTGCACGTGTCCAGCCCCTGCCCTGACTACCCCTTCTTCTCTTTCAGCTGGAGCAAGTCCTGTCAAAGCAACTGGAGGAAGTCGAAGGTAGCTAGCAGCCCACCAGCGGATACTTTGGTTTCTCTGGAAAGTGGGTTTTGTGCTGACCTTGAACTCCTCTCTCAGGTGAGATCTCCAGCTACCAGGATGCCATTGAGATTGAGCTGGAAAGTAGTCGGCCGAAGGCGAAGGGGGCCCTGGCCACCCTGGCCAGAGACGGTGAGCTCAGCCGCTGGTGCGAAGGGCAGTGCCCCTGTGCCCTCAGCACCCCTCAGCCCCACGTGCCCACACAGAACTCAGTACCACCCCACCCAGCCCTGTGGTCCCCTGGCCCCAGCACACTGGGCTCCCTAGATGCCCCATGCCACCTCTGTCCGATTCCAGCCCCTCCCGCTTCGTCCTGACCCTGTCCACCAGCCCAGTGTCGAGACCATGTCTGTTCCCAGTCCCCTTGAGCCACCTTCCAGGGCCAGGCAGGAGCTTTGGTGCCAGCCCCCGGCCCCTCAATCCCATGGCTTCTCAGCTTCCATGCTGTAGTTTGCTGTGGTTTTCAGGATGGGTACACTTCCTTTTGCATCAACTTAACTGACTTGGCTGCACCCGTGACCTTCCTGCTCTCCATGGACCATGCTGTTTGCTAATGTTTCCGTCCTCTGTGTCGGTGACCCCCTTACTCTGACGTGTCTGTGGCTGGGCATGCTTAGGGAGGTGTTTTCCTCCGAGTGATGGTGTCACAGCCACGTTACTGCGCTTCCCCAGGAAATGCTGATTCTAGTTCTTTAGTCTCAGCTCGTTCTGCCTTCACCCTCGGAGTTGTGCTTGGGTTCTACTTCCATTGGGCATGTGAGTTCTGCAGTAACCGGAGACCACTCTTGTGGGTTTACTGAGTCGGTTAGTTGTGTAGTAATGGGAGACCGCTCTTACTGAGTCGGTTAGTTGTGCGGTAACCGGAGACTGCTCTTACTGCTTTATTGAGTCATTGGTTAGTTCTGTGGTAACCGGAGACCATTCTTACTGCTTTACTGAGTCGGTTAGTTCTGCGATAACCGGAGACCGCTCTCACTGCTTTACTGAGTTGGTAGTTGTGCGGTAACCGGAGACCTCTCTTGCAGCTTTACTGAGTCATTGGTTAGTTGGTAACTGGAGCCCCTCTCGCGGCTTCACTGAGTTGGTTACTTGTGCAGTAGCGGGAGATTGCTCCTGCGGCTTTACAGAGTTGTTGGTTTCTGTGGCCATGCATGGTGGACTTTGAGCATGTTCTGTGAGCAGCTGACAGAAAGGCTGCCCACATTTCTGGGCCCAGGGAAGGGGCTTGTCTGCCGAGTGCCTGGCTCCAACCCGGCTTCTGTCTCGCTGGGTTGTTCTGGAGTTCTGAACCCTTATCAGGTCCTGCCCTGTTGGTCTCTTGGGGACAGAGTGAGCTGGCCGACTACTGCTGCTGCCCCTTCTGGGCCTCAGGCTGCTCCTGACTTGTGGCGTGAAGCGGTTTGGGCCGTGGGCGCTCTGTGTCCACTGGCTGACCTCCCCCTTAGCTCACACTCACCCCTTCATACGGCAGAGAGCCCAGTCCGAGAAGCTGGCTTTTCCTTGGTGTCTGACCTTGACTCATTCCCTTGTAGTGAAGGCAGGCTTCCGTACAGGTCTCAGAACCTGGGATGTCTGTGCTGCCTTTGGCGGTTTCTTTGTGGTCCCTCTCATCCTGATACTCAGGCCACGTCTGCAGCACCTGCCGTGAGCGCCGCACCTGCTGCCGCTCCCCCCCTCCCATGGCCAGCCTCCGTGATAGTGCTGCCACCTGTGGTATCGGTCTCGTGCAGTTGGGGTGCCCCATCCACAGCTTTCCTGTGAGGCCCAGGGACAGACCCACCTTCCCCCCCAGCCCCAGCCTTGCTGTTTTCGGTCCTTCCCGCATGTCGTCCTGCACTGGTGCCCATGTCTGCCTGGATGGCCAGTGAGACCCTTCCTCAGCTGATACCTTGTCGTGGCAGCCTGAGGGCTCACTGGATGGGGCTGTTGTCCACAGCTCTTGGTTGCAGGAGGCCTGAGCAGTGCGGGTCCTCGGCACACGTTGTCCCTCTTGGGGCCATCGCTCCCTGTGGCTGGGCAGGGACATGGTGAGGCTGACCTGAGGGAAGAAGTGGGGCTGGGGGCTGAGGAAGTTGGGGGTGTTGAGGAGGAAACAACCCCAGGTCAGTGAGAGCACCTTTCCTGGGAACGAGGACAGCATGTGTCCAGCATGCTGGCTTAGTCCTGGCCTCTGGGGCCCAGCAGTGCAGAGACCCCTTCCCCACGCCACACTGCTGAAGTGCACAGAGCCACCTGGAGGCCAGCACAGGGATGAGGCGGGCTCTACTGTGGTGGACAGCTTGGTGGCAGGGCCTGAGTAAGGAGGTACGCTGAGACGTGGTCCAGGAAACATCGAGACTCATGTCGCCCTCATCGCCATTCATGACCTTGAACATATCAGACATCCAAGAAAGCACTTCAGAAGAGGTGTTTTAAGGTGCCTTTTAAGGTGTGCTGTTCAGTGGTCTTCTGACACCTTTATTGAGGTGGTGTTGGTACTCTGGAAGTTACATGTATCTGCAGGTATGTTGTACATATCTTCCCTGCTCAGGGCCGGTCCCCTCTCCTCAAGCCATTGTAGCAGAAACACACCTCATGTGTCAGTGACTTAAAGAGTAGACACTTGTTTCCACACAGTGAAAGCCAAAAATCTAAATCCTGTACCACGGAGTCGATTCTGACCCACAGCGCTCCTAGAGGACACAGTAGATGCCCACAGGGTTTCCCAGGCTGTCAGTCTTCAAGGAAGCAAGTCCAAACCACACCCACTGCCCTGGAGTCAATCCCCACCCACAGCGCCCCTAGAGGACAGAGTGGAACTGCCCACAGGGTCTCCAAGGCTGTCAGTCTTCATAGAAGCAAAGCCCAAACCACACCCACTGCCGTGGAGTTCATTCTGACTCATAGCACCCCTAGAGGACAGAGTGGAACTGCCCCACAGTGTCTCCCAGGCTGTCAGTCTTCACGGAAGCTGATTGTAACTTTTTCCCACAGAGCCGCTGGTGGTTTCTAACCACTGACCTTTGGGATAGTAGCTGAGTGCTTAACCACTGTGCCACCAAGGCTCCCGTTTCTCACAGGCCCCTAGAAGTACAAATTCAGGCCCCAGCTGTGGAGGAAGGCTCTCTGTGCCCTGGGGAAGGCCTTGGTCTCGGCTTCTCTGGATGCTGCATGGTGCTCCTTGGAGACCTCTGTGTGGCACCCATCCACCCTGTTTGTCCTCACTTTCTCTGTAGCTGCTCTGCTCTTTGATATCTCACAAGTGATTGGTTGAAGACACACCTTGTGCCAGTCATGGTCTCATTAGCGTAATAGGGTGTCCTTTGTGTGCAGCTGTGGTACAGCTGTGGTATAGGGGTTAGGGTTCACAACTCGCATTTTTGGGGGCCATGCTTCAGTCCACAACAATGCGTTATCTATCACCTCCAGTCCTCATGCCTGGTGGTAACGACCCTTGTGCCAGGGGAACCACTGTTCCTTCTGTCCCTGGGAGTCAGTTGCGCTTTCTGTGGGAATGGAACCACACTGTAGCACCCCTCTTTTGTTCGGTGGAGTCTTCTGAGGTGTGTCCGTGTTGTTGGGTGAACCACTGCTGTGATGCTTTTTATAGTGCAGTAACTTTCCATGAGTACCGGGCTATCCCTTCGCCTGCTGAGGGACACGTGGATTGTTTGCAGCTTGGGGCTGTCAGATAAACCTGCGATGACACCCCTGCACATCTCTGTGAGGGGTGTTTTCCTTTCTCTTGGCATTACCTGGATGTGGGATGGCTGGGTTGCTGGTGGCTGTGGCCCGTTTCCCCGGGGGCAGCAGCATGAGCACGCCAGCGGCCCAGCCTCCTCAGAAGCAGGTGATGTAGCCACTAGTCAGTCTCTGTAGCGGTAGCCTGTTCAGAGCTGTGTGTTTCCCTAGCGACCAGTGCTATCGAGCACGGCTTCATGGACTTTGCCACCCACTTAGGCATTTCACTGCTAGCCAGAAGGTTGGTGGTTCAAACCCACCCGCTTCTCCTCAGATGGAAGACAGGGCAGTCTACTTCCATGAAGATCTCCTGCCTTGGGAACCCACTGGGGGTCTCTAAGGGTCAGAACTGACTTGCTGGCAGTAGGTTGGGTGGGGTTTTCACCTTTTCTGCAGCACCTGCTCACGTCCGTTCTCATGGGTTGTTTGTGCACCTTGGGTACAGTCCCTCGTCAGATGTGTTGTTTGCAGGTCCTCCCTCCCATCTGTGGGGTTTCATTTTCTTAGCGGTGTTTTTCAAAGAGTAGAAGTTCTTAAATTTGACAAGATCCAAGTGATCCATGTTTTCTTTTTATGGATTGTGCTTTTAGTGTCAAATTGGGGAAATTTTTGAATAATTGAAGGTCACAGATTTTCTCCTGTTTCCTTCTAAAATTTTATTGTTTCAACTCTCACATGTGGGTCAATGATAGTTAGAGACTTGCTGTTAGTGTGAGGTGTGTGGGTCTGTGACAGGGAGTCTGTTAGTGTCAAGCATGTTGGTCTGTGAAGCATGTGGGTCTGTGATGGGGCTGGGTGGCGTGAGGCGTGTGGGTCTGTGACGGGGCTGGGTGGCATGAGGCGTGTGGGTCTGTGACGGGCCTGGGTGGCGTGAGGCGTGTGGGTCTGTGACGGGGCTGGGTGGTGTGAGGCGTGTGGGTCTGTGACGGGGCTGGGTGGCGTGAGGCGTGTGGGTCTGTGTGTGGGTGCAGGTGGAGGGTTGTGCTTTGCTGTGGACATCAGGTGTCCAGCACCCTTTGTTGAAAACACCTCCCCCCACCTGGTGATGGCAGCCTGAGGGCTGGTACCACGGCTGTTGAAATAGGTGGAGAAACCATCTCTTGGAGGTTGGTGGAGGGGTTTCTTCACCACACCGCAGGCTCGGCTGAGGGTGGCTCTTCAGCTCGATGACAGGTGTGTCACTGTCCCCAGGCTCCATCGAGGACACCGTGTCCAGCTTCTTTGGTGATGATGATGTGGAGGACGAAGAGCTGGAGGCTGCTGCCAGCCACCTCAACAAGGATTTTTACCGGGAGCTCCTTGGTGATGGCCTGCCGGGCAGTTCAGAGTCAGTGGGGGGCACTGAGGAGGGGAGCCAGCCCCCTGCCCTGGAGTCCCTGCTCGGACCCCTGCCCACGGCCGCCAGCCTGGGCATCTCTGAGTCCATCCGCGAGTGCATCTCATCCCCAAGCCGGGACCTCAGTGAGTTCTGGGGTGCGGACAGGAAGGAAAGGGGGGCTGCTTTCGGGGGGGGCTGTTTTGGGGGATGGGCGTCATTGGTGGCAGGGGCCAAGCCCGACAGGGTCTGTCGTGTCTGTCTGAGCTGAAAGGCTGCTGGTAGGCAGCGAGGGTGTAGAGGGCCCCCTCCTGGTCCCCTCTCCACAGCCAGGTGTCTTTGGGCGTTTTAGGAGGGTGGGCTTGCCTGAGGGGATGCTGCTGGCCTGGCCCCTGTACCTGCGGATGAAGGGCCCATGATGCCAAGCGTGTCGGGTCTTATCCCCATCTTGGGGCTGGAGTGTAGGGGTCCTGGGCCCACCACCATCTGTTGGGATGACCAGATGCTGCGGCAGACACTGGGCCTCGTCCTGGGAGAAGCAGCGTCTTGGTGGTGTGCACCAGGGGATGGTAGCTGCGTGGCAATTGGAGCCCCGGAGCAGGGACTCACCTGGGGGAGGTCCAGTGTCCTGAGGCTGCACTCCAGGTGCCCTCATGTCTGAAAGCCTTGGCTGCAGCGGCCAGCTGTGCAGATGGGCCTGGAAGGCTGGTGCCTCCAGGAAGAGCCCCTCCCGAGAGAGATCCCATCGCTCCCATGGCCAGTCCTCTTTCCTAGCAAAGAGGGAAGCAGGACTCGAGTGTCAGCTCCTGGTTTACCAAGCACATCACGTGCCTCTGGGGCCAGGCATGGGGTGGACCCTGTGTGTGCACTGAATATGCTCTGTAAGGGGAGTGTGTGCACACTCCCTGCCTGTCAGGGGGCCACCCAGAGCACCAGGAGGGCTCGGGCAGGGACCAGGTGCTGCCCAGGGCTGTGGCCAAGGGAGAGGAGGCCCAGGGTGGCCTTCCAGCTGGAGCGTGTGAGAGGCACCTTCACGGGCCCCAAGCACAAGGCCAACTGATGGGAGGGAGGCATTGTGTGGGGTCAGTGCTGATAGGACTCAGTGGTGGACCCTGGTAGATTCAGGGAGGCAGGGAACTGGGGTGCAGGGTGCCCGGATACTGAGGGGCCAGAGGGTGTGGCCCACAAGGGACCCCTGGGAGAATGGTAGTCCTGCACCTGAAATAACCCTCGTTCCGCCCCAGCCTGAGGGGACCACACTGGACACCCTCGATCTCACCAGCTGATCTGTCTTCCGTTTTGTGGGGGCCCAGTTCCTGGGTCTCCCAGCCATGCTGGAGTCTCTGGCCTCACAGTAGCTCCCGTCAGGGCCCTGCTTCCCCACACGCTGTGATGTGAGTGGCTCTCCTGCAGGTGAAGTTCTCAGGGACATGGCGTTCAAATGACTGCTGTGGATGCCCAGAGAACAGGGTGTGGCTAGGGCCACTGAGGAGGCTGGCTGCTTGGAGCCAGCTGACCAAGGCATCTGTGACTTTAACCTGTGTTCACCGGCAAGCTGATGCTCATGCTTCCCTCTAGAAGACACCTCGGAGGATGGCGAACTGGACCTTAGTGGCATCGACGACCTTGAAATTGACAAAGTAAGCTGTGTCCCACCATGTGTACGTCCCACGTTGGCTGGGCACTGGGGTGGGGCTGGTCCTCTTGTCCTCCTGAGCCCAGGGCCACTGCTCATCGGGGCCTCTCGGAGATGTGCTGTTTCTCCTGGCTGCTAGCCGACCCCGGCATGGAGCTCTTGTCACCACCTACCTGTCTGATGGCCGCTTCAGACCCCTAGGCTCCTTCCTCCTAGTGTCAGCTCTAGGTGGCCTCAGGCAGTACGAGCCCTGAGAGCACATACAATCGCGACAGGTGCACGGCCACCTGGTCCTGCTCAGGACACCGTCTGGCTACAGCAGGGGTGTTGCTCCTCCATGGCGCAGGCCCTCTGTGCAGTGTGCCTCTGGTGCCTGTCCTCTGCTGGGAAAGTCTCCCTGAATTTCCTGAGTGACTGAGCTCCTGTCCCTCACTTGTTTGCTTGGCACCCTTGTGTCCAGACATGTGGTGGGGCCTGTTCCAGAGTGGCAGTGCCGTTGTGGGACCAAGTGGGCAGGATGCCTGGGGTCGGTGGCTGGCCACCTCCACCTCACGACAGTGAGAGCAGGGGTGATGCTCAGGGTGGGAGAGCCCAGGGTGCACACCTGTGGGTGCCTGGGGGCTGACACCCATCTCTGTGCCCATGTAGTACATCCTGGACGAGGCAGAGACCCGTGTGAAGGCCGAGCTGTGGATGCGTGAGAACGCCGAGTACCTACGCGAGCAGAGGGGTAAGCTGGTGGGCGGCCAGAACCCCGTAGTCGGCCAGGGAGGCTCCCTGACCCCAAGCTCTTGCTCTTTCAGAGAAAGAAGCCAGAATCGCCAAGGAGAAGGCACTGGGCATCTACAGGGAGCACAAGGTGGGGGCCGGGGGAGGGCCTGTTAGGGAGGGGGAAGGGCAGGGAGGGTAGGGGTGGACGAGGAGAAGGCGCTCGGCACCTACAGGGCACCACGCGGTGGGGGCCAGGGCCTTGGGTGTGAGGTGGGTGAGGATGGGGACAGAGTATGGGTGAGGTCAGGTGGCTGGCCTGCTGCGGTGTCCAGGCCACACGACTCAGCAGGACAGGGTGGTGAGGCCGGAGCTTCTGAGGCACACTTAGGGGGTCCTCTGCCGAGTTGGGAGTTCCAGATGCCTCTGGAGCCCTCGTGTCCTGGCCGACGGCACCCCTGGCAGGACCTGCAGCCCTTCCTTCTCTGCCTACTGCAGCCAAAGAAGTCGAGCAAGAAGCGGGCTCCCATCCAGGCCAGCACGGCCGGGGAGGCCATTGAGAAGATGCTGGAACAGAAAAAGATCTCCAGCAAGATCAACTACCACGTGCTGCGAGACCTGGACAGTGCCAGTGCGGGCCAGGCCCCACCAGGGGGGGACACACCGCCACCAGGGCCGGCCGGCACCAGGAAGCTGTCTCGGAGAAGGGCAGCAGCTGGCCGCAGCACCACAGAGTCCGCAGCCAGCAGTGGGAAGAGGTACCGTGCAGGCGGTTTCTGCCTACCTGTGTCTGGGCAGGTCCCATGACCCCAGGGTCTCCCAGGGGCTGTATCAAGTGGGGGCCCATCTCTGAGAAAGGGGCCACCATGTATGCTGGGGACAGGTTTGTCTCTGGGCTTCTCTTAGGGTGAGGTGGTGATTCACTCACTACCATGGTGGACACGGCTGGAAGGAGAGGGGTCTTCAGCACTAGGACCCTGGTGTTCTGCAGGTGGGAGACTGTGTTAGAGCCTGGGCCGTGCTTCCTCACTGGCACAGCTGTCCTTATGCTGGCCCAGGAGACTGCTGGAGGGGCCTGAGCTGCCAACCAGTGGCTCCCGGTGGCTGTGGGCCTTGTTGGCATGTGTTCGAGATCCTGGGACACAGCCCTGGAAGTGTCTCCCCTCGTGGAGCTGCACCCCCCATGCCCCAGCCCTCACACTGTCCCCAAGTCCCTGGCACACTTGTCAGAGGGGACAGATGTTGGCTTTTCCTTTCTCTCTAGTGTCCTAAGCATCTTTTCACATGTTTTTGTGGTATTTCCTCTGTGACTTGTCAGTCCAGGGCCTTGCCTCTGTTCATTAGGTTGTTGACTGTGTCATCTTCCACAATCTTCTTGGGGCAGTGGGACAAACAGGAAGGTGGCCAGAGGGGCGGGTGGGCCTTAGACCCACACTGGATGCCCTGGTCTTGGGCTCCCAGTGTGGCTCTGAGGTGAGGGCCCTGCCTAGCCCTGTCCTTTGAGATCTGGCATTTCTCCTGTGGGCCCTGGTTTGTACCAATATCCCCATCTGTGCAGGAAGGGTTTCCTGACTTCTAGGCTGGGTCTGTATGAGAGCCTGCTCGAGGCCTAGACACAGCTGTCTCAGCCAGGCAGGGGACACCTTGGGTTCAGAGCTACAGAGATGCTGGGAGTGGCCTGGTCCTACAATGTCTGTCTACCTGTAGCCCTGGAAGATGTGCGCACATGAGCATGCATGTGTGTGCATGAGCACATGTGCTGTCTATATGAGTGTGCATATGTATGCACATGAATGTGTGTATGTGTGTGCATGAGTGAGTATGTGCATATGTGTGAGCGTGTGGTTGCATGTGAGGGCATGAGTGCATGTATGTGTGGTTGCATGTGAGGGTGTGTGTGCATCTGAGTGAGCATATGTGTGTGAACATGTGTGTAGTTGCATGTGAGGTGTGTCTACATGTGAGTGTGTGTGATTGCATGTGAGGGCGTGTGCATGTGTGCATGTGGTTGTATGTGAGGATGTGTGCATGTGTACATGCATCTGTGTACAGGAGTACATGTGTATGTGTGCATGAGTGCATGTATAAATGAGCATGTGGTTGCATGCAAAAGCATTAGTGCATGTGTGTGAGTGCTTGTGGTTGCATGTGAGGGCGCATGCGTGTGTGCATGAGTACGTGTGTGTGGTTGCATGTGAGGGCATGTGTGCAGGTGTGTGCGAACATGTGTGGTTGCATGTGTGGGTGTGGGTGCATGTGTGCATGAACATGTGTGGTTACATGTGAGGGTTGTTTCGGTTACCTGTTGCCGCTCTACCAGAAGATACCACAAATGGGCTGGCTTGCAAAAACAGGAGTTTATTCTCTTGCAATTTTGGAGGCTTTAAGTCCGAGTTCAAAGCGCCAGGCTCCAGGGGCTGGTGAGAGCCCTTCAGTCTCGGGCTCCAGCTCTGCCCGCTGCTCCCGACCACTGAAGCCGGAGGCTTCTCTTCACTCGGACAGCTGCTGGCTGCTGAGGCTGACAAGCCCAAGGTTGACAAGTAAAAAGGCACAGTCCCAGTGTTACCAAACCACACGGCAAGCCATTCATTCAAGTCCATTGAAAGTCCCAAGGTCAGCAGAGCATGGCAGGCTGCTGAACAGTGACATGCTACATGCAAGGTCCAAGCATGCCATAAGCTAGAGACCATTCCCCAAGGCTTCTCCTTATATATAGGAAGCAGACCACATCCCTGAGGCAGCTACTCAGCTGCTCATAGTAGATTCCACCACGGAGTTGATGACCAGTCTCATCATGGGGAATGACTACATCCAGCTGCCCAGCCACTCAACCAGGCCCAGCCAAGTCAACACACAAACTGAACTACCACAAGGGTGTTTGTGCATGTGTGTGTGAAGTGTGTGCGTGAGTGCATGTGTGTAATTGCATGTGAGGGCATGTGCATGAGCACATGTGTGTGCACGTGTCGTTGCATGTGAGGATGTGAGTGCATTGTGAGTACATGTGTGTGTGAGTGTGGTAGCATGTGAGGGCATGAGTGCATGTGTGTGATTGCATGTTAGGGCATGTGCATGAGTACATGCATCTGTGAGCATGTGCGGGGTTGTGAGTGCATGTGTGCATGAGCATGTGTATGGTTGCGTGTGAATGCATATGTGTATGAATGTGTGTGCGTGTGTGGTTGCATGTGAGGGTGTGTGCATGTGTGTGCGTGAGTGTGCACATGTGTGATTACACATGGTGTGTGTGCATGTGTGTGCACTGTTTCCCGTCACAGAAACCAGTTTTCCCAAGTACAGGCTCCGTGTTGTAAACGTTTAACACAAGGCTTCAGGGCCTGGTGGGAAAGTCCTTTAAAATTACAGAGGGGGTTCTGTCTCCCTGCCCTGTTACCCACCCAGCTCTCCTTGGGTCTGCCCCTGCTCCTCCTCTGTCCTCCTGGCACCTGGCATAGAGTCACAGGGTTGTGGCCTGGGACCCATGGCCTCCAGAGGGCAGACAGACCCCCCACCTCTCACAGCGGGGCCTGCTGTGTTTGACATTTCCAGTTGGACTCTGTGATGGTACCCGGCTGGCTCAGTGTGCCTAGTCAGGTAGGGCACACTGTGTCAACCACGGGGTATACTGGATGTGGGGTGGGGCGGGCTTGACCATGATCTCTTATGCCCTGGAGGGCCTGGCACTGGGGACACGTGTGGCCTGCACCCAACAACCCCAATGCAGGGCTATGACAGAATTCTTGCAGCCCTGGGATCTGATGATCTGTGGGTCCTCATGGGCCCCAGCATGGCTGCTTCCAGATGGGGCCTCCTTCCTGGGGTGGCCCTGGGATGTGTCCTCCCTGAGGTCTCTTGATCCCAGCCCCAAGTGAGCATAGCGGTCTGTGTTAGACTGGACGAGGCCCCACATGAGACTACTTCTGGACAAGGATAAGGAACGGGAGCACCAGTGCCGGCCCCTGTCGTCCTGGGCTAGGGCTGGGGCTGCCTTCCCAGATCTTCTGGCCTGAGGACACACCCAGAAGGAAGTGACATAGTTAGCTCTGGGCCATTTGGGCAGGGGAGGAGGCTGAGGGGCTGACACTTTTGGAGCAGCCCCTGAAGGCAGGACTAGTGGCCCTGTCTCTGAGCAGCCTGAGTGTGCAGGCTCTGGGGCATGAGGCAGGGTGTGTGCAGCCCAGAGGAAAGGCAGTGATGTGGGGCTCAGGGAGGCATGTGCCTCCAGAGTGCTCCAGGCTTTCTGGCCAAGAAGGGGGCTCCCTCTCCTCTTGTAGCATCCCCCAGTGGAAGGTGTGGCGGGGAGTGGACCCAGCAGGGGTCACGTCACGCCTTTGCACGGTCTCCCCAGAAGGTGGGCAGCCTCAGACATCGCAGCCAACAGCTGGGTGGCAGCATTGCGATCTTTTTTGCTCATCAGGTGTTTCTGAGCATGTGGTGATGGTGCCCACCATGTTCTCTGCTCGGCTGCATGTCAGGTTCGGTGAAAATCGAATTAGCTGCCAGTGCTCAAAACATTAAGAGCTCAGAAAATTCCAGCTTCCCACTTAATTTGGGAAGACTGGGACATCTGGTGACATCGGCCACCAATCTGAGGGTGTCCCTGCCCATGGTCCCAGTGCCCCCTTGCCATGCAGCAGCCAATGTTCTCTGTGTGTGAGGGCGACTCGCTCTTCTGGGGTGTCCACCACACTGTTTGCAGAAGTGAAATATGGGAAATCCCTAAACGTCCCATACAAGGCAGGAGAGGCCATCGACCATGGGGCTGAGTGGACAGGGCCCTGTCTGACAAGACCACAGGCAAAGCGAAAGCAGGCCTGGGCGGCTGCAGACAGGAGCCCCAGGACCCCCAGGGCTAGATGAGTTGGGGTCACTGAAGTCACAGGGGTGGGCAAGCCCACACAGGGACATGACAGGAGCCTGTGGTTGGAGGGTGTGGGACAGTCCTAGGTCTT
>NW_006921715.1:8178870-8190599 GCF_000298275.1 Orycteropus afer afer | reverse complement strand
GGGGCCAGGCGGGGTGGGTGGGCAGGGGCACTGAGGCTTACGTTTGTTAGGTAGATTGTTGAAAGCATAGGAAACATTTGATGGATGTTGCGGGACAGAGTGAAGGCTGACAAATGGAACGCTGAAGCCAAGGTGACCTAACCGTGGACTCATGCCACCAGTGACATTGGGGCCACTGTGCAGAGAGCAGGCAGGAGGGC
Source organism: Orycteropus afer afer (assembly GCF_000298275.1). Lineage (NCBI taxonomy): Eukaryota > Metazoa > Chordata > Mammalia > Tubulidentata > Orycteropodidae > Orycteropus > Orycteropus afer. The sequence continues at coordinate 8,190,399 of NW_006921715.1, read as the reverse complement.
CCAGGGACCACCTTGAGGGAGTGAGGACACAGATGTGGACCGACCAGAGACGTTGGGGGCAAGGGGCCTTGTGACTCGGGGACTTAGCAGTGTGGGGAGGGGTGAAGGCGGAGCCTCACTTGAGTGCGGGAGGGTCGGGTCAGGTGAGGGAGGCATCCGGTGGCCCCACGGCCTGAGACCACCTTCACTTTCTTGCAGATTAAGGCCTCTGGTGTGTACACAGCCAGCCAAGAAGGCAGCCGTCAGCCAGGTGTGTTGTTGGGGCTGTGAGCGAAGTGCCTGGTCACAGGAGCAGGAGGGGATGCAGCGCTGGGGGTGGCCGTCTCGAGTGTCGGTGCTGGGGCCCAGGGGCCGGCGTGGCCTGAGAGAGGCCCCTCAGGACTGTCTCCCTAACCCCAGGCCATTCCCAGGTTCTAACTCCAAGGGGCTTGAGAGCCCCTGCAGGAGGCCGAGGCCCCTGACGGGCCCTGGCCTTCCCACTCCTGCCCGTACACAGTGGAGGGCAGTGAAGTGCACACAAGCTGCCTAGGGATGAATGAGCACAGGGTGGGCAGGGGCTGCTGGGCTCCCGAGCTGGGGGTCGCCCGCCTGGTGGCCGCCCCAGAGCGCCTTCTCCCACTCTCAGGCCGTGCTCCCGAGCCCCCCCGCCCTCGGCGCTGAGCCTGCGAGGCCGGCCATCGTGGTGGAGAGCGGGCCTGTGTCCTACCACCCTGATGAGGACGCGGACGAGGATGATGCCGAGGAGGAGGGGGACGAGCCTTGCGTGAGCGCCCTGCGGCTGATGGGCGGCAACGGTGGGTGGGCCGGGGCCGGGGGCTGCAGGAGCAGAGCGCACTGCCCTGTTGTCCCTGAACTCAGCCTGAGTGGTGTGAGGCGGGCCCCAGGGGTGGGAGGGAGGGAGGGAGGAAGCGAGCAGGTGACGGAGGGCCCTTTCTGCTCTGTGACCGTCGCGCATGCTCTGCAGATTACGGCTGTGACGGTGACGACGATGAAGGCTACTGAGGGGCCCGTGCAGTGGGGCCACGCCCACAGGACATCCGACGGGGCAGCCCCAGCTCCTGGGCAGGGTGGGCAAGAGACTCGGTGCCGAGAGGGGCGTCCACCACCCACCGCCTGTGCGGCCTCATGGGACTTAGCCATCAGGATCGTGTCTGGAGCTATGTCAAAAGCGTTTCACCCAGCAGGGAAGCTGGACCGGTGTCTGTGTGTCTGCTCATGCGTCCCAGCTGGTGCGCCTGGGCCCCGGCCTCAGCTTTGCCCTCACTGACCACCACCCTCAGAGCCCAAGCATGGGTCACTGCTGTCCCAGAGTGCAGCACGGTGGCCTTGGCCCAGCCCCATGCCCCTGCACTCCTCCCCAGCCTGTCCCTCAGCCCCACGACATGCCCAGTGGAGGGTGTGCTGCGCATTGCCACCTCCTCGTCAGCTCCCAGGAAGCTGGCACTCAGCGTCCATTAAGCAAGGTGGTGGGAGTCGGGGTCTTGGGGGTGGGCATTTAGTGACCACTTGGCCCTTTGCGGCACGTTTTTGGGGCCAGGTGGTTCCTGGACCAGAACCTTGGGGCCCCAAAAGGAGGCTGCAGCCCTTCAGCAGGCCCCTCGGCCCCGAGTGGGGCACCACCCCTGCTGCACCAGGGCCCACTTGCCTGTGTGCCCTAGCACGGGGCCCAGCCTGCGTCTGCTCCGGGGCGGAGGCGCTTCTGGCGGCTGCCCCTCCCAGGGCGCTGGAGATGGATGCTGAGGGCCGGCCGTGCCCCCTTGGCCACCTGGCTCCTGTGCCTGCATCCGTGGTTTCATTGAGCCAGGCTGGCCTGTGGTTTTGCTGGGGCCATGTCAGGAGGTGGCTGCCTCGCCTCACGCTGTAGATTGGGGCTCCCGTTGGGTGCTCCTGGGCTTTCTGTCAGGGTGCACACTTGGGGCTTGGGGACGCCCTGCAAACCTCCATGGCCCAGTGGTGGCCCTTCTATAGGGAGGCCTCTGCCTGGTGTCGGACAGCTGCTGTCCCTAGTCCCACCTAGCCCAGGTGCAGGCTGGGACTTGACCCTGTGTCTCAAGCACAGCTCTGGGCTGCTGTCTGCAGGAGTGTCCTGGGATTCCTGTGTAAGTGAGGGATGTGCCTGAGTGGGGAGGGTGCCCCCAGACCAAGGCAGCCTGAGTGAGGGGAAGGGTGCCCTCAAACCAAGGCAGCCTGAGTGGGGAGGGGGGTGCCTGCTGTGTCCTGGGACACAAGCCAGCAGGGTAACCGGAAGATCCCTGACAAGGAGGTGACGGCCAGATGACAAGGACGGGTGGCCATGCAGTGGTGAAGGCAGTGGAGGGGTAGAGGCCTTATGGAAGGGCAGAGCGGCTCACCAGGCCCACAGTGATGGGGTTAGGGGCTCAGGGTGAAGGTGGGAATGCGTGGGTTGGGGCGGAACTCTGTTGTGTGGGATGTGGTGAGTGCAGGAAGGACCAGAATCGAGGACCCTCCTAGGGCCGTCCCTTGAGCAGGTGGGGCAATGAGGGGCAGCAGGTGACTGCCAGGCTTGCTGGCCCTTCAGGCGGAGGTGAGGAAACCAGGCTGTGCGGGGTGGGCATGGGAGGGGAGTCAGAAACAGCTGTCATGACAGGTGTCAGGAGGGTAAGTGCAGGGAGTGGGGGGGGTCGGGACAGGTTCAGGAAGCAGGCCATGTGGGGTGGGACGTGGGTGCTTTGGGGAGTCCTAGAAATGCTGGCTGTCAGGACAGGGGACACAATGATCTTATCCCCATGCGTGGGTTCTGGATGGATGGGTGAGGTGGGAAGGGCTCGGGGAGAACAGAGGTCTGAACCCCGAGGCTTGTAGGAATGCATGAGGCTCCGGGGGACACATAGGTCTCCGTCCAGTGCACAGGTGGGTTTGGGGCCACATTTGTGTGACCTTTCTGTGAGGAGGATGGCTACAGCGTGCGGTGGGCCTGACCAGCTGTGACCACTGGGTCAGGGTATGCCCCACTGAGACCCGCTCGGAGCCGGCAAGCCAGGGCACCGCCCCGTTGCTTCTGCACCTTGCTGTGAACTTGGCCTCTTCTGGGCAGCCAGTCCTGGACCAGAAGGAGAGCCCTTAGCCCTTCAGCCACATCCCCACAGCTGGTAGAGTCCTGAGCAGAAAGGAGTGCCCTCCCAGTCTCTGCCCACGTGGGGTGGAGGTCACTGGGCTAGGGTGCTGGCTCTCATCTCTGGGGCACATGCCAGCAATCTGGAGAAGGTGGGCATGGGCCCTGCCTCTAGTGCTGCAAGGCTGCAGACAGGCTGGCTGCCCGAGGGGCCTTGGTCACAGCCAGTGACCCTGGGGGCATCCAGTTTTGTCTGGGCATGAGTCCACCTTCAGAGGGGACTCGACAGGGATGGGCCATCCTACCCAGGTGAGGGGCTGGTTCTGGGGGAAATGGCCTTGCTGGGCCCCAAGACAGGGCAGAGGGCCTGCTGAAGGACGTGGGTGCTGGCTTCAGGCACGTTGTCAGTGCTCAGTGGGAGGCTGGACCAGACCAGCGTTATTGGTGCATCAGAGTTGGGCCACGGGCCTTTGTGAAGGGCCATTTCCCTTTGGAACCTGAAATCTGCCCCTTGGTCATGGGGTGAGCAGGCCCTGTCCCTAGGGGTACCTACCTGCCTAGTCCACCAGGCCTGACGTCACTGCCCACCCCAGCCAGCATGTGGACCACATGGCCCCTCCCCACTCTCACAGGCCTTGACCCCTTCCGCCCTCTACCTACGGCCTGGGCCAGGTGTGGGGACACCCTGTGGAAGGTAGGTGGGCTTTGCCCCATAGGTACAAGCCCAGCAGCTTCCCCTCCCCATGGGTGGGGGAAGAAGGGGAGGGGGAGCTAGTACCTGTGTGTGCACCCCAACACATGCAGTGCGGGGTGTCCCTGGCTGCCTTGTGTGGACCCATCACTAAGGGTGAGCTCACATCTGGATCCTGTGCAGAATGTGAAGTGGGGAGCCCGGGCCAGGTGCCCCTGGGGAGGGCCCAGTGACGTGGCCCACCTAGTGTGTGGGGCTGTCCTTCTGGGGCCCCCTCAGCCTATCCTGGAGCCCTGTACTGGCTGGGGGCCCCACAGGGCACAGTCCACAGGGACAGGCTGGAATGAGGTCAGGGGCCTGCCTCTGACTCGGGTGAACGCCCTCCCCACCGGCTGTCACCGACGGTCACTCCTACCCCTGCCCTGCTGCCACCTAGGGCCAGACGCCTGCAGCCCTGGCCACTCAACAGCTCTGTGGCACTGGCCTGGTCCGTGATCCTCCAGTGCTGGCTGCCCCTGCGTCTCTCCCCATCCCTGCCGCCTCACGCCACCCGCAGTGGGTTCTGGATGGGACCACCTGAGGGCAGGTTGCCCCTGTTGGGAGCAAGGACAGGTGCTGGACAGTCCTGGGGCCCAAGATCTGCTGCACTCCACAGAGTCGGCTTCTCCAGCCCAAACCTGGCCCACGGCTCTGGGGCTGCACCACCCCCACTGGCAATGCCAGAAATGCAGGGCTCTTCAGCGCCACACTGTCACGAGTCCCCAAACGATGCCACCCTTGGCCTTCTCAACATGTTCAGGCCTGTGGGGCAGCAACACTTGGCCGCCCTCCTCCCCCGAAGTCCCTGCGTCCTCCCGGGCAGGTCGGGGGGATGTTCGCAAGGGTTCTTGGTGCAAGTTAGGATCTGAGCTCTGGGGTCCATGTGTGCACTGAGCAGCTCAGGATGTTGGAGGCCTCCAACTTGGTCCCCACAGGACCCACTCGCAGGAGGCGAGGTGCATCAGCAGCTGCGACCAGTGACGCACACCCAGGCCACTCTGGCTGCCCCCGCAGGGATCACCTGCAGGTGGCAGGACTTGGGGCAAGTGGGTGCGTCCCATCGCCTCCCCACCGCCCGGCCTTCACCCGGCGGGTGTGGGCTGCCATTGGCTAGGGCCACCCGTGACCTGAGACAGCTCCCTGTTGGGGAGCCAGGGGCGCAGAGTGGCTTTCGGGCCCAATACCTCGTGAGGCCCTCGTGGCCCCGGATTGGAACTGCACGGACCCGCAGGGTGAGCGCTGGCCTCGTCTGGATCCTTCCCTGTGGTCCTGGGGGTCTGCGCCGGCGCCGGTCTTTCTGCTCGAGGAGGCCGTGAACTTAGGACCAAGGCGGCCAAATAGGGAGGTTGGGGCGGGAACTGGCGCCCCGCGCCCCGCACAAGCATCCCAGCTCCACCACCACCATCCCTCTCGGGGTCTGAGGACTGCTGTGCTTGCAAGGCCGTGGGGACTGGCACCAGGCCCTCACGGCTGCAGGAAGGACGACGGGTAGGGCCAGAGCCCCGTCTGGACGCCCTGCATCCCTCCTCCCTGCCTGGCACCTTGGTCCTGCATCTGCTGAGCACGCCTCCCGCCCCGGCCCCCACCGCCCAGCATCTTCTCCCCTGCACGCCCTGGTCCTGCCCTGACACTCCCGCCACAAGACCCCGCAGTGGGTGCCCCGCCATGCATGCTGCTAGCCTGTGGCAGCTCAGACAAAAGCCCTCAGAGGTCAGGACCCCGCTGGGCTTCCAGCTGCGCCTGTGACCTGAGGGACCCCCATCCGTGACCCCGACGTGGACTGGGGCCAGCAGGGGTGCTCCAGGACTGGCTGCGGGCCCTTCCCATCTCCACCCGAGCCTTGGTGCGCCTGCTCTGGGGCCCTCACCCTCCCGGCCCCCAAGCTGTTTGCACCCACAGGGACCCACTGCTTCAGCAGGACACGGGCCCCTTGGTGGAAGCTGAGAGGGCTCAGGCTCCCAGGGCAGGTGTCTCCCCATGGCGGGGGCGTTTCCAGGAGCGGCTCCTGACTGCGCCGGGAGGGGGCCTTCCCAGTAGCCCTGTGGAAGGGACTCTGCCTCCCCTCCACCCCCACGGTCCTCGCCCTTCCTGCTGCTGTGTGCAGGGCCCGACGGACCAGCCTTGCTGAGGGGCCACCCGCGCCTACGTGCCTGCAGGGCTGGCCGGTCCCTGGAGAGGCCTGGGCCTGGGCCAGACTGGCAAGGGGTGGGAGCCACGGGGCAAGGTCCAAGGCTGCGGTCTGCACCCAAGGCTGCCCGCCCAAGCCCTTCAAAGGCAGTAGGGAGGCTCTTTATGGTTTTCCTGTTGAGAGAGGAAACCATTGTCCCCACACAATGGGGCCACTGAGGGCAGGGGCCCCAGCTAGTGCGACCCTGACCCCGCTTTCCACTCTGACTTCAGTTCACATGTCCATCCTAATGCCACTGTCAATCCATACTCTGACCTCGACCTTGAACCTGACCTCAAACTTGACCCTGACCCTGACTACGACCTTGACCCAGATACATCACTGACGAGGGCTCATTTTGCCACCCCTTCTGCCACTAACACCCCGGCTGCCTCTGTTTGTGGGCTGGGGTGCCAGGGAGTAGCCATAACTGGGAGGGGGTGCCCTGGGCAGCTCCAAGGAGGTTTCCTGCAGCAGGCTGCCTTGTTGGAGGTTTGGGGGTGGGGGCGTCCTCTGTTACAGATGGCACTCTGCTCCAGACACCAGAGCCAGGCCCAGGGGGACAGCTCCCTGAGGGCACAGGCTCGGACCCACGACGGGGGCCATCCTTTCCACGGTGGGGCCCCATGCAGGGGTCAGAGTGAGTAATGGTATTGCTTGCCGTCCATGGGGCCCTAAGCAGAGGGCCCCCTGGGCCTGGTCCCCAGCCTCAGCAGTGCTGCGGAGTGACCGGGCAGCTGAGGGAGACCCCTGGGCAGGAGGGCGTGAGGCAGCAGTGTCCGGGCAGGCCCCAGGCTCCAGGGATCGGAGCTGGCCACTGTGGCCCGGAAGGGGCGCTGCCCAGCCTCCCCCAGGACCCACCAGGCACATTCGCAAGCATGCAGGGGGCAGGGAAGGGCTGATGCAAGCCCGCCCAGCCGAAGCTCAGAGGCGTGGTGGGCGTCTGGAAAGGCATTCAAAGAGCAGGTGCAGGTGGCACTGGGTCGGGAGTCAGATGTGCCCTGCTCAGCTCAGGGGGTGGGGGCGTCTAACAAACAAGCAGGATGGAAAAGCCTGGACAGACGGCATGTGGGGGGTGGGGGTCCGGCAGAAGGGCTATTCAGGGACCAGTTCACCACCCACCGTCCCTGCCTGCCTGGCATGCACGACGGAGGGGTTGGTGCTCATTTGGCCCACGTGCACAGGAGCACATGGGGTACAGGCCTCAGAGAGCCCCCCACCCCCACCCTGTGGGCTCTGGGCAGATGGAGGGGCAGCTTGGGCCCGGCCAGCAGGTGGCGCTGCAGCACACCCGGTGGGCTGGGCACGGGGCCTCAGGCGGCTCTCCGGCCTGCGTTTCCACATGGAGCCCTGGCTTCACTGTGAATGCAGGCCTCACCCACCGAGGCTTCATGTGTGCGTCTGGAGGGTTGGTGAGTGCCTTGCAGAGGGCACGCTCAGAAACCTGCCTGAGCCCGAGGTTGGCAGAGGCATTTCCCCTGGGGGACGGGAATGGCCACTTCTTTGTCCCTTCTGCCATCCGCCATCCTTGTGGGGTGGTCGCTGTGCACGATCAGCCCAAGGGGAAGTACTGCCTCTCTGCCCGCCTCCCAACTTCTGTTCCCAGGCGTGCAGGACAGGGCATGCAGGGGCAAGGGTAGGCTCCAAGAGTGGGGCAAGGGGTGCCAGGAGAGCCCGGGGAAGGCCTCAGGGTGGGGTGTGTGTAGAGGTGAGGCCAGGAAGACTTCCTGGAGGAGGGGCCTACCCTGGGACCTTCAGGAAGTGGGTGGCTGACCTGGCCACCATGAGGCACAGAAGGTTCTAGACTTATGAAAGAGGCGGGGGGTCAGGTGAGAAGGTTCTAGGTGATAAAGAGTTGAGGGTCCAGGTGAGAGAAGGTGTGAACGCCGGGCAGTTAGAGCTGGCGGGTGGGGTCCATCCTGATGACCTCTGAGGTGGAGGGGCCTCTCCCAGAGAGGAGACACCAGCTGCAGGCTGGGAACAACGCCGCACAGCAGAGGTGGGAGGAGGTGGAGGTGTGCTCAACCTTGACCGGACGCCTGCAGGACAGGCTCGAGAGATAGGGTGCCTCAGCTCTACTGGCCAGGGTGGGGGTGGGGGCTGGGAGAAGGGGGAGGCTGAAAGATTCGGAAGATGCTGCCAGGTGGTGATGGGCCGGGTGGAGAGGAAGGGGCAGCTGAAGCCAGGGGCTCCTACCCAGAGTTCACTGTGTGGGTTCACTGTGTACCAGCCCGCACCCCTGACAGTGGAGGACAGAGTGGCCCCGCTTTGGGAACGTGGCTGGAGGCGTCCCCATGTGGGCTCCATGAGTCACCAGGGCAGCGTCCGGCGCCATGGGTCCCAGGCACACTGGTCACAGGAAGCGGCGAAGGCCGATAAAGGGCGGGGGTCGGAAGCCAGCCCAGCCTGAGCTTCCTGTGGCCACTGGCCGGCAGGGTCTGCGGCTGCAGGGCTGCTCACAAAACAACACAGCCATGTTCCTGTGACCATCTGGCTGTGCCTTTGGTGGCGTGGCACAGGACGTCAGTGTGGGCTGGGGTGCAGGCACACCCACAGCAAGGACAGCTGCGGCCCGAGGCGGTGAAGGGCGGGCAGAGGATGGTGGTCCGAGCAGGGGTACGGCCAGCACCAGGCTGGGGGTGCTGTGGGGGACGGTGTGCAGGCCACCCGGGCTCTGGCCAGTTCATGGCTGACCATCTGGGACGCCTGGTGCTACTGACAGTGGTGTCCCTCGGTTGGTGGGTGTCACCCCTCATGGGCTTCCAGTCCATCAGACCATCCGGAGTCCTTAGTAATGGTTATCATCAATGTCAGTCATAGGATAGCCCGGGATAACGGGTCATGGATTCCTTAACGCAACATCTTAGATTATCGTCTTGTCAAGTCTTTCTAGGCTGGTTCACACCGTTGTTAGATGGAACACCGTCAGTAACTGAGTGGAAGCCTTGTCTGAGTCCTCTCCTGGTCCTAGAGGCTCCTCCTTTCTCAGAAAAGTGATCTATATAGGCCCACAAATGCTAATTACCACGATATTGTGGCTAAAACACCAGACACTTTGACAAAATCAGCAACTATAAAAATGCCAGCCGTGGGGACAACAGCTGCATGTGCGGAGACACCATGCGACCCAAAGAGACACTGTGATTGGGTGATGACAGCCCTGCCTGGACATACGAACCAAACCAAAAACCAAACTCACTGCCGTGGAGTCGGGTCTGGCTCATAGTGACCCCTCCTTGGGTTTCTGAGGTGGTACCTCAGTACCTTCTACAGAAGTAGATCGCCCAACCTTCCTTCCGAGGATGTATTAGAAGGTTCAAAAGGCAAATCAACAGAGATTGAGCTGGGCTTACAGGTAGATTGACATGTGTGAGCTGGGCTTAGGAAAAATGCTTTTGTTGGTACAACTAACCACAGGGATATTTTTATAAAAAATAATAAATTTGTTTAAACACTGCAAGAAAATTTTATAGTCATTTTGATGTCAACCCCTGACAATGTCACACGGTTCAGTCTGCACGCACATCACGCACACACACACTGATTGATGCCAGGGCCGCACACGGGTCCATGGTTACCTAGGAGATGAGTGGTCTTGGCAGGGGCAGGAGGGCAGGGAGAGGGGCAGCCAGGGTCCGGGGCAGGTGTCCAAGAGGCTTGGGGGCAGCTCCACCACCGGCCCTCCAGCACAGCTCTGCAAGCACCCCACAACACAGCACCTCTGCACCCAGGGCTTCTGCCATCCGTGGGCGCAACCCCCAAGCACCATCAGGTCACCACAGGCGTGCTGGTGTCTGCACCACTGCTCACCGCCTCCTATGGCTGTCCCGCCATCAGCAGGGACAACTGCAGGTACAACTGTCACTGCATGACCTCACCCCATCCATCACCCAGGAACTCGCCCTCCCTCTCCACAGCCCCCATCCCACTGAGGTCAGGACAGGGGCCTGAGAGGCGCCCGGGGTCTGCCCTCCTCCAAAGCCCATCCACAGGGCTGAGGCTGCCCCACCAGAGCCTTCTGCCCGGCCCCTGGCCCCCGCAGCTCTTCCCTGCACCCCCCCACTCTGCTCCACTGCCCTGAACCCTGCAGTTGGCCCACATGGCTGCGTCCCCGCCTGCTGTGGCTTTGCTGCCCCTTCTCTGCAGCAGTGCCAATGCAAGGGCCACCTCCGAGAAGCCCTCCTTGCTACGCACCCCCACGCCCCACCATGGCTGGGTCAGGGCCCTCAACCCTGCAGCCCGTAAGGGGTCCTCTGTCCTGAGTCGGACACCCTGGCTCATTCCTGCCCTGAAGCCCCCCACCAGGCAGCGGGGGAGGCCCATGCTAGCATGGAGCTGACTGTCAGGAAGGGAGCTGAGCTGGGGGGTGGGGCCTGCTCAGCAAGAGGCCGTGTCAGCCCCTGCCCCAGGCTCCTCCCCAGGCCCCCGGCCTCCTGAAGCCGGCTACAGAAGACAGGGCCTGCCTCGGTTCACCCCAAACACCTAGCTCTGGCCAAATCTGCTGCGCTGCAAGACGCCCCTGTAAAGCTGTAAAACGGAAAGATGCTGCCATGAGAGGAGAGCCTGGCCTAGGCCACCGTCCCGCAATCACCTCAAGAGCAAGTGAAAGGCGTGCAGGCCTGTGTTGCTGGCGGCGGGGCTGAATACACCAACGGGCTCCCCAGCACCCCGAGCTCGCCTTGGGGGAGGTCCAGAGCACTAGTTAGCAGGCAAGGTCAATGTCATAGAACAGGCCATCACGGCTGGTAGGGGAGAGGGTCAGCGAGCACCGGGAGCCCCTCCGTGAGATGGCTGACAGTAGCCACGACAGCCGCGGACATGCCACGCACACAGAAGGCGCAGGGCCGGCACCCGTCCTTCTGTGACACACACAGTCTCCGCGCGTCAGAGCGGATGGCAGTCAGCACCCACACCTGTCCCCAGCCCCTGCAGACTTCTCCAGCCTCCGCACCCACCCTGTTCGCGCACACTCTGCGGCCTGTTCTCACTGCAGCTCCGGGGGGTGCGCTGGGCGTGCGCCCGGGCCCCCTGGAGCAGCTTACGCCCAGGCCTGGGGTGGCGGCCGCTCCCTCGTGGAGCGCGCTCCCGTGCCCGCCTCCGTGCTGAGGCCTCGGACGCCCGGCTGCCCTTGGTTCAGGAGGCCGTCACTTCCTGCCACCGTGAGAGCCCACGGCGCCGCCCCGCGCCCCCCGGGAGCCTGCAGAGGGGCTCGGGGACCCAGGGCGCCGGGGTGGGGCTTCCTTGTCCCAGCAGAGTCCCGGTGCGCGAGCCCCCGTGCTGTGCCTGAGGGCGCCTCGAGCCGCCCGGCCACGCAGCGCACAGGCCGGACCCGCACCGCCTGTCCGCGTGGGGGCGCCTCGAGCCGCCCGGCCACGCAGCGCACAACCGGACCCGCACCGCCTGCCCTCGCCGCCACCCCAACAAGGGGAGGAAAGCGGGACGGAGCACCGGCGTCGCCCACGTGACGTGGGGGTCTCGGTGGGGAACAGCCGAGCGCGCAACGCCCGCCAGCACGCGTCTGCGCGAGGCCGCCCGGGGGCGGGGCCTCCCCGGGACGGG
>NW_006921715.1:8143806-8178644 GCF_000298275.1 Orycteropus afer afer | reverse complement strand
TGGCGGCCTGCCCCCGCGCGGAGCGCCCCGGCCCAATTCAATGGCCATTGTCCGCCGGCGCCTTTGTTCAGGGGGCGGTCACTTCCTGCAGGAACCGAGCTGGGGCGGCGGGCAGGAAACGCGCCGGGCCGCGGCCAGACGCGGAGGCCGGGAGCCCCAGTGCGGGGCCAGCGGGAAGGGGGCTGCCCTGGGCGGGTGTGGGTCAGAGGTCAGCGGGCCAAGCCGTGGGGAGGGCGGCCTGGAGGGCTTCCTGGAGGAGGGAGCTGGCTGGGCTCTGCCGGCCAGCGTGCAGGTGGCCCCTCTCAGGGCGCGGGGGCTCAGACAGCAGAGCCCGCAGGGCTGGGAAGGGCAGAGCAGGGGCAGGAAGACCTGCAGACAGGAGTGTGTCCCTGGGTCTGTGGCCTCTTGTTGGCCCTCGGGGTGGGCTGGAGGTGGGAGACAGGTTCAAAGCCCAGCACCAGGCAAGACTCAAGTTCCAGACACTGGACTGCCTCAGGCCAGAGGAGCCACCTACTCACCTGCCACTGGGCACCAGCACCCCCATCCCTCTGTCCCCTCTGCTCTATGGCTGCTCCCCCAAAGGGTCAGACCCTGGGCAGCACCCTGATTGACCAGCCTCAGTCATGTGGTCCTACCTGGGCATGAGGTGGACAGAGGTGGGAGGAGGAGGCAGTCCCAATACCCAAGCTCCCTGGACCCAAGGCCACAGCTCACCAGGCCTCACACAGGTCCTGAAGGCTGCAAGACCAGAGGGCACTCACACTGTCCCTTCTGCCTACTCTCCTGGCCAGCAGTGCAGGCTCTGGTCTGCCCGACTTCCTGGAATCTGGCGATTCCTTCATGGTGGCCTGCAAAATCTTATTCATTAGTGGGGAAGACAGAAACCACCGGGGAACTTCAAATACCAGAACTGAGCACCAGGATTTGTCAGGTGCTGTGACAAAATACCGTGGCTCCAGCGCCTGGAACAACCCGACTGAACTCTCACAGTCCTGCAGGCCGGAGCCCCACGTGCAGGGCCAGGGCCTTCCCATCTCTTCAGCTTCTGGTGCCTCCATGGCGTGTAGACGCATCACTCATCTGCCTCTGTTGTCTGAGGGCTGTCTTCCCTCCGTCTCCTCTGTCACGGAACAGATGGGGTCACGACCCACACTACTCCCCTGGGACCTCCCGCTACCAGTAACACCTGCGAAGCCTCTCCAGCCGACAAGGGCAGGTTTGCAGGTGTGGGGCTGGGACTTCAGCACATCACCCATCACAAGGGCTGGTGAAGCCCCAAGAGGACAGGCAGGTGACTCAGAGAACTGCAGGAAGCTGCCACCGTCCTGGGCTGCAGGAGAACCTCAGGGGGCTGGTCCCTACAAGACCTGCCTTTGCACGCAGCTCCCAGGCTGGAGCCCAGCATCCTGTTCCCACAGACGCGCCCACTACCACCATCATCTTTGCCCCCACAGCCGCCCCACTAATGCAGCCTCCGTGGTCTGGGTGCTGCCCAAAAGGGAACGCCACGCTCCCGTCTCTCCCACCCTGCCCACGACTTGCAGGGACAGAGGCTATGAGGACCCCAGCCAGCAAGGCATCCGGGAAGTGGTGTGGACGAGAGGAGGGTCTGGGGTGCGCAGTGAGACTGGCAGCCCCTCGGCCACACGGCCAAGCCGAGGCTGGGAACCTCACCCACTGCCCCCTCCACAGGCAGCCACCCTGTTCCTCACCACGTGCCTAGGAAGGCCCGGGCAGCCTGGCCGTGGCTCTGCCCCAGCTCCCCATGGCCGCCTGTCTCCCCAAGCCTCCCAGCCATAAAGTAGGGCTTTGTGCAGGTGACAGGGTGACAAGAGAGCCCGCAGCTCTCAGCAATTGGTGCTCAACGGCGTCTGCATGGGGGGGTGCTCCCAGAGGGCCCGGTGTCTATGGGGCCACCGGAAGGGAGCCCCTGGCCTGAGGAGCTGGACTCCCAGGAGCACAGGTGGGGGAGTGAGTGCCTGACCTGGAAGCCCCACTGTGAGCCTGGGTCCTCTGGGAACAAACCTGTGAAGGGCAGGGGAGCCAGAGGACTCAGAGCAGACCCCATGGTGAGGGGAGGAGGAGAGGTGGCAGGGCACCCCGAGACGGCACTTCCTGGGTGGGCCGTGGGGAGAATGTAGAGCAGCTGGGCTGGAGGGTGGTCTGGTGGGCAGCAGCTGGGACCCAAGAGGTGCCAAGAGATGAAAGGCCCCCAGGGGCCTGGCCAGTGGGGCTGGGGCGTGGGAAGTGTAGCCCTCGTACGGGGGCAAGGACACGGAGCTCATGACCAGGAGCTAGACCATCACATGGAGGGATTCTCCCAGCATGCACTTGCAGTTCAGGATAAGGTTGCAGGGAGAAGCCTCTGTGCCCATGTTTTCTCCAAGGAAACCAACATGGGCATGGCCCAGGCCCTGTGGGTCTGCCCTGAAGACAGCCCTCCCCGCAAGGGGGTGCCACATCCACTGCACTCTCCCCGAGACTCAGCACTCACATCTCTTCTCCAAGGACCCCAAGGGTGCCCTCAATGCCCCCACCCTCCTGCACCTAGAGGGACCATCCCTTCCAGCCCCATGCCGCCTAGACCTCCCCGGCTTTGGCTCTGACCACGTGGGCCACTGCCCACATCAGGACCCTCTGTAGGCTGCTTCCTGAGTCCCCTGGCTCCCCTCCCCATGTGCAGGGAGGCCTCCCAACCCCTGCTCAGACCCCTGCCAGACTGTGGTGTCTACGGCTCACCTCTGCTCTCTGCCCAAGCCATGGCTGCCCTGACCTGGCCCTCCAGGGTACCCAAGCCTACATCCTGTCCCTGACCACTTCGAGCAGTGTCCCAGGGACCACGAGGCCCCAGGGCCTCCGTCCAACTGGACGCCTGAACTAGTCGCCCTGCCTGGTTCTTGCCCAGGACTCCTCCTCCAGGAAGCCCTCTTGCTGTCTCCTAGCCCTGTGGATACTGCTCAGACCCCTCTGCTGGTGGTCAGGCTGCAGGGAGGACAGGCCCGGGGCCTGCAGTGGGGTGAGGGGCCCTGCATGCCCAATCTCGCTCTGTGGGAGGCCCTGCATGAATCACTCCACAAATGCCACAAACGCAGGAAACCCCATTCTCATGGTGCTCTTTTCTCTTGCGGGAGGGAAGGTCTGTCCCCTGGAGGGCATTGTTCCTCCGTGAGCACCTTCCGGGGGGGTGGAGGGCAGCTGTGAGCCAGGCAGGGGCGCCTGGGGGTGGGAATGGGGGGCCAGTCTGCCACTAGCTGCCCTGGGCATGTGCCTGGCAGGAGCCAGGTTGGTGGTAGGGGCTGCAGGGCTAGCCAGAGCAAGGGCTGGAGCTCACCGCCTCCTGCCCCAGCACCCATCCCCCACCCCTGCCCCCTGTAGCCCTCTGGACCCCAGAGCCGCTCCCACTGGTGGGGCCTGGGAGGCCCCTCCCCACCAGTCCTACAGCCCCCTAGAGCAGGTGCTGAGCCTACATGCCCCTCTGTCCTGGGAAGACTCTGCCCCCCACCTCAGCCTGATTTCCCCAAGCCCCTGACTGCTATCTGAGGCTTGCTCAGCCAGCTGGGGAGGCAGGACTGGGCCACAGCAGCCCTGAAGGCCAGGGGCTCTGGAGGTAAGAGTCAGAGGCTGCCACAGTGAGGGGTCTGGGGGTGGGGCAAGTACTGGTCTAGGTGGGCCAGCCCCACCCCCTGTGAATGGGTGAGGGGCTTCTAAACGCACACATAGCCTCTCAGGTGTAACAGAGACTCACACACACACAGGAACACAGATACACACACAGGCACACAGACATACACACACGCAGAGGTGCATGCACACACAAGATGCACACAGGCACAGAGGGCCACACACAGGCACACACAGCGCAGAGAGGTGCACACACGGACATACAGGCACACAGACAAACAGAGGCACAGAGATATACACACTGAAACGCAGAGGTGTGTGTACACACAAGATGCACACACAGGCACAGATGGCCACACACAGAGAGGCACACGTGCAGCACAGAGAGGTGCACACATGGACATACAGGCACACAGACACACACACACACACAGAGGCACAAAGACGTACACACACGCAGAGGCGCGTGCACACAAAGGCACAGAGGGCCACACACAGGCACACACAGCACAGAGGCGCACACACTGACACACAGGCGCACAGACACACAGAGACACACACAGGCACACACAGAGGTGCGTGCACACACAGGCACAGAGGGCCACATACAGGCACACAGACACACACAGCACAGAGGTGCATACACTGACATACAGGCACACACAGACACAGGCACACACACAGAGGTGCGCGCACACACAGGCACAGAGGGCCACACACAGACACACAGACACACACGGCACAGAGATGCACACACTGACATACAGGCACAGACACACACAGAAGCACAAAGACACGCACTGAAACACAGAGGTGCGCACACACAGACACACACACTCTGAAACACAGTCACAGAGATACACACGCTGGAACACAGGCACACAGACACACACTCTGAAACACAGGCACACAGATACACACACTGGAACACAGGCACACACACTGAAACACAGGCACACAGATACACACACTGGAACACAGGCACACAGACACACACACTCTGAAACACAGGCACACAGACACACACACTCTGAAACACAGACACACAGATACACACACTGGAATACAGGCACACAGACACACACACTCTGAAACACAGGCACACAGACACAGACACAGACACACCAGAGGCACACTGTTATGAATTGAATTGTGTCCTCCAAAAATATGTGTGAAAGTGGCTGGACCCTGGTCCTGTACTCGCATAGACAGATTAGAATTTCTGGGTGATGAGTATGTGTTCTAACTTCATAACCTGAGCTCCATGTTAATCTTGTTCAGTTGAAACACTGACTTATTCTACTACTTGTAGCCATAATCACATAAGAATCCTGCCCCTGCAACCACATCCCTAACACCATAAAACCCAGGCAGGAACAGCTCACAGGACAGGGCAATCACATTCTTCAGATCCTGAGACCAAGGAAGGGACCCTGCAAAAGAAATAATGCAAATGTAAATTTACTGCTTGGACGGCAGCTCCTGGTAACAGGCCATATTTGACACGTCCCCCAGCCCACTCCCCGTGGTCAGCGTTAACCAGTTTTGAAGCCTGTACACCCCTGCCCTCCTTTACTGCCTGATGAACTAAGATGGCCGATCTAAGAGGAAACAGCAAAATACACCTGCTCAGAAGAAGTCACAGCATCCATGATGGAATACAGACTCTGTCTTAGAGACTGTGCCTGAAGGAAACTGAGGTCTGTCGTTAGGAATTTGTCACAGCCTTGTTCTGCTTCCTGACTTCCACAAAAGGGTCAGGATTTTATGAGCAACCTGCCTGCATAAGGTTTTCCAGTGATGTATCAGACAGCGTTTTGCTGTTTATAAGGTCTTTTGAAATCACGTATCCTATGGCTTTAGAAACCACTATAAAAACCCCTAGGCAGTAAGGCTTGGGGAGACGCACATGACGGTGCCTCTGGCCTAGTGTGTCTCCACCTTGCAAAGGCTACTATCCTCTTATTAAATCTCTTTCTGAGCTACAGCTGACTCTCTCACCATTATTCCGGAGCTCAGCCTGTGACAAGCCCTGTCTTTTGTTATTGCCCTCCATGTTGTGGTTACCTTGTGTGCTGTAAACCCTCACCTCTAAGGTGCTCACCAGGCAGGAGAAGAGGCAGGTTGCAGTCTACAGAAAAAGGGTGCGTCTTGAGTCTAACTCACTGAAGATATGAGAGTGATTAAACATGAGAGCAGGGACTACAGAGGCCTACCACCACCAAGATAGAAGAGCCAGGAGTGGAATGTGTCCTTTGGTTCCTGCGCTGAGAAACTCCTAGACCCAGGAAGCCTGATGCCAAGGACCTGCCCCCACAGCTGACAGAGAGTAAGCCTTCCCCTGGGGCTGGTGCCCTGAACTCAGATTTCTAGCCTCCTACACTGTGCACCAGCGCCAGGACCAGTGGAAGGCAGGTGTTTGCGTGTGTGCAGGCAGGCCGTGGTAAGCCAGCCCCAGGACCGGGGGCAGGCTGGGTAAGCAAGCAGGGCAGGGGAGAACAGGAAATAAGCAGAGAAATTTGGAACGGCTAAGGGAGACAAACTTGTCTGTCAGTTTGTCATACTGTGGTGGCTTGAGTGTTGCTGAGGCTGGAGGCTATGCCACCGGTGTTTCAAACACCAGGAGGGTTACCCATAGTGCACAGGGTTCAGCGGAGCCTCTAGACTAAGACAGTCTCAGAAGAAGGAAGAGGCCATCCACTTCTCAAAGAACCGGCCACTGAAGACCTTATGAACAGCAGCAAAACGCTGTCTGGTATATTACTGGAAAACTTTATGAACAGCCCTGAAACACTGTGCAATACAGTGCTGGAAGACGAGCTCCTCAGGTTGGAAGGCACTCAATATATGGATGGAGAAGAGCTGCCACCTCAGAGTAAAAGTGACCTTAATCATATGGATAAAGTAAAGCTTTCAGGCCCTCCATTTCCTGATGCGGCATGACTCAAAATGAGAAACAGCTGCAAACACCCATTAATAATTGGAACACAGAATGTACAAAGTATGAATCTAGGAAAACTGGAAGTTGTCAAAAAGGAAATGGAACACATAATGATTGAAATCCTATGCATTAGTGAGCTGAAATGGAATCAGATGATCATATGATCTTCTATGCCAGGAATGACAAATTGAACAGGCATGGCGTCCTAATCATTGGCACAAAGGGTGTTTCAAGATCTGTCCTGAAGCACAATGCTGTCAGTGATAAGATAATGTCCATATGCCTAAGAGGAAGACCAGCTAATACTATTACTATTTAAATTTACGAACTGTGGTAGTTAAGGTTGTTGTCAACTTGGCTGGGCCTGGCTGAGTGGCTGGGCAGCTGGTGATAGTTATTCCCCACAATGAAACTGGCAATCAACTCCATGGTGGGATCTACCACAAGAAGCTGAGTAGCTGCTTTAGGTATGTGGGCTGCTTCCCATATATAAGCAGCAGCTTTGGGAATGGTCTCTAGCTTACAGCACACCTGAACCCTGCATGTAGCCATAGTGTTGTTCAGCAGTGTGCCAACCCTGGGACTTTCAAAAGACTTGAATCAATAGCCTGCCATGTGGTTTGGTAACTTTGGGACAGTGCCTTTTCACTGGTCAACCTTGGGCTTGTCAGCTTCAGCAGCCAGCAGCTCTCAGAGTGAAGAAAAGCCTCCAGCTTCAGTGGGCCAGGGGCAGGAGGCAGAGCTGAAGCCAAGGTTGAGGGGCTTTTACTCAGCCCCTAGAACCTGGCACTTTGAATTCAGACTGAAAGCCTCCAAACTGTAAGAGAACAAACTCCTGTTTGTTGAAGCCATTCCATTTGTGGTATATTCACATTAAAGCAGCACAAGGTAACCAGAAACAGACACCAACCACCAAAGCTAAAGATGAGGAAATTGAAGATTTCTACCAACTTCTGCAGTCTGAAATTGACCGAACATGCAATCAAGATGTGTTAATTATCACTGGTGATTGGTATGTGAAAGTTGGAAACAAAGAAGAATCAATAGTAGTTGGAAAATACGGTTTTGGTGACAGAAATAATGCTGGAGATCACATGACAGAATTTTGCAAGACCAACGACTTCTTCATCGCAAATACCCTTTTTCAACAATTCAAACAGCAGCTACACACGTGGACTTCTCAGACAGAGTGCACAGGAATCAGACTGACTACATCTGTGACAAGAGGCAATGGGGAAGCTCAGAATCTTCAGCCAAAACAAGGCCAGGACCTAATTGTGGAACAGACCATCAACTGCTCATACGCAAATTCAGTTGAAGACAATTAAAACAAGTCCATGAAAGCCAAAATATGACCTTGAATATATCCCTCCTGAATTTAGAGACCATCAAAAGAATAGATTTGATGCACTGAAGACCAATGACCGAAAACCAGAAGAATTGTGGGATGACATCAAGAACATCGTCCATGAAGAAACCAAGAGGTCATTAAAAATACGAGAAAGAAAAAAACAGAAATGGATTGTCAGAAGACTCTGAAACTTACCCTTGAACAAAGAATGGCTAAAGCAAATGGAAGAAATGACAAGATAAAAGAGCTGAACAGAAGATTTGAAAGGGTAGCTGAAGAAGGCAGTTGATTATTATAATAAAATGTCCAAAGACCTGGAGTTAGAAAGCCAAAAGGAGAGAATGTGCTCAGCATTTCCCAAGCTGAAGAACTGAAGAAAGAGTTTAAGCCTTGAGTTGCAGTATTGAAAGATTCTATGGGCAAAATTGAAACTGCACTGAAGGAAATGGCGAAGAACAAAGGCTCCAGGAATTGACGGAATACCCACTGAGATGTTTTAACAAACAGATGCCCCACTAGAGGCACTCACTTGGTTATGCCAAGAGATTTGGAAGACAGCTACCTGGCCAACTGACTGGAAGAGATCCATATTTGTACCCATTCCAAAGAAATTATCGAACAATATCATGAATATTGCACACAAGTAAGATCGTACTGATGAGAATTCAAAAACAGTTGCAGCAGTATGTTGACAGAGAACCAGAGGTACAAGCTGGATTCCAAAGAGGATGTGGAACAAGGGATATCATAGCTGCTTTTAGATGGATCCTGGCTCAAAGCAAAGAACACCAGAAAGATGTTTACTTGTGTTTTATTGACTATGCAAAGGCATTTGATTGTGTAGATCATAACAAATTGTGGATGACATTGAGAAGAATGGGAATTCCAGAACACTTTACTGTGCTCATGAGGAACCTGTACGTTGACCAGGAGGCTGTTGTTCAAACAGAACAAAGAAACACTGCATGGTTTAAAATCAAGAAAGGAGTGCGTCAGGGTTTCCCCATTCTTATTCAATCTGTATGCTGAGCAAATAATCCAAGAAGCTGGACTATATGAAGAAGAACATGGCATCAGGATTAGAGGAAGAATCATTAATAACCTGCAATACAACTTTGCTTGCTGGAAATGAGGATGACTTGAACCACTTACGATGAAGATGAAGAATACAGTCTGCAGTATGGATTACATCTCAGTATAAACAAAACATAAATCCTCACAACTGGACCTATAAGCAGCATTATGATAAATGGAGAAAAGATAGAAGTTGTCAAAAACTTCATGTTGCTTGGTTCTACAATCGATGCCAATGGAAGCAGCAGTCAGGACATCAGACGACATATAGCACTGGGTAAGTTGGCTGCAAGGGACCTCTTTTAAGTGCTGAGGAGCAAGGATGTCTCCTTGAGGACTAAGGTGTGCCTGACACAAGCCATGATATTTTCAATCATCTTGTATGCATGTGAGAGCTGGACAGTGAATAAGGAAGACCAAAGAAGAATTGATGCTTCTGAGTTGTGGTGCTGGCAAAGAATGCTGAAAGTATTGTGGACTGCTAAAAGAACTAATAGATCTGTCCTGGAAGAAGTGCAACTGGAATGCTCCTTGGAAGCGAGAATGGCCAGACCTACTGGCCATTCGTCTCACCTACCTTGGTCATGTTGTCAGAAGGGACCATTCCCTGGAGAAGGATGTCATGCTTGGTAAGGTGGAGGGTCGACAAAAGAGGGGAAGGCCCTCAATGAGATGGATTGACACAGTGACTGCTACAATAGGCTCAAGTATAGCAAGGATCATGGACCTGGCGTGGGACTGGGTATATTTCGTTCTGCTGTGCATAGGGTCGCTATGAGTCAGACACAACTCAATGGCACCTAACAACAAAAAAAAAAAAACAATGGGCAAAATATTGAGTGATGCAAGAAACATCAAAAGAAGATGGAAGGAATACACAGAGTCACTGTACCAAAAAGAATTGGTTGATGTTCATCCATTTCAGGAGGTGGCATATGATCTAGAACCAATGGTACTGAAGGAAGAAGTCAAAGCTTCACTGAGGGAATTGGTGAAAAACAAGGCTCCAAGAATTGACGGGATACCCATTGAGATGTTTCAACAAACAGATACTGCACTGGAGGAACTCACTTGGTTATGCCAACAGATTTGGAAGACAGTGCTATCTGGCCAAATGACTGGAAGAGATCCATATTTGTACCCATTCCAAAGAAAGGTCATCACACAGAATGTGGAAATTATTGAACAATATCATTGATATCACACGCAAGTAAGATCTTACTAAAGATAATTCAAAAACGGTTGCAGCAGTATACTCACAGAGAGCTTCCAGAACTGCAAACTGGATTCAAAGTTTCCAGCGAGGGATATCACTGCTGATGTCAGATGGATCTTGCCTCAAAGTAAAGAATACCATAAAGATGTTTACTTGTGTTTTATTGACTATGCAAAGCCATTTTATTGTGTGGATCATGACAAATTTGTGGATAACATTGACAAGAGGAATTTGGAACACTTACTTGTACTCATGAGGAGACTGTACATAGACCAGGAGGCTGTCATTCAAACAGAACAAGGGGATACTGCATGGCTTAAAATCAGGAAGGGAGTGCATCAGGGTTGCAGCCTTTCAGTATACCTATTCAATCTGTATGGTGAGCAAACAATCCGAGAAATGGGACTGTATGAATAATAACGTGGCATCAAGTTTGGAGGAAGGCTCATTAACCACCTGAGATACACAGATGACACAACTTTGCTTGCTGAAAGTGAGGATGCCTTGGAGCACTTACTGATGAAGATCAAAGACTACAGGCTGCAGCATGGATTACACCTTGACACAAAGAAAACAAAAATCCTCACATCTGGACCAATAAGCAGCATCATGATGAATGAGAATAGACTGAATTTGTCAAAGACTTCATATTGCTTGGTTCTACAATTGACGCCAATGGAAGAAGCAGTCAAGAGCAAAAGATGTAATTGCCCTGGGCAAATCTGCTGCAAAAGACCTCTTTCAAGTGCTCAAGAGCAAAGATGTCTCTTTGAAGACTAAGGTGTGCCTAACTCAAGCTATGGTGTTTTTAATCACCTGATACGCATGTGAAAGCTGGACAATGAATAAGGAAGACTGAAGAAGAGTTGATGTGTTTGAGTTGTGGTATTTGTGAAGAATACTGAAATTACAATGGTGTGGTGGTTAAGTTTGTGTGTCAACTTGGCTGGGCCTGGCTGAGTGGCTGGGCAGCTGGATGTAGTATCCCCCATGATGAGACTGGTAATCAACTCCATGGTGGAATCTACTGGAGCAGCTGAGTAGCTTCCTTACGGATGTAGTCTGCTTCCTGTATATAAGGAGAAGCCTTGGGGAATGGTCTCTAGCTTATGGCATGCTTGAGCCCTGGATGTAACTGTGTCGATGTTCAGCAGCCTGCCATGCTCTGCCAATCTTGGGACTTTCAATGGATTTTAATCAATGGCCTGCTGTGTTGTGTGGTAATATTGGAACTGTACCTTTTTACTTGTTGACTTTGAGTTTGTCAGTCTCAGCAGCCAGCAGCCAGCAGAGTAAAGAAACACCTCCAGCTTCACTGGGCCAGGAGCAAGAGGCCGAGCTGAAGCTCAAGGTTGAGGGGCTTTCACCCAGCCCCTAGAGCCAGGTACTTTGAACTTGGACTTAAAGTGTCCAACTCTAAAAGAATAAATTTCTGTTTATTAAAGTCATCCCATTTGTGGTATATTCTTGTCAGACCAGCACTAGGGAACCAGAACACATGAACTGCCAGAAGAATGAACAAATCTGTTCTGGAAGAAGTGCTGGAATTCTCCTTGGAAGTGAGAATGGCCAGAATTCGCCTCACCTATTTTGGTCGTGCTGTCAAAAGGGACCATTCCCTGGAGAACGTGCTTGGTAGAGTGGAGGGTCAGAGAAAAGGGGAAGGTTCTCAGCGAGATGGCCTGACACAGTGGCTGCAGCGATGGGCTCAAGCACAGCAGGGGTTGGGAGGCTGGTGCAGGACCAGGTGGTGCTTTGTTCAGCTGCACGTGGAGCCACTGTGAGTCAGAACTGATTCAGTGGCATCTAACAACAATAACCAAAACAGTAATAATAATAAAAAAAAATCTGTAACTGTAGAAGGAGCAGATGAACATTGTACTCATCCAACAGAATGGCACAACAAAGGAAACAAAGAGCAAAAAGCTTGTTGTTGTTAGGTGCCATGGAGTTGTCTCCGACTCACAGTGACCCCCACTGCAGAACAAAACACTGCCTGGTCCTGTGCCAGCCCCACAATCCCAGCTACACCTGAGCCCATCACCACTGACACTGTGTCAATCCATCTCATTGAGGGCCTTCCCCTTCTTTGTTGACCTTCCACCCTACCAAACATGACATCCTTCTCCAGAGAATGGTCCCTTCTCACAACATGACCAAAGTAGGTGAGATGAAGTCTGGCAATTCTCGCTTCCAAAGAGCATTCCAGCTGCACTTCTTCCAGAACAGATTTGTTAGTTCTTCTGGTAGTCCATGGTATTTTCAGCATTCTTAGCCAGCACAACTCAAAAGCATCAACTCTTCATCGGTCTTCCTTATTCATTGTCCAGCTCTCACATGCATATGATGCAATTGAAAATACCATGGCTTGTGTCAGGTACACCTTAGTCCTCAAGGGATACCTTTGCCTTCAGCACTTAGAAGAGGTCTTTTGCAGCTGACTTGCCTCGTGCTATACATTGTCTGCTGTCCTGACTGCTGCTTCCATTGGTGTTTATTGTCAAATCAAGTAATATGAAGTCTCTGACAACTTCAATCTTTTCTCCATTTATTGTAATGCTGCTTATTGGTCCAGTTGTGAGGATTTTTGTTTTCTTTATATTGAGATGTAATCCATACTACAGACAGTATTCTTCAATCTTCATCAGTAAATGCCTCAAGTCATCCTCACTTTCAGCAAGCAAAGAAGTTTCGTCAGCATATCACAGTTTGTTATTGATCATTCCTCCAATCCTGATGCCATGTTCTTTTTTATATAGTGCAGCTTCTAGGATTATTTGCTCAGCATACAGACTGAATTGAATAAGTGTGGTGAAAGGATATAATCCTGACGCACTCCCTTCTTGATTTTAAACCATGCAGTATCCCTTTGTTCTGTTTGCAAATAACAACCTCCTGGTCTATGTACAGGTTCCTCATGAGTACAGTTAGGTGTTCTGGAATTCCCATTCTTCTCAATGTTACCAAAAATTTTTTATGATCCACACAATTGAATGCTTTTGCATAGTCAATAAAACACAACTAAATATCTTTCTGGTATTCTTGGCTCTGAGGCAAGATCCATCTGACATCAGCAATGATATCCCTCGTTCCATGTCCTCTTCTGAATCCAGCTTGCATTTCTGGAAGTTCTCTGTCAATGTACTACTGCAACCATTTTTTAATTATCTTCAGTAATATTTTACTTGTGTGTGATATCAATGATATGGTTTGATAATTTCCACAGTCGGTGGGATCACCTTTCTTTGGAATGGGTATAAATATGGATTTCTTCTGGCATAGATGAGTGAGTGCCTCCAGCGCAGCATCTGTTTGTTGAAACATCTCAATGGGTATCCTGTCAATTCCTGGTCCCGTTTTTTGCCACTTCCTTCAGTGCAGCTTTGACTTCTTCCTTCAGTACCATTGGTTCTTGATTACATGCCACCTCTTGTAATGGATGAACATTGGTACAGTGATTCTGTGTATTCCTTCTATCTTCTTTGGATGTTTCTTGCATCATTCAATATATTGCCCATAGAATCTTCCAATATTGCAACTTGAGGCTTAAATTTTTTCTTTAGTTCTTTCAGCTAGAGAAATGCCAAGTGTGTTCTTCCCTCTTGGTTTTCTAACTCCAGGTCTTTGCACATTTCATTATAATAACTGACTGTCTTCTCAAGCTGCTCTTTGAAATCTTCTGTTCAGCTCTTTTATCATTTTTTTTTTTCCCTTTGCTTTAGTTACTTTCCATTCAAGGGCAAGTTTCAGAGTCTCTTTTGAAATCCATTTTGGTCTTTTCTTCCTTTCCTGTCTTTTTGATGACCTTTTGCTTTCTTCATGAATGATGTTCTTGATGTCATCCCACAATTCTTCCAGTTTTCGGTCATTGGTGTTCAATGCACCAAATCTATTCTTTAGATGGTCTCTAAATTCAGGAGAGACATATTCAAGGTCATATTTTGGCTCTCGTGGACTTGTTTTAATTGTCTTCAACTTCAACTTGAACTTGCATATGAGCAATTGATAGTCTGTTCCACAATCAGCTCCTGGCCTTGTTTTGGCTGAAGATATTGAGCTTTCTCATCACCTCTTGCCACAGATGTAGTCAATCTGATTCCTGTGTACTCCATCTGGTGAAGTCTGCATGTATAGCCACCATTTGTGTTCTTGAAAAAAGTTATTTGCAATGAGTAAGTTGTTGGTCTTGCAAAATTCTATCGTGTGATTTCCAGAATTATTTCTATCACCAACGCCAAATTTTCCAACTATCAGTGATTCTTCCTTCTTTCCAACTTTTGCATTCCAATCACCAGTGATAATCAGCACAACTTGATTGCATGTTTAGTGAGTTTCAGACTGCAGAAGCTGGTAAAAATCTTCAATTTCCTCATCTTTGTCTTTGGTGGTTGGTGCATAAATTTGAGTAATAGTAGTATTAACTGGCCTTCCTTGTAGGTGTACGGATATTATCCTATCACTGACAACACTGTACTTCAGGATAGATCTTGAAACATTCTTTGTGATGATGAATGCCACTCCATTCCTCTTCAATCTGTCATTCCAAGTATAGCAGATCATATGGTTGTGTGATTCAAAATGGCCAAAACTGGTCCATGTCAGTTCACTAATGCCTAGGATATCAATCTGCATGCATTCCGTTTCATTTTTGACAACTTCCAATTTTCCTAGATTCATACTTCATACATTCTATGTTCCGATTATTAATGGATGTTTGCAGCTCTTTCTCCTTAGTTTGAGTTGTGCCACATCAGTAAATGGAGGTCCCAAAAGTTTCACTCCATCCATATCCTTAAGGTCGGTTCTGCTCTGAGGAGGCAGCTCTTTCTGTTGTATCTTGAATGTCTTCTTTCTGGCCATGTATCAGACAATGTTTCTAGGCTATTCATAAAGTTGTCCAGTAGTGTATTAGACAGTGTTTCTCTGCTATTCATAAGGTTCTTCCTGACCAGTTCTTTGATGGATCCTCTTCCTTCTTCTGAGTCTGTCTCAGTCCGGAAGCTCTGCTGAAACCTGTCCACCATGGGCAACTCTGCTGGCATTTGAAACACTGGTGGTACAGCTTCCAGCCTCACAGCAATACACAAGTCACCACAGAATGACAAAATGACAGACAAGTTCATCTCCTTTAGCTGTTCCAAACAAGAGCTCAGTGAACACAAAATCACAGGGCTGACTATAACAGTAACTACAATAGGTACAAACAGGTTAGACCTGCTGGTCAGAATCAGAGACTCAGAGTGGACATGAGAGAAAACATCCAAGAACCAGCAAGACACTTCCAAAATACACACTTAAAAGAAAAGGAAACATAAAGCTTGGAAATAAAAGCCAGGGGATTATAATCCAAAGAAAGCTAGGATATTTTAATGAATAAAGAATAGATTTTAAGGTGACAACATCACAAAGGACACAGACAGATACCACACAGCTGTGGAATGAACACAGATCCAGAAAATGTAACATATATGTAATTAGAAACATAGCCTCAGAAGACATAAAGTACCAGATGACAGCTGACTCAACTGTAGTGTAGCTGACAGGTACACTCCCATTCCTGTTGGAAATGGACAGCTCAAGCATCCACAAGCAAAAATGTGGGCAATATGGATAACTCAGTAAGCAGAGAATACACTCTCTTCCCAGTACAAATGGAACATTCTGCAAACTGACACAGATTAGTTCCAAAGGAGGCCTCAGAACGGCTTGAAACTTAGGAGCAGCCACACTGGAGGCAAACAACGAAGCAAAGTCTTCAAGGCTCTCAAAGGGATCTCCTACGTAGAATTCTATACCCAGCCAAGCTATACTTCAGTACAAGGGCACAATAAAGACACTTCAGATGTACAATGTGCAGCCTTTCTCAAGAAGCTACTGGAGGATGTGCTCCATCCAAATGAGCGTGTAAACTAGGAAAAGAGAAGCCCCAGCATATAGACCCAGGACCTGACACAGGAGCTAGGGGACGTGAGACCCCAGGGGCTGTGAAGGGAGCTGTCCAGAGGGCAGCTGTGCCCCAGGGGGAGAGGCAGCCATCCAGGGTAGACAGTGTCCCCCAGGAGTGTCTGCTCTGACCCACACCTGATTACCTGAGGTGGCCTTGGTGTGCTCAGAAGCAGAAATGCAGAATATCCCATTCCCCTACCGCCAGACACCCTGAATGGGGAAGTGTCCTTGCTCACTGGCACTGCAAACTAATTCTTGTAACCACTCAGGGGGGTTATGTCCAGCTTCTCCTGAAGCCTTAGCTGACACAGGGAGGCCGAGCTGACCTGCAGCTTGTCCAGGTAGGTGGTGTGTAGTTCAGGGACATACACACAGGTAGTAAAAGGGTTCAGCAGAGCGAGGAAGAGTTATGACTGAGCCTGGGTGGAGATGATCTGGTGGGGGATGGGGAGAAGAGGGACCCAGGAGGGGACTCCAGACAGCTCCCCGGGCACTGGGATGTGCTATTTCTCTAGCTGGCTCCCACTTGTTATGTTATGATTAGTCTTCAAATTGTGCAGGATGCAAATATACCCCACAAGCTCTCACACATGGATGACACACTTCACACTTTGCACACTCAGGCAATGGTGCCTGTTAATGAGGGGACTGTGTGTACCCTACACTTGTGCTGGAGCCCTAGCCCCACACCTGCATCCTGGAGATGAAGTTCTAGCAGCGCAGAGTGTCCTAAACTGCCACTTCTGAGTTAAATGAAGCAAGGTAGACACAGGGACAAGGAGGAAAATAGGCCCCACATGACAACTGCTACACAACAAGGAATGCCAGGCTTCAGAAGCTGAGACAAGGACCTCCCACCAAAGCAAGTGCCCTGCAAGAAAACCTCTGGCCCTGAACCGTGAGAAGACACATCTGTTTGTTAAAGCTACCCATGTGTGGCACTCTGTTACAGCAGCCCTAGCTAACTAAGTACCCCTTTCCACTAGCGGAAATCTGGCAGAAGTGGATGGCACCACAGTGCACCCAAAAACAAAGGGCACAGATTAGCATGCACAGAGCATGGACAGTGTCAGGCACAGGGAATGGGGTGCACAAGGCACCAAGCATCGTGAACATACGAAGTCTCCCCAGCTAATCTTAAACGAAGACAATGCCAAGAGACATTCCTGCCATGATTTTAAAGAACATTCAAATTTGTTCTAAAATTTGCACAGAAAAATGAAGATCAAGTACAAGTAAGTTAAATTTGTGGTGGGATAAAACCTAAGTTAGGGGAGCAAGCTTGGTGGGGCATCTACCTCCTTTGACATCGGGAGACTCAGTCTACCTGCTCTGACGTCATGAGGTGACATCACCACCAACTGCAGCCCCAGACTGATTCCTAGGAGGTGGAAGTCACACGTATCTCCTCTCTCCAACCTTCTTACTGACTCTCACACCAGCTGTCCCTCCCACAGCACTCTGCTTTTCTGCTGGATGCCTTACTTCATTGCAATGTCCACACAGAACTCACGGAAAACACTCATGATTATAGGGTTTACTAGGGAAGTAACTTTGCTATTCATAAGGTTTTCCCTGGCCAATTCTTTGAGAAGTGGATGGCCTCTGCACTACTTGGGCAAGTGTTGCAAAGCTGTTTGGCTCCATAGAGAAGTGTCCGGAGGCACTTCACGGTGCCAGGAAGCCTGCTTGAAGGTGCTCCACTCTCGAGGTGAGTCAGCAAGCCTACTGTAACCACCTTGTTGTTTCTGGTGTTACAGCTCACTGTCTCCTGGGTCTAGGAAGCTCTCAGTGCAGGGACCCCAGGCCCAAAGGATGGGCTCTGCTGTCTTCTTCCTGGTGACAGTGAGGGCCCCCTTCCCCACTCTGGGATGACTCATTTTAAGCCTAGCCAGATGGCAAAACTGACCAATGCCCTCGTTAGGGTTCTGCACATCTTATTTGTGTAGTCTCACCCCCACAAGTGTGCCATGCGCCTTATTTGCATTATTAGCAAGCTGTCCAAGCCCAATGGTGGGCCACAAGCACCTTATTTGCATAGTCCCACCAAGTGACATGAAAACGACCCGTTGTACTGCAGGGGAGGACTTGCCTACTGAAATAGGAAGATGTACCTCAAAGCCATGGCGATGAAATGGGGCAATGGGGCACAGGAGTTGAGGAAGCGAGCCCTGGAATAGAACAGGAAACCTGAGAACAGAAGCTTGGATCTTTGGGAGACCCTGACTGAGGTGGGCAAGTGCACTGGGCTGAGCTCAGCAGCCAATCTGTTTATGCAGCTCAAGCCAAGGGGCTTCTGCCTGGAAACACCAGGCAGGTGCAGAGAAAGGCCCTCCCAGACAGCAGAATGTGGAGGACCCCCAAAGTGAGAGGCTGGTTTGTCCTCACAGTGAAGCCCACCCCTAACAGCCCACCGTACACATGACTAGAGTGTCTGGTCTGAGAACAACCAAGAAGGTCTGCCCCTTTCGTTTGTTCTTTCTCTTTCTGGAAACAAAGGGAGCAGAGATGATGAACCTGGACCAGGGCAAAAACCAACTACAACATCGTCCACGAGGTAAGAGACTGCATCCGAGACAAGGACATGATACCACAGGACAGAAACATGGGACAAGCGTGAATGTGAGAAGACTGAAATAGGATGGCAGAAATAGAAAACACAGATGTATCGGAAGATAAAGCTGAAAACTCAAACTAAAGGACAAAAAGGCAAAAATAAGACAGAGAAGTTAGAAGTTCAGTCCACAAAATCCCACGTCCAACTGATAGGTGTTCTAGAAAGAAAATGGAGGAAACATTATAAAAGCAAGAACACGAGGCTGTCTCATAAACACAAGGACACATTCCCAGATGGAGAAGTTTGACAGCTGGGCTGATGAACGAGAGACCCAATCAGGATGGCGGATAGGGCTCAAGTGCTTTCATGGAGGGCAGTGCCCACAAAGTGTCCTGCACAGAGATCAGCAATGGGAGCTAGAGACAATGGGCCAAGGCCTTCGTGGCACTGAGGGAAAATGGTTTTCAAACTGGAATTCACCATTTGGCCAAGTACCAGCCAAGCAGGAGGGGGCTGTGAGTATAACACACACATGGTCTCAACCCACGAAACCTCTCTCCAAAGCTGAGGACGTGGGTCATTGAAGAGAGGGGGTGAAACGAGGAGGAGGCAGCTGTGGGATCAGACACGGGGGGGATGGAACCTGGAGCAGCTAAAGGGAATTTCCGAGAGGAGGAGGGGCACCCGGCCAAGTGGCAGGAGGGCAGAGGGCTGCCACCATGGAATAACAGGTTCTAGAACAATCCCACACAGCTGACCCAGTGGGAAGAGGCACTGAGGGCAGTTTATGGGAATGCAGGAGCCCTTGATAAAAAGTATCAACAGGTACGCAGAAACAAGGAAGGGGCAGTCATCAAAGTTCAGAACTACCACGAAAGTGCTCTTGGAATTCAACACATCTGTGGTGGTTAAGTGTGTGTCAACTTGGCTGGACCCGGTTGAATGGCTGGGCTGGAGGCAGTATTCCCCATGCTGACAATGGTAATCAGCTCCATGGTGGAATCTACTATGAGCAGCTGAGTAGCTGCCTTTGGGTATGTGGTCTGCTTCCCGTATATAAGACACAGCTTTGGGAATGGTCTCTAGTTTACGGCACTAGTTTGAACCACCAGCCTTCTGGTTAGCTTGAACCCTGCATGTAGCTGCGTCATTGTTCAGCAGCCTGCCATGCTCTGCCGACCTTGGGACTTTCAATGGACTTGAGTTAATGGCCTGCTGTGGGGTTTGGTAACATTAGGACTGTGCCATTTTATTTGTCGACCTTGGGCTCATTAGCTTCAGCAGTCAGTAGCTGCCTGAGTGAAGAGATGCCTCTAGCTCCAGTGGGACAGGAGCAGGAGGCAGAGCTGAACCCCAGGGTTGAGGGGCTTTCACCCAGCCCCTAGAGCCTGGCACTCTGTACTCAGTTAATGCCTCCCAACTGTAAGAGAATAAACTCCTGTTTGTTCAAGCCATCCCATTTGTGTATATTCTTGTCAGAGTGGTACTAGGTAACCAGAACAACATCTCATCTGTTTATTTACTGCAGTAAAACACATGTAACAAAACTTGCCATTTGAATCACCTTAGGGGTACTACTTGCCTGCTAACCAGACGGCTGGCGGTTCAAACCCACCAGCCACTCCTCGGAAGGAAGGTTGGGCAATCCTACTTCCGTAGTGATACTGCCTCGGAAACCCAAGGAGGGGTCGCTATGAGTCGGGGCCGACTCGACGGCACATAACAACAACAACAACAACAGGGGTACTACTCAGTGACGTTAATTACATTAACCATGTAGGGCAACCCCCACCACCATACATTTCCAGACCATTTCATGCCCCAAACAAAAGCTGCCCCTTCAGCAATCACACCCCTCCCCAGCCCCTGCTTACCACAAATACACTGTCTCTGTTAATTTGCCAATTCTAGGTATTTCATCGAAGTGTGATCACACAGTATCTGTCCTTTTGTGCTTGGTTTATTTCACCCAGCATGTTTCCAAGGTTCACCCATGTTGTAGCATGAATCAGAACTCCATTCCTCTTTATACTCACTGTGGTAGATAAATCTGTATGTCAACTGGCTGGGCCTGGTTGAGTGGCTGGGCAGCTGGTGGTAGTTATTCCCCAAGATGCGATTGGTAATCAACTCCATGGTGGAATCTACCATAAGCAGTAGCTGCCTTTGGGAATGTGGTCAGCTTCCTGTATATAAGGAGAAGCCTTGGGGATAGTTTCTAGTTTATGACATGCTTGGATCCTGCATGTAGCTGAGTCGTTGTTCAGCAGTCTGCCATGTTCTGCCGACCTTGGGACTTTCAATAGACTTAAATTAATGGCCTGCCGTGTGGTTTGGTAACATCGGGACTGTGCCTTTTTACTTCTCAACTTTGGGCTTGTCAGTCTCAGCAGCCAGCAGCTGTCTGAGTGAAGAAAAGCCTCTAGCTTCAGTGGGCCGGAAGCAGGAGGCAGAGCTGAACCCCAAAGTTGAGGGGCTTTCACCCAACCCCTGAACTTGGACTTAAAGCCTCATGTAAGAATAAACTCATTTGTTCAGCCATCTCATTTGTGGTGTATTCTTGTCAGAGCGGCACTAAAGAACCAGAACACTCACAAAACCAAACTCGCTGCCGTTGAGTCAGATCCAACTCACAGAGACCCCTCCTTGGGTTTCTGGGGCAGTATCACTACGGAAGTAGATTGCTTAATCTTCCTTCTGAGGAGTGGCTGTTGGGTTTGAACCACCAGCCTTCTGGTTAACAGTCAAATGCCTTAGGTGCTAGGCCACCAGAGCTCCTTATGGGCCAAGTAATATTCCATTGTATGTCAGACCACACTGCATTTCTCCATCATGTTTGGAGACATGAGTTGTCTCCATCTTTTGGCTGCTGTGAATAAAGTCGCAATAAATACTGATGAACAAGCATCTGCACTGAACCCCTGCTTCCGAGTCTTCTGGGTTTACACCAAGGAGCAGAACTGCTGAGTCTTCTGGGAATTCTGTTCCGGGTTCATATCGAGGAGCAGAATTGCTGGGTCTCACAGGAAACAGCTTTCTCCAGAGGCTGAACATTCTGCAGTCACACTGTAGCGACCTCCTCTGTCAGCATGAGTGTTAATTTCCCCCGGTGGGAATACAAAGGGTGTCTGTGGAGCTGCTGGTTCACCGATGCTCTGGGCTCACGTTCCTGCTGGGGCAGGCCTGCAAGGCAGGGTGAGGGGCTCAGAGGCTGGACAAGGTGGCCCCTCAGCCCAGGGTCCACAGCCAGACGCTACCACAGGCAGGAAGTGGCCTGTGTGCAGCTGTGACCCTGGCCGTCAGGTGGAGTGGGTTCTGGGTAGGCTGTGTGTGAGCACTGTGTCGGTTTAACAAAATGTCTCCAAGTGGGGGCCTCAAACAAGCTTATTCTCCTGAGGTCTGGAGGCACTGGGCGGGTTAGTTCCTCTCAGAGGCTCTTTGGGAGAAACCGTGTCAGGCCGCTCTCCCACCTTGTCCACATTCCTCTCATCCTGTAAGGACCCCTGTCCTGGCATCAGGGCCCACCCCAAGCCAGTATGACTTCATCGTTATTCCATTCCATCTGCACAGACCCCACTTCCAAATGTGGCGGCAGGCACAGCACTGGGAGTTCAGGTTTCAGCTTACCTCTCCTGGGGCACAATTCAACCCACAGCAGGTTTTCTGGCAAGTGGTCTCTGGCCCCCAGGACACTGGGTGGCCTGGCCAAGGGTGTGAAGTGCAGTTCCCTATAGTTACAAGGGCAACAATTCATCTTCAGTGATGGCCCCAACAAACCATGTTCCTAGTCTTCCCACTGTGTGTAGTCCCCACCCCATGGATCTGGGACGGCCTGGCACTTTCTGACCCACAGGGGGGGCTTCACAGCTCTGCCCGGGCCTTTGGAAGCATGCTCTGTGGGCAGCCAGCTGCCATGGAAGAGGTCTGACTGCTCAGGACCGCTATGTTGTGAGCAAGCCCAACAGCCACCTGGGGCGACCACGTGCAGCACGGCGGGGCCAGGCCTCCCTTCCAGCCAACCCCAGGACAGCAAATGGGGGACAGGCCGTTCATGCCACTCCAGCCCCCCGGGGGGGAACTGCCTAGAGGCCCAGGCAAGCCGACTGTGACGGACGCGACAAGAGGCGTTACAATCCCCTGCGCTTTGGGTCGGTCTGCTACCCAGCACTGGGTAGCTGGGACCCAGTAGGCTCCGTCCCCGCCACCTGGCCAGCCCCACGTGGGGCCACGGTTCAGCGAGCCGGCCAGTCGACGGCCAAGAGGGCCGCAGGCCCGAGTTTCTGAACGTCAGGTCATGCCCAGCCGGCCCTGGCGAAGCACAGGTGACACTACCGCGGCCCCGTAGCCCGGGCCCCGCTGGGAGTTCCTGTAGCGCGAAGCTCCTCACTCCAGAACGGCCTGGCCTCGCTGGCGGCCCCGCCAACCCCGGTCTGGTCCCGAGAAGCCGCAGAAGCCGACCTGCCACAGCCCCTGAGACGCCCAGGCCCCAAGCGCGCCCCTGGGGAGCAGCGAGCAGCAGGACTGAGGGGGACCCGAGGCCGAGGGACGCCGCTCACCTGCGCGCGCCGCGCCGCGCCGCTCCCCGCCTCGCCCCCGCCCCGCGCATGCCCAGAGGCCCTTTCCCACCCGCCTCGCCTCGGAGTCGGCCCAGCCCGTTCCTGCCCTGGGCGCGCCGCCATGGAGAGGATCGAGGGGGTGGCCGTGAGCCGCTGCGTCGACTCGCCTTACCTGCGGCCACTCACGCTGCACTACCGTCAGGTGAGCATGCGCCGGCTCCCGTCCGCCTCGCGCAACTCCCTTGTCCGCTCGCCCCCCCAACCCCGGCCGGCGCCCCGCCCCGCGCCCGGGGCCCCGCCCACTGCAAGGCTCCCCGCCCCTCTCCCTGGGGCCCCGCCCACTGCACCGGCGCCCCGCGCCCCGCAGGCCCCGCCCCACCGAGCGCCCTAATCCCCGCCTGCCCCAGCTGAATGCTGGTCTCTGCGAGCGGCCTGGCCTCTGCCCGTTGGGTCGCGGGTTCGCGGCCAGGCTGAGCGCCCAGCCCGGGGAGGGGCCAAGAGAGGGACACCTGGGGGCACCGCTCTTCCCTCCAAGCAAGGGGCCCTCCCTGGGCCTTCTCCGTCCCTTGGGGCAATGGGACGTATCCAGCGCCCCGGGGATGAGGAAAGAACTTTCAGAGATCATTGCCTTGATGCCTGTACTTGAAGGAAGAGTTAGAGGGGCAGAAGAGGACGCCTTCCAGGCGGCCAGGGGAATGGAGGCTGGGGGCAGACCTGGGTGGGGACTGGAGGGCCGGCCTCTGGGGTCCTGGCAGCGGCCGTCCGGTGGGCTTCCCAGGTCCCTGAGGTCTCCACCTGCTTGTAGAAAGCTGCCCAAGTGCAGCCCTTCCACCGGGAGGGCAGCACCTCCCCACCCTGTGCCCCTGACACACTGCGAGCTCCGGAGAGCAGGGCCAGGAGCGCATGGCTGGCGCAGACGGCCCTCCCCTCACCCAGGCTGGGCCCTCCTGAGCACCTGCCCGCCCCCTTCTCGGCCCGCACCTGCCGTTTCCGGTGTGTCTTCGCTGGCCCCCAGTCATGGCCTCCAGCTAGGGCTCCTCCATGGCCATCAGTTGACCCGCCCTCCTGGCCAGCGCCACCCCTCCCTGTGCCTGCAGTGTCCTCCCCTCCCCTACTCTCCAGGCCCCTTCCTCTGGGAAGTTACTGCTGAAGGCCCCCACTTCCACTTCAGCCTGAGCGAGGCCCCAGCCCCTCATCTCCCCCTCGTGGTGTAGTCCTATGAGCTCCAAGAGGCTGGGAATTCATACCCAGGTATAGGCCCAGGTTGGCACCTGGTCTTGGGCGGCACCAGGCCAGTTGTGGGACTGAGGGGGGGGGATGTGTATGTGTGGGAGATGTCACTGCTCTCTTCCCTGGCACTGACCCAGGGTGGAAGTCTGGTAGCCATAGGAACACTGGCTTTGGCTGCACAGCCCCCGAGGGGCTGGGGCTCTAGGGGCAGGTGGGTGGATGCAGGGTGCCCATGGTTGGGCTGTGGGGCAGCCAGCCGGCACGTTTCCTCTGACATCTGGCTCCCAGCTGAGGCAGGCAGCAGGCTGTGGTGGGCGTGGGCTAGTGCAAGGGCACACCACCCCCTGTCGGGGGCCCCTGGTAGATTGACAGACAATGACCCAGGACCCACCAAGGTTCTGGGGAGGGCATCTTGCTCACACCCCAGTCCTGCCCCACACCACCTCCCTCCCAGGGAGCCTGACCGCCAGGTCCTGTGGGAGGTGGGCTTCAGGACCCTTCCCTGCACCCTGCCTTGGCTGGATGTACAAACTGATCGTGGTGACCGGCAGATAGCACAGGGGAGCTGGAGCAGGATGGGGCAGACTGACAGAGGGGGTGTGAGTGGGGGCAGCTTGCCTGGTCTTCCCAGGGGTGACTGGCCCCAGGGCGACGTTGGGCAGGCCTAGGCTCGCCTGCTGGGTGGTGCCTCACAATGGCCTTCGGGCAGCCTGACCTGTGCACCTGGGGACGCTGGCCCCCCATGGAAACCAAGGCTGCCACACCTCCTCACTGCCTCCTGGCCAAGCTCACTGCAGTCTTCCCACCTGTCCCGGACCTGCCCCCCTCAAGTCTGTGGGGCCTGAGGCAACCACCTCCTCCAGGAAGCCCTTCAGCACCCTCCCTGCTCTCAGCTCACCTTCATTTTCTGTCTCCTGCTCAGTCCAGGTGCATGTCATGGCCTACCCTCTCCTCCACCCAGACAGAACCCAGGGTAGAGCGAGCTGCTCACCAGGGCCATGGGGCTGCCTCTGTGACTGGGTGGCCCATGGACCCCCCACCAGACTGGAACCCCAGGGAGCCCAGCACAGCCTCCTCAGCAGAGACCCCCTGCAGAGGGAGGTGGCACCGGGTGGAATGGCTGCTGCGTGCTACAGCCTGAGCCTGGCCTCAGTCACCCTCTGTCCTCCCTCTAGGATGGACCTCCTCTCCCAGCAGTGCCCAGCGGGTGGGATTCCGGGCCTGCTGCAGCCCCATTAGTGTCTGTCCTTGTTACCCAGGCCTCTGCCCTGCATTACCGTCTTTGCTCCCTGGGTGCTGTCTAGACCCTGGGAGCCCCGCCAGGGCAGAGGCTCAGAGTGGGGTGCCGGTTGGTGGAGGGGAGTGGTTCTGGCCAGGTGAGGTTGCTCAGGGTGCAGCATGGGCCTGGGTGGGTTTCCTGGCTTCAGGCCCCAAACTCCTACTGTCCAGTCACGTCACTGAACCGCCTCGCGCTGTGGAGTGCTCTTCCAGCTGCTGGGGCACTACCACTCCAGCTGCTCCTAGAGCTGGTGCTCCCTCAGGGGACCTGCCCGGCCCTCCTGCCGTGTGTGCGCGCCCCCACTTGGTGACAGCGTATACTTCTCCACAGCCCCACGTGCTCGGCCCTGTGTCCCGCGCTGGGGTGCTGGGTGACAGCTCATGTCGTTCCTGGGATGCCTTTTCTGCCCTTTGCCCTGATTTTCTGCCTTATCCCTGCTGGGGTGAGGCTACCCTTAACCTTCCGCCAGCCCAGGCCTTCCCCGCGGCCACCTGCCGCTGCACCAGCCCGTGAGCAGATCTCCAGACTAGGAACCAGGGCAGCTTGGTCTGTCTGGTCTCCCGGCTCCCAGGAGCGTCCCCTACCCTGCCTGGTGGCCACCCTGTGCCTTCTAGCAGCCCACTTTGACCACCTGGTGGCCTCCCCAACTTTGGCCCTGCCTCTTTCAGAACGGCCTCCAGAAGTCATGGGACTTCATGAAGACACATGACAGGTGAGGGCTCAGTGGTCCAGGGGGACAGTGGGCCTGGAGGAGGAAGCCCTGCCTCTGGCCAGGCCCCGCATGGTCTCTAGACCCCGTCCCTGAGGGGTCAGTGCTGAGGCCTGCAGGCTATGCCTCGGCCATGGCGGAGGGCAGGCCCTTGGGAACGAGCTGTCATGGTGCCCTTGCCTCCAGCATCAGGGGTCTGGCTGGACGGTAGTAGAGTGCAGCCAGCGAGCAGCTGGCTGGCACGGCCCGTGTGTCCCGCCCGTCATCTGGCCTCAGCTGCTGCCTTGCCACTCCTGACTGGCCCTGCTGTCCTACGTGCCCTTCTCCCCACCCCGAGGCCCCTCCTGCCAGCTCGATCCTGGGCCTCAGCTTCCCTGTCAGAGCAAGGGGCCTGCCTTTCCCAGGCTGGTGGGGAGATGAGCACACTGAGAACCAGGCCCCAGGAGTGGGGCTTTTGTCTGTGCTGAGCGGATGCCCCTCTCCCCCGCAGCGTGGCCGTGCTCCTGTTCAACTCATCCAGGAGGAGCCTGGTGCTGGTAAAGCAGTTCCGGCCAGGTGAGCTGCCCGGGGTGGGGCCCAGGAGGGCTCCAGGCTCCCCGCCCTTCCGCCTGCCTGGGCCCCCAGGGTCTGTGTGCCGATGTGGGGAGGGGCCTCCAGGGGAAGCTGAGACCCCGAGAGGGGGTCTGGCCCAGGGCAGCCTGCGAGAGTAGCTCACTTGGGGGTGCTTTCCCTCCCCATCCAGCTGTGTACGCAGATGAGGTGGAACGCCACTTCCCAGGGTCCCTGGCAGCGGTAGACCAGGACACACCCCAGGGACTGCAGTCAGCTCTGCCCGGCTCAGTGGGGGTGACATATGAGCTGTGTGCAGGCCTCGTGGACCAGCCAGGGCTCTCCGTGGAAGAGGTGGCCTGCAAAGAGGCCTGGGAGGAGTGTGGCTACCGGCTGGCCCCCTCTGACCTGCGCCGAGTTGCCGTGTACAAGTGAGTCTTGCAGCCGCAGGCACAGGGGCTGGTCAGACTGGCCTAGTGGCCAGGATAGGCGACTGGGGAGGACGTGAGCACCCCATCCCCAGGGGAGTGCAAGCAAACAGATTTCTTCTCGATTCTGGGGTTGGGCCTCCAATCATAAGCCGGCCTGGAACTGGGGTTCCTGGGACTTGTTCTCGAGCCTGCTGGCCCCGCGCCCCCACCCTGCGGCCCCCAGCCACGTGGGCAGCTGCTGCTGACAGATGCCTCTGCTTCCTGTGGGATTAAGCACCGGGCGCTGGGGGTGGGGGTGAGTCAGATCTGGTCTCAGACGACAGTGGGTTAGGAATGGGGAAAGAAACTAAGCCGTGGGCCCGGGGGGGGGGGGGGAGGAGACTCCAGCTTGGGGTGGGGCAGGAGTGAGATCTGGGTTTTCCAGGCTGCCCAGCCACATCCCAGATGTCGCCCCTTCTGACCCCACCCACTAGAGCCACCTTCCCACCCAGAGGTATCTGGCTGGTGACTTGACCCTGGGTACCCCTGGCACCCCTGGTTCTCAGCAGCTCAGGGCTGCTGTGACAGGTCCCTGGCCCCAGGGGAGGTCAGACCCTTCTGCCACGTCTCACTGCCCAGCATGGAGGCCTCTCAGCAACCGCAGCGGCCCCACTGGGCCCAGGCCTACAGAGGGGTTTGGGGCAACCTCCAGTCCTCAGAGACCCATCTGGAAGGCAGGATTTCTGTCCCACAGGGCTAGGCCTCAGGGTATGTGAAGGCCAGGCCCCAGTGATCTGTAACTGTGCCACCAGACACTGGAGGGTTCTGAGACGCCTGGCCAGTGAAGGCCAAGGACAGGGAAGACTGGGAGAAGGCTGGCTCAGGAGCGGTCCTTCTGGAGGAGGTGGGCCTGGCCGAGTCCTGGCAGAGGGACTTGTGGGGCAGAGGCTCGGAGGCAAGTGGCCTAGCAGCCCCGGACCAGGCGGGGCCCCTGGGCCATGGTCTGATCTGAGGGCACCGGGGAGCCATGGAGGCTTCTGAGCAGGTCGAAGAGGAGGTATGACTGTGGGGAGCCAGAACTGCAGGGGCTGGAGTGGAGATCAGAGGCCTGACAAGTGGCCGGGAGGGGAGCCAGGTTACTCACCTGCTTCTCCTGGGTGACAAGGCCAAGGGAGCTAAAGGCATCACCAGAGAGCTGGTGGTTGAACGCGCCCTTGGGCTGAGGTTGGGAAGAGGCCCGGGGAGGGGCAGTGCCCAGTACCCGCTGGACGTATTCTTCTTGGCCTGAGCCAAAGGCTAGGCCTCTCCTTCACGGGGCAGCGGAAACCGGGCTTGGGAGCCCTGTAGGCTGCCACAGCCATCAAAGGCGGTCACCACCGGAAATGGGCCATCAGGAAGGGGTCAGCGGGAGATAAGGGGCTGGCGGTAGGAGAGGAAGCAGCTGGGGTGAGGTCGGTCTGGGGTGGGCCTGTTGCCCTGGAGCATGGGGTGGGGGGCTTGGCGGTAGAAGGTGCCCAGTGTGCTTTAGGCCTCTGTGTCCTGGGCGGCCTCACCCCTCAGCCTCTCTCTGGCCTGGACTCATGCCAGCCACCCGCCTCCCAGGGCAAGCTCAGCCTCCCTCACCTGAGTATCTCCCCAGGTACCCATCCTACTCCCTCCTCCCCAGACCCATACCTGGCACATCCGCTCCTGTTCTAGAAGCTGGCCTGGCCCCCGGCTACCCGGTATCCACAACCCACATCACCTTGGCTGCCTGCTCCTCCTGTCTACCCCTGCTGGTCTAGTGCCTGCCCTCACTCTGGCCATCACCTCTGAAGGAGGGGACCCCTCACCCCTGCTCCAGCCTACAGCCAGTGGGTGTCCAGCCTGGCCCTTAGGCCTGTGTGCACTGGGTGCAGCTGCCCTTGCCTTCACCTACCCTGCCCCAGGGCCCACGCATGGCCCCCTGGGCACGTGCCCTTCTCCAGTTGGGAACTTGCACCTGGCAAGGTCTATGTGAAGCTCTCACTGCCGTGGGCTGTGCCAACCCTGGGTTTCTCCCTATTCCCAGCCAGCCTGGGAGCCCAGGTGCAGGTGGAAGGCCCAGCTGAGGGGACATGTGCTGGGCACATGGCTGAGCAAGGTGCAGGGCCTGCCTTGTTGGTCG
Source organism: Orycteropus afer afer (assembly GCF_000298275.1). Taxonomy (NCBI): domain Eukaryota; kingdom Metazoa; phylum Chordata; class Mammalia; order Tubulidentata; family Orycteropodidae; genus Orycteropus; species Orycteropus afer. The sequence continues at coordinate 8,149,059 of NW_006921715.1, read as the reverse complement.
GCTGCACTGCTCACCACGCCACCACCAACTTGGCTGGAGAAAACATGTTGACTGGCTCTCAGTCTCTGAACGAGGCGTGCGAGCACTGGCATGCTGGGTCCTGTGCTCAGGCGCGTTCATTGGGTTGGCAGGGAGTTTCGCCTGATGCTCGGGGTCTTCTTCTAAACCCATGCATTTGTGGCAGAATTCGGTTCCCAGTGGCTGGTGACAGTTCCTTATTTTCTTCTGGCTGTTATCTGGGACCCCTTCAGTGCTTGGGAGCCAGCCTTGGGCCTGCTAGGTCCCATCACCTGGCTGTTTGCTTCATCATCAAGACCATCCCAAGAATCTCTCTAACTCCCTCCATTTCTAAATCCTTTCTTAAGAACTCATCTGATTATGTCAGGCACACCCAGGGCAGTTTCTCGTTATTAGCTCAACTGACTGGGGTCCTTCACTACATTTGCAGAACCCTTTCACCTTTGTTGTAACCTGACTCAATGGCGGAAGTGGCATCCCATCACCTCCTCAGGTTTCACCTGCACTGGAGGAGTGAGGCTTAGAACCTTGCCCACCACAGGTTTAGGAGTGTGGCAGAGAGGGTGGCATGTGGGGTGCTGGCAGCCGGGGGCTGCCATGGATGGCTGAGCTGACACTGGCTTGTCCTGTTGGTCTGGTATGGGGCTGACCGGCTCCAACCAGACCATGTTCAACACAGAGGTGACTGACACCCAGTGTGGCAGTCCAGGTAGCATAGGGGGGCTATGGGAGGTACTGGTGGCCAGGGACTGCTGTGGATGGCTGAGCCGACACCAACACCATCTTGTTCTGTAGGTCTGGCGTGGGGCTGACGGGCTCCAACCAGACGATGTTCTACGCGGAGGTGACTGATGCCCAGCGTGGCAGCTCAGGTGGGGGCCTGGCAGAAGAGGGTGAACTCATAGAGGTGGTACACCTGCCCCTGGACGGTGCCCAGGCTTTTGCAGACAACCTGGACATCCCCAAGACCCTTGGCGTCATCTTTGGCATCTTCTGGTTCCTCAGCCACGTGGCTCCTGGCCTAGGTGCCCAGTGAGACCCCCGAGGTCAGCCACCCACCCACTGCCTTGCAGACCCAATAAAGGCTGTGCAGCCCCAGCCTCTGTCCACTGGCCTGAGCTCTGTGGCCTGGGCGGGAGAGAGGCAGGGAGGGGTGGGGAATGGTGGGTCTCCATGGAGTGGAAGCTTCCAGCTGCAGACCATGTGGGGTGACTGCTCTGGGAGCAGTGACTGGCAGAAGGGGCAGCCCCCTGGGGCAGAGGACAAGCTCAGATAATGCCACAGGCTGTGAGGCAGGCCAGGAGAGCTAGAGACCCTCTCGGGATTATGGCCAGAGAGAGGTGGGGACTGAGGTTTGGCCAGGCCAGGTGCTCAAGGAGGGTACAGTGCAGACACGGGTGGGCCCACTGGTGGGCTATGGAATGAGCCAGTCCATGGGGGTGGGGGTGCTGGAGGCCGAGGCTGCTGGGCCCCAGGGTGGGGGCTCACTGGCTTGTGTGCATCATGCCCTCTGACCTTGCTCAGGGGTGGAGCTACCTGGAGACCCTGTTTCAAGAGGTCCTGGGGCCAGACACATAGGCAGGATCATAGGTGCCCAGGTGGGGCTGTTATGGGAGGGAGTGTGCCCATCACTGTGGCAGAAGCCCTGGCAGATGCCCCGTGAGACCAGTGCAGTGGTGATGGAGCCCTGGCCTGCAGGTCGGGAGGCTCCCTGGGGTGAAGATGCGGGCCTGAATCTTTCTGAGGTTTCTGAATCCAGGCTCCCTGACACTGGGAAGCAGAGGTGTTGGGGGATGCTGCTCCCAGGGTGACTGGGGACGTTGCTGCCACCTTCACTTTTGTGTTTTGCGCCCAGTGTCTCTAGAGCACAAGTGGTGGACTCATGGCACATGACCTCTGGGTCCAGCTGAGACCCCGTTGTCAGATTGGGGGCACTGCACACAAGGCTGAGGTCCCCTTGCCCTACCCACCTGACCCCAGCAGCTGGGCCCTTTGTGTGAGCATTCACATGCCACCCGTGTCTGGCCGGGGTGTGCGCGTGGCAGAGCTGAACTGGGGCAGGGCTGCCCAGCCTCTGGGTCTGGGGGTCAAGGCCGCCCTGAGGAGGTCACTGGCAGGTGCCCACTTGAATAGCACCACCTGTATGCAAATGCTGGCCAGGACTCAGGTGGGGCCTCCTGGGAGCCCAGCCAGAGGACTGACATGGCTGCTGGGGAGAGGGGCCCTGGAGGGAGGAGGACCCAGACGTCTGGGAATGAGCTGCAGACCAGGGGTGTCCTCCCAGCCTTGGAGCTGCCCACTCACCTCCCCCTCATGCCAGCCTTCCTGACGCCCAGACTCAGAGCCTGCTGGCCCCGGGCGGGGGGCTCTGAGGTGCCCAGGGGAGGTGCTGGGTGTTGGCTCTAGACTGGTGGGGGTGGACAGGGCACCTGGACTTGGGTCCAATCCAGCCGTCTTCCCTCTGCTCTGCAGCGGATGGGGAAGGTCAGCAGGCACCGCCACGGCCCGGCCCTAATGGAGCTGGCATCGATTTCCCGGCACTTGGGGGGGGGCTGTAACCGGAAACTCCCCTCCCTGGCCTCTATATTTAGCCCCGCAGCACAGGGCGGAAGCACTGCTCACTCTGGAGTCAGCTGGCTCTGTCCAAACCTGGGACGGTCCCCACCGGGGCTGAACGCCCACCTCAGAGCTCACTCCAGCCCCTGGGAAACTCAGAGAGGGTACTCCCAGAGCAGAGGGCGTGCTGGGAGGCTGAAGGCTGCTGCAGCCCAGTGGGCCCCAAAATGGTGTGGGGGCCTCCCTGGAAGAGACGGCAGCAAGGCTGGGGTCAGGAGCCCCAGCCCCTGCTGGGCACCTGTGACCCCCTCCCCCAGTACTTCAGAGCACACAGCATCCATCGGGAGATGAAGGCCAGTGGCCCCACTGCTCCTTTTTGGAGGATCACACAGGCTCCAGCCACCTCGCCCTTTCTGGCCCAAGAAGTCCCTGCATGGAAGGGACCCCAGGAGGGACAAGGTGCTCCATGGCCTCCAGTGGCCACCTCCTCCCCCAGGCATGGCTGCCTTCTTGACCTCAGCCTCCTGCGGCACCATTAGGTCTGGGGCGTGGCCCTAACAGGCAGAAGGGGGAGGGGACTGTGAGGGGGCACCCTGAGCGGGCAGGCAGGGAGCCTGCACGGCAGGTGCAAAGTGTCCTGGACCTGTTGGCCCTTAGCTCGGAAGCCCACGCAGCTGCCCTGGGCCAAAGGGACCCAGGTCCCACTCCCAAGGGGCCTGGAGCGGGTGGATGGTTCGGGCCACATCTCCCCAGCTCCACAAGCAGGCTGCAGGGGGAGATGACTGCTGAAGGGCAGACAGGTTAGAGGTGGGGCGGGCATTGTCACCGGGTGCCCACAAGCTGAGACGGCGCTGAGACTGAGGGAGCCTGGGTCTGCCCCATCAGCCAGTCACACTGTGGTACGAACTAGTGTGCTTCAGCCTGTCTTCTGAGATCAGAGAGCTAGGAGGCCAGAAGGAGGGGCAGGTGGGGCGAGGGGTGGTTCCTAGGACTCCACCTCCCAGGCTGGGCTCCCCTCTTCGCCTCCCCAGCCGGGGCCCAAGAAGGGCCCCTCTAGCTGGCCCTATAACAGACTCAGGCCCTGTTCTTACCTTACTCCCCATTCCTCCTCAGCAGTCAGGGTGTGTGACTGGTCTCATCTGTGCCTCTGGCCACTGGCTGTCTCTCGATCCCCAAGGCTTTTGCATATGTGGTCTGTACTGCCAGGGTGTCTCACCCGGCTGATTTGCCCACCCTCTGGGTCTCGGCTGAGAGGGGTCTGCTCCCTGGTCTTTCCTCCACTGCCATATGAACTGGTTCTCTGTTCATCCCTGGGATGGTGGGTGAGGCTGTCTGCATGGTCACTCCGTGGCACCCAGGGCCTGCGGAGGGTGACTTGCTAGGTACCACCGTGGGTGTGGGCAGGAGCAGCAGAGATGAGGCCTGGGCCTTGGAGCAGGGGTGGTGGAGTTTCTTGCTGCCCTGGCCCAGAGCCCCCACTGCCAGCCCCCACCCCAGGCAGTAGCCCTGCTGCCTGCAGGAGCAGGAGGCGTGCAGAGGCCTCAGCACAGGCTGATGGACCCTTACCTGGGGAGGGCTGCTGTGTGTGGTGGGCCTGGGCTGTATCCTGCCCCCACCCAGCTTCCACACCTCACTGGTGAGGGGCTCAAGGGGCTCAGGTGGAGGGGGGCACTGTCCCTGAGAGAACGGCCAGCCCAAGGGCAACTGGGGACTGGTCCACCCCTTCAGGGACCTCTGGCTCCTGTAGCCCCTGAAAGGGCTGCTGAAGAGAGGCGGTGAGCCAGGTAGGACCCTTCTCAGGCATGGGCCGGTGAGCCTGGGAGGGGCGCTGTGCCCTCAGAGGCACCCCCACACTGTGAGCTCCAGAAGCACGGATCCCCGGAAGAGGGGGCTTCTGGGTTCCCGCGGGGCCACACCTCTGGACGGCGCCTTGGGCTCCTTCAAGTTCCATTGTGCAGTAGTTGCCCACCAGCTCCTGCTGTCAGGGCAGTCACTAGCCCCAGCCCCCGGCAGCCCCTGGCTCTACCCCAGTGCCCAGGCCAGGGCCCAGAGAACTCAGGGGGAGAGAAGACAGCTCAGTCCTCATGTGGGCGGGTGACCCTTCTGGCACCTATCAGGATCACTAAGCCCAAGGCCACCACTGACATCCCTGGGAGGGAGGTGAGGTTTGGGGACAAGGAAGGTAACCTAGCGGTGTGGCAGAGAGGTGGGACCAGAGGGTCTGGCCACCAGGCGGGAGGAGCCTCTTTGGAAGGAGTCAGGGCAGCTTGGGCGCCAAGAGACGCACCACTGGCTTTTGTCTCCTGTCCTCCTCCCCTTCCCAGCCTGGGTCCTGGCCTGGGCGTCATTCGAGGGTCGGGCCCGGCCATCCTTGCGCCAGTGCCAAGCCCGGCGCACAACCTGCGCCCAGGAGCGTTGGTTGACCCGCCGCTCCACAGGCGCCGCTGTGGAAGGAGGGAAGGGGCGTCGGAGGCGAGCAGCGCCCCCTGCGGCTGGCGTGGTGGCCGCAGGGGCGGCGCGGGCCGAGGGAAGGGGGCGCGCAGTGGGGGCTGGGCTCCGCACGGGTCCCAGGCTGCGGCGCCCCACCTGGGGACCAAGGCTCTGAACTGCGAGGGACGCGACGTCCCTTCTGGGACGGCAGGGGTGCGGCGCTGGCGCCCTGACGCGCAGCGCGGACCT
>NW_006921715.1:8100533-8142330 GCF_000298275.1 Orycteropus afer afer | reverse complement strand
GGGGGCGCCGCGCGGTGGCCGGCCCCGAGCGTGTGCTTTGTGGGCCCCGTCTGCGCGCAGGCCACGTGGGCGCGTGTGCACCACGCTGGGGACCAGGAGCGGGGGGCCCTGGCGGGGGGCCTCAGCGGCGGTAGCGGCGGTGGCGGCGGCGTGTGCCTGCGCCGCCCCGCGCGTGTCTGTCTGGGCGGGGAGGCTCAGCGGGAAGCCTGGGGCGCAGGCAGGCAGCGCAGGCATGTGCGCTGCTCGTGCTGGGGCTGGTCTGGGGCAGGCCCTGGCGGAGCCGCCCTGTGCCCGCGGCCAGTCTGCGCTCGCCCGCCACTTCCTGGAAGCCCGCGGGGCCCGGCTGGGCGTCTTGGGTCCAGGATGCGGGAGGGCCTGGCGTGTATGTTGGCGGAAGCTGCTGGTGGCCCCAGACCCCCACCAGGGGAGGAGATGCTGGGCCTTGGTGCTGGGCCTGCCTCGCTTGGAGCCGCTTGTTGGCGTTTTGGTTGGTTGGTTCCTTTTTTGGGGAGAGGGCGCCTGAGGCAGAGGGGCGTGGTTTTCCCTGGGTGGGGTGGTGGCCAGTCAGGCAGGGGCCCTGGGTTCTCGAGGGAGAAGGCTTACCCATCTCTGTGGGCTGCTCTAGCGGGCAGACTGGATTGGGTCTCATGGTGCCTGACTTGGACTGAGGCTTTGGCAGGGTGCTCAGTTACTGTCCCTTGCGCCTGTGACTGGGGTGGGGCAAGAACGTGAGGTGGCCCTGGGAGGTGGGACGCAGGGTGGAGGGACAGTTCAAGGTGCTGGGTGGGCCTGGGGAGGGGCAAGGGTGATGACGGGCCTCCCGGACTGTTAGCCAGTGGCAGCACCAGGAGCCTGTCCACCTGGCGTCCTGGTCCTGAAAGAGCTAACCAGCAGGACCTACCTCGTCTGGATGCTGGCCCCGCCCTGCCCCGGCTCCAGACTCTGGCCTGGGCCTCCCTCGGTGGCCCATCCTCACTCCTCTGACCCCTCTGCTCCCTGCCCTCGTGCCGGAGCAAAGCCGGGTCTCCGGGAGGGAAGAGTGTCCCAGCTCAGAACAGGGCAGGCACGGGAGGCTGGCCCCGGGCGGTTGGATCGGCCCAGCCCCTGCACCCCCACAGCCGGCAAAGCAGGCAGGTCTGTGCAAGACCTACAGGCTGTCATCTGGGCTTGGGCCTGGGCCAGCGCAGCTCTGAATTGCTACCTGAGGACGTGTTTTCTGCCCAAGTTGGCAGCCGTGGGCGTGGGGGCAGGGCAGCCAGGAGGAATGCGGCGGGCCGGCGCGTGTCCCTCGTGGCCCTCTCCCCGCTGGCCAGCTGGCGGCGGGCGGGATGGGGCAGGCCCGGTCTTTCCTTGAGCCTCGGGCGCCGGGTCCCAGCCAGCTCCTCTCCCTCCCCCTGCTCCTGGCTAGGGACCTCCAGTGCCGTCAGAGGGGCAGGTGGCCACCCTCTGGGTGGGGGACCAGAGTCCCAGGGTGACAGCGTGGAGGGCCGTGTGGTGCCTCCTCTTCTGCTGGCTTGCGTTGACATGGAGTTGGTGCGGTGATCCTGGCACTTGGGCAGCCCAGCCCCGTGCCTGGAGCTGGGGCGTTCTTGCTGCTGGGGCCACCTAGGGGTACAAGGACTGTGCCCCTCAGTTGGGAGGGTGGGAGGGCTCTTGCCCAGGACCAACTAGGATTCTTGGGACCCCCTGCAGGGAGAGGGTAGGAGGAGGATCTTGAAAGTGCCAGCAGAGGGTGGATGGTCCTGGAGGAAGGACATGGGACCTCAGCCAGAGTCCTCCTGCTCCCTGGCCTCTGCCCCTCGCCTTCTACACCCTGACCTGACCTCGCGCAGCTGGTCTGGTTGGTGGCCTTGGTAACCTGTGGTGTGCAGTGGGTTTGCTCAGCCTCCATGTGAGTGGTGGCCACCACGACCTGGGATGTAGGTCATAGGGAGAGACTGCGGTGGGCAGCCGGGTGTGGAGCTGTTCGTCCCCTCTGACCCCGTGCTCCCAGGTGGATAGCGACACCCAGACCTGGAAGAGTAGAGGCTGCATTTGTGCACAGCGGGTTGGGGGTGGGCTCTGGAAGGATGGCAGGTGGCTGATGGAGGGGCCGCAGGAGCTTTCTGCTGGGGCTTGGTGGGTGGGGACTCAGAGGGAATGAGTCCAGCTGGAGGCCCCAGCCCCTCTGCCCAGAAGCCCACCCAAGGCCCTGCCTCCTCCCAGGGAGTCTCCTTGCAGTGGATTTGATCCTTCTTGAGTGCTTTGGGCTCTAGGGCCTAGAGACAGCCTGTGTGCATGGCACGGATAGGGCCTGGTCCTCGAGAGGGGGTGGTGCTGGGGCAACCACATTGTTAGGGGTGGTCTGGAGAACTGGGAAGACCCCCGCCTGACAGCTCTTGGGAGCAAGGTCCTGGGATCCTCTGTGGTTCGTGGAGTGGGGTGTGCACTGGGGTGGGGTCTGGCATGTTGTTCCACATGGCTTGGGCTCTGCCGGCCCCCAGCCTCAGCCCAGCTGGCCCCCGTCCAACCTCTCCTCCACTGGCTGCCAAGGTCCCTGAGGGGCCAGTGATGGTCCCAGTGGCTGAGAGAAGAGGGCTGGGGGCAGGGCAGCCCATGAGGGAGTGAGGTGACACCGGGGTGGCTGGGTGGTGGTGGCCTGTGTTGAGAGGCATCTCTCTTTCTGCTTCCAGGTCTCCAGAAGGGGCCTCTGGTATGGGTGACCCTGTCTCCTGCCCCACCTCCACCCACTCCCGGGCTTTCTTCCACCTTGCCCTAGACTGAGGCCTGGGCAGGGAACTCGGTTACTGTCCCCGGGCAGCTGGTCGGCCCAGCCCCTGAGCCCCCACAGCCTGGCTTCCAGTATGTCTCCCAGATCCCCTGCTGTGTTCTAGAATGCAGCTTCCTTGACTTGCTGCAGCTCCCCTCAGCCCTGAGCGGGCTACTTGGCCCCATGGCATTGTAGGAAAGCATCCTGTGGTCTCAGCCCCACAAAAGGGTCTTGTTGAAGGAGTGGGGGCGGGGCACAGACAGGTCTGGATGTGAACTCATGGTGGCTGTCCCCACCTCTTCAGCCCAGAGTTCAGCAGCTGGGACCCCACCCTAAGCCCCATTTTGTGCCCTGCGCTGTGCTCCAGCTTCATCCCCGCTCCGCACCTCACCTACCCAAACATGGCAGCCTTGCTGAAGGCTTTGGTATGGGGGGCATTGGGGCAGGGAGGCAGCCGGGACAGAGGGAGGAAGAGGCCCCATGTGGCCAGTAGAGTCGGGAAGCTGGGGGCTTTGTCCCTGGGCCCTGTAGGGGTAGGTCATGGCAGTCAGGTGGCTTCATGACACGGAGGGGGGTTGCGGGAAGGTTTGCAGCAGGGAGAGCTTGTAGTTCTCAGGGACCTGCTAAGGCTGCCGTGGGGTGGCTGGACATGGGCAGGCTAGGCTCATGAAGAGGCCTGGGTGGGCTGGGGGCTGGAACGTGACCTGGATGTGAGGCATGAGGTCTCTAGGTTTAGAGGAAGTGAGATCAGCACCTCCCAGCCCCTAGGCCTGGACCAAGGTCCCCGTCCCCAGGCCTAGGCTGGGGTCCCCTTTCCCAGTCCTTAGGCCTGGGCCAGAGTCCCCATCCCCAAGTCCCCAGCCGGGGTCCCTATCCTCAGGTCCAAGATGGAGGTCCCTATCCCTCAAGCCTGAGCAAGGTCCAAACCAGGTCCCCATCCCCTGAGTCATGGTCCCTATTCCCTGAGTTGGGGTCCCTGTCTATCAAGACAAGGGTTCCAAATCCCCTCCTCTGAGCTGGGGTTTCTATCCCCATCTCCCATGACCCAGGCTGAGCTGGGCTTGGCCCAGGTCAGTGGTCTGAGCTCAGCTGCAGCAAGCCTGGAGGGACTGTGTGTGGAGGTCTTGGTTGCCTGGGCTGTGCTGTCCCCACGGCAGGGTCCCTGAGGCCTGGAGAGAGTGGCGGGTGAGCCAAGGAGCAGACAAGGCCCTGGTTTGTCCACAGTCACCAGGGCACGTGTCCGGGTTCTTGCTTGGGGTGGCCTGCGGTCCATTCTTCCTGGTGTAGCCCCTGGGCCCAGCACCTGGAGGATGCCCCACCCCCTTGGTGATAATGGCAGTAGAGGCCCTGGCCCTTCGAGGCTCGAGTTTCATGAAACATATCTGTGCATGGAGCTGGGACTGCCATCTCTGTTCTCCGTGGGGGACTGGTCACTCACGTGGGATGTGGTGGCAAAGGGACCAAGCTGGAGCCCTGGGTCCTTGGGCAGTGGGCCAGGGAGGCTGTGCTGGGCTCTCCCGGGCCCTGGGGTGTCAGGCGTCCGAGGTTGTAGGGGTGGCAGGTCTTCGTGTCACTTCCATGTCTTGGGTCTGCTCTCCCCACCACCCACAGAGAGGGGCTTTGGGCCCAGCTTCAGGGATCTGGGCTGGGGAGGAGATGGTCAGCCAGCCAAGAAGGTGCTGGGAGACCTAAGCACACATGGGGTCTCTGACTGCTCCCAGCCCCCATCCTCACCACCACCATTCTCCTTCCATCGCCGGCTCCCCAGCCTGTCTAGTGTGGCAGGACAGCCTCCCAGTTCTCAAGTCCTCTGGGAATTTCCGTGCAGGAGAGCCTGCCCTGGCCCAGACCCCACAGGGCAGGAAGGGCAGGGAGGAGAGGTGGCCATCTGCAGAGAAGGAAACTGAGTCCTGGACAGAGGCAGCAGGCTGGGGAGGCGTTGGGGTGGTGCTCTGGGCGGTTCAGGTTCTCTCTGGATGAGTCCCTGCCGCCCAGGTGTGAGGAGCCCAGCTGGTGGGCGGCGTGCCTCCCTGTGGGAGCAGGTAACCGGAGCTCCATGTTCTGGTGAAGGTGGTGGTAATCCTACCTGTGTGGCTGGCATGGGGTTTCCTGGGAGCTGGAGGTGCTCCCTGCTGGCCCCAGGGCCCAGGGGTGGCCGTACTGGGTGACGGGCCTTGCTGCCCTGTGGCTGCGATTCTAGGAGTGGTCTGTGCTGGTTGCTTTAGGCCCTGGCAGTGGGTACCACTTGCAGGCGTCCCCGGCCCCACTGTCCTGTATCTAGGCTCCTCAGAGCCCATTCCCACCCTGCAGCCAGAGCAGTGGCCACGGCCGTTGACCTCAGTCCCAGAGCCTGGCAGCCGTCTGCTTCTGTCTTCTCATCGTTGTTGTTGTTATTTGCCATCGAGTCGGACCGACTCTTAGCAACTCCTCTTTGGGTTTCCGAGGCAGTATCACTATGGAAGTAGATTGCCCCATCTTCCTTCCAAGGAGTGACTGGTGGGTTTGAACCACCAGCCTTCCGGTTAGCAGTCAAGTGCCTTAGGCACTGCACCACCAGAGCTCCTCTATCTCATCATAGTCAGTGCCAAAGTCTGCAGGAGGCTATGGTCCTCCAGGGGCTGACCCACCATCCCTGCCCCGTGTCCTACATACTCCCAGTCACATGGCTCCCTTGCTGGCCCTCAGCACTGCCTCTGGGCTTGGTCCATTCTGTTCCTCCTGGTTGGGGCCTTTCCTCTCCTCTGTGGACCCATGTCCACCAGCCCTGCCCCTGACAGTGGCCACCACCCTCAGTTCTCCACGTGGCCCCCATCTCAGGGAGTTACTCGCCGCCTCCAAACTCGCTTCCCCCTGAATGTCAGAGGCCGCCCTCCCCAGTGGGGAGCATACCTGCAAACACTTGTGGAACGAATGAATGAGCGAGTGAGCGCAGAAGTTCTGGGAGGAGCCCAGTGCTCAAACTGGCGGGGACACTGGGAACTTAGGGCCTGGCTAGGCAGAGGGCCTGAGGACAGTATTCCAGGTGGAGGGGACAGTGTGGTCTGCTGAGTTGAGGCACAGCTGGAGTGTGGATGAGAACAGGCCAGGCCTCCAAGGCCAAGAGGAAGGCATCACGGGGCTGTGAGCGGTGGGGATGCGTGACAGCACTCTGGGGATTGTTGGGGCCTCCTGTGGAGGGGCTCGGAGGGCCCAGTGGTCACAGGGAGCCCTGGCCTGGTGGCGTGGCCAAGGGTGATGGTGGCCATGGGACAGGCGAGGTGTTTCAGAGACTGGATGGAGAGGCCTAGTGCCAGCCTCACGGAGGTGGGGGCGCGGTGGAGAGTGGCAGAGTCTGTCCTGTTTCTCAGTGGGAGCTGGGGCTGGTGTGTGGGAGGCTCTGGGGGTTGCCCCTGGGGCTGGACTCAGGGGGGAGGGTCCGGGTGGCACCTGGCACATTAGTGTAGACACGGTGGTGAGACTGAGGGGTGTGTCATCCCGAGGGAGGAGGTACACCTGGGGGCGGGCAGGAGGTGAGGGGTCCCTGTGGGCCCGGTCAGGGTCAGGGCTGTGGGACCAGCAGGGCAGTGGGTTGGGTGGAGTAGGGTGTGGGGTACAGGGGGCCGTGGAGGAAGTGAGGGCCTGTGCTGGCTGCCTTGGGTGGACTAGGGGCCAGCTGGGCGGAGCCCTGGGGGAAGAGTGACGTGGTTTCCGGAGAACAACCGGGGCTTCAGGGACTGAAAGGGTGTGTGTGTGTGTGTGTATGTGTGTGTGTGTGTGTGAGATCTGGCCTCCCTTAGGTCTGCTTTAAGACATGTCCCGTTGGGTGGGGTGGCCAGTCCCGGAGGTGAGACCTAGCCCTGTCCATGGCTCCTAGCCTAGAGGTGGTGGTGGGGGACCCAGGACCTGTGGGAGGGTGGGGTGTGGCCTGGCCAGGGCTGTGCTAGTGCCCCTCCTGCCATCCACACATGCTTGTGAGTGATGGCCACCGAGGCCAGCAGGTTCTGGTCATCTTGCCGGCTGCAAGATTGCTCAGGGCTATGGGCTGACAGCATCAGCCCATCACAGTGGCTTGGAGCACGAGGCCCAGATGGCCCTAAGAGGGCGGGGTGGCCACCACTGGGCTATGGCTACACGGTCTGTCCCGGGCCTCAGTTTCCCTTTTGTGTGGCTGTCTGGCACATACCATGTACCTGCTGGGGTGCATGGTGTGGGGTGACAGAGAGGGAGCTTGGGTGGGCCAGGGCTCTGCAGTGGGCATGCTCTCTAGGGGCAGCTGGGGTGTACTGGGACATTGTTTCTCTCAGGCTGGGAGCAAGACCTGGTGTTCCCCATTGAGGCCAGACCCCAGCCAGGCAGGGGTGGGGTTCCCACTTGGCACCCTCTGGTCACAGCCTCCCATTGAATCCTGGCTGCATCTGTGCCTGCTTCTGTCCATCTGCTTCTCTGCCGATTCCCTCTCCAGCTCAGGACTGGCCTGCTTGGGCTGCTGGGGCCCAAGCCTGAGTCTCCCCCCTGAGCCCAAAAGGCCTGGAGTTGTGGCCTCCCCCTCTGTGCCTAGTGCCCATTACCTGCTGCCGTTGGTGGGATCCCCCAGGAGACTTGGCCTGAGGGGGTGAAGGGTGAGACGTTGGCACCCTGACAGACTTGGGGAGCAGAGTCGGGGGCCCAGGGAAGGGCGGGCTGACCCCGTCACTGGGGTCCAGGGAGGCAGGTAGGGGGGCCTCAGGTATCTGATCGGCTTCTTCTTTGTGTCCATAGCGCTCGTTCACCCTCATTGTGGAGGCCTGGGACTGGGACAACACCACCAACCCCGATGGTGAGTAAAGCCGGGCAGGTGGGTGGGTGCCTGCTGGGCCTCCCTCAAGGCACTAGGAGGCTGACTCACCTTGGCCTTGGGGATGGGGATGGCTGGGTTCCTGTCCTCTGCCAGGACAAAGGCCCCTGGGCCAGGAAATTTCCTTTACCCAGGGAGCTTGTGTGCTCTTTCCCTTCTCATCTTGGCTGCCAGGGACCTCGCTACAGCTGAGCTTTACAGAGCTGTGTGTGGACTGTTCTAGTCCTGCTCTTGTTTCTGTCTTTCTCTGTTGGGCATGTTTTTTTGGGTCCATGTTAGAGCCACAGTGTAGTGAGACCCTCTCAAGGGCTTCTCACTGGCTTTATGGCCCCCTCTTTTTTTTTTTTATTAGGATTTGGGTGAAGATTTACAGAGTAAATTCACTTTTCATACAGCAGTTCACATATACTTTGTCTCATGTCATTGACCAAAATTTACAATGCAGCAGCTCCCCTCCCACTTCCTCCCCATAATTACCTCCTCCCAGTGTCCATCCCTTCATACTCTTCTGCACCCTGAGAGGCCCATTGTCTGCCAACCCTGTATATGATCTTGGATACACTCTCCATTTAGACATACATAATTGTTTAGCTTGTTCACCCATCTATCCGTCCCTATACCCATGTTTGCTTTCATTGACAACTCAGTATTGTATTTGCAAAGGGGTTCATATTTGTTGTTTGTACTGCCCATGTAACTCTCTCTGTCTTTCTCATCCTCAATGCTGCCATATTGGTCACTCACATTTGGTACATTGCCCTTCTCTTCACCCAAATCAATATTTATCTCTATCTATCTAACAGCATTCCCTCCCCTTCCCTCCCACCCCTGGTAACCAACAAAGAAAATGTCCTCCAATATATAAACCTTTCCTTAACTTTCACAATAACAGACTAATACAATATTTGTCCTTTTGTGACTGACTTATTTCGCTCAGCATAATGTCCTCCAAGTTCATCCATGTTATGCGGTGTTTTGCAGATTCTACATTATTCTTTAGCGTTGCATAGTATTCCATTGTGTGAATGTACCAAAGTTTGGTTATCCATTCCTCAGTTGTTGGACATCTAGGTTGTTTCCAAGTTTTGGCTATTGTAAATAGTGCTGCGATGAACATCGGCGTGCATATATCTGTTCTTGTTATGGCTCTCACTTCTTTAGGGTATATACCTAGTAATGGGATGGCTGGGTCAAATGGTATTTGTATTTCCAACTTTTGAAGGAATCGTTTATGGCCCCCTCTTGACGCCTGTTCTGAAACATGGACCCTGGTGGGCGACTCCTCGAGGCTGCCTGGCTGGCCTGTGCACAGGGGGAACCTTGAGGGGTAGGGCCAAAAAGGTTTTCCAGTGGTTTGAGGGCCTTATGTGCGCGTGGGAAGATCACTCCAGGAAGAGGGGCCGGCATGTGCAAAGGTCCTGAGGCAGGAATGAGCCTGGTGTGTCAGCACAGGGCCCCTGGGACAGAGGCCATGTCCTGGAGGCCTTGGGGCCACCAGAGGGGACTGGACCTTCGGGCCAGGGCAGGGCACTGGGGAGTCTGCTGTGGGCCCCGCAGCCCTGGGGATGGCTCCGGAGGAGGGCAGAGAAGCCTGGGTTCTGGCCACTCCTGAAGGTGGAAGGACGAGGTGAGAGAGGGTGGTCAGGGATGGCCTGGGTGTCCAGCAGGACGGAGGTGGGGTGGGGCCCAGCTTTGGCTGTGCAGCATTGGAGAAGCTGCCAAGCCACCTGTGGGAAGGTGGATGCCGAGGCAGGCTGCTCCTGATGCCGAGGGCCTAGGTGGGGAGGAATGGCTCGGGGACAGGAGAGGCACCCAGGGCAGGAGGTGTTCCCGGAGGAGAAGCTCAGGACATGCAGGCTGAGGCCAGAGAAGTGACTGGCATTCAGCAGAGTCATCGGGGACCAGGCAAGGATGGGTTGCTGAGGCTAGAGGGCTGTGGGGAGCAAGCTGGGGACTAGGATGGTGAGGGGCTGCTTCTGAGGGTCTGCTGGCCATTCATGATGGGAAATTCCAGGCCCGAACAGGGGTGGGTGGCGCCAAGCCCCACAGGCCAGCAGTGGCCACTTTGAAGATGCCTAACGGTCCTATCACAGGTCCACACCTGTCCCAGAGTGTGAGAGGCCAGTTTTGGACAGGATGTTAGTGAGTGGGCACTGCTGGAGGTGACCCCATAAAGAGGGCATTGCAGTGCAGGGAGACAACCTTATGCAGGTGAGGGGTGAGCTTGGCACCCAAGTGGGCACAGGTGGGGGGCAGTGGGGGGCACAGGCGGGGGACACGATTGGGGGGTGGTAGGTGCGAATGGGGGTGGCGGTGGGCATAGGGGGCGGCGGGGGGTACAGGTGCTTGCTGAAGAAGGAAGCAGGGTCCTGGCTGAGGGGCAGGAGTCGTGGAGCAGAGTGCAGGGACGTGGTAGGTGACCCCACGATGGCCCAGTGCACTGGGGGTGCTGAGATGGAGACCCAAGGTGGCCCAGCCTTGCCATCTCCATGGCCTGGGCTGCAGTGACGATGTGGGCAGCCCAGGCTCCCTGCCGGGTCGACCTGGGCTGAGAAGTAGGGGAGGGCTCTGTCCAGCTCACTCCAGGGCAGGCCTTTCCTCTGCTGTCTGCCCCACTGGGCCCCCACCTCAGCGGTGAGTGGGTGGCACCGGGCACAGGGAAGGCAGAGCCGAGGCCACAGGGCACAGGAGGAGACAGTCAGCTCTGGGGCTATCTATCCACATTGGGGAGGGACTGGGGTCTGGTACCTACTTCCTCAGTTGGCCTTGGCCGGGGGCTCCCCTGACCCCAATGGGGAGAGCTTGGCACTGTTCCTCCAGCCCGTAGGGCACCCCCATTGTGCCTCAGCTCTGTTCTCCCAGCAGCCCCTCCTTGCAGGCTGCCCCTGCCCCGTCTTCACTGGGTTTCGGGCTGGACCCCCTGGGGCATGTGGACACCTCAGTGGGGTGGTTCCTGGATAAGCCCAGGGTGAGCCTGGCAGGCTGACTCCTGCCCCCCCCCCAAGAGGAACTGCTGATTGAACGGGTGTCGCACGCTGGCATGATTAACCCCGAGGACCGCTGGAAGAGCCTGCACTTCAGCGGTCACGTGGCCCACCTCGAGCTGCAGATCCGTGTGCGCTGTGACGAGAACTACTACAGCGCCACGTGTAACAAGTTCTGCCGGCCCCGTAACGACTTCTTCGGGCACTACACCTGTGACCAGTATGGCAACAAGGCCTGCATGGACGGCTGGATGGGGGAGGAGTGCAAGGAAGGTGAGGGCCCTCTGGCCGCCCCCGAGCAGCTCTCCCGGGGCGGGCACCCCAGGCCCTCGGCTGCAGCTCCTCCCCTTCTCTCCGCAGCTGTGTGCAAGCAAGGGTGCAACCTGCTTCACGGTGGATGTAGCCTGCCGGGGGAGTGCAGGTGAGTGCGTGAGCCGTCCGCCTGCTCACTCAGGTGCTGTGGGTGCAGCACTTGGTGAGGGAGCCGGGAGGGTTAGGCTTGGCAGTATGGGGGGGTGTGAGGGTTCTGCCACACGAGGCCTGCAAGGCTGGGCTGCGGAAGGTCCGGGGAGGGCCGTGCCACTCGGGGAGGCCTTGAGCCCCCCAGGGGCCGACGGGACAGCACAGTGAGAAGGGGTCGTGCGGCATACCGTTGGAGTGATTGAGAGGGTGTGCTGGAGGGCTCAGGTGGAGGGCCAGCGGAAGGCACCGGCGGAAGGAGGGGGCAGGCTCTGTGTTCTGGGTGCAGCTGAGGGATTTGGGTGTGGATTTGATGTTGTCAGTCCATTCTGACTCATAATGACCCCAAAGGACAGAGGAGAGCTGCCCCACAGGGTTTCCAGGGCTGTAAATCCTTACGGAAGCAGACAGACATCTTTCTGGCGATTCAGACCACCAGCCTTTTAGCTGTCAGTCAAGCGCTTAACCACTGTGTTGCTGTAAGGTCACGACTCAGTGGCACCTGGGTTTGATGTAGGGACTAGAAACAGAGGCAAGAGTCAAGGAGAACCCCAGGCCTTTTGGCTAGAGGCGATGCAGAGTGGGGCTGCTGTGACTGAGAGGGCCATGGGTGAGGTAGGCAGAAGAAAGGTTGATTTTGGGGTGATGTCTGCAGTCTCTTTGACACCCTGGCAGATGCTGAGGAGGAGGAGGTGTATAAGAAGAGGCGGGCCCAGGGCACACTGGGCACCTTTGGCGTGTGGTGGTGTTGAAGCCCGGTGGCTGGGGGCAGATGGATGACAGAGTGGGTGACAGAGCAGGCATGCCCGCTCGGGTCAGAATCAGGACGATGAGGGGTCCCACAGCCAAGTGCCTCGTCACTGCAGCTCTGGCTGTGTGGCTTCTGGTCTTCCTTGACCCCCACGTCTGCTCATTGCTGGACTCTGGTGTTTTGTTGGGAGGATACGGTGAGGAGAGGAGCGGGAGGAGACAGTGGTGGTCTTTGTCTGATAAATGGCAGGGTTGGGGGCAGCCTGAAGGGCCAGGGGGAGGACTGGAGAACTGGAGCCAAGTGGGGCACAGAGGATGCCCTGAGAACAGGTGGAAGTTTTTGGGGTGAGCCCCAGGGAGGAGCTGCTGGGTGGAGGGGCGAGGAGTGTGGGTAAAACCCAGGACCTTCTTGTAGGATGGGAACATGCTTTCAGACAGCCATCGAGACAGAAGTCAAGTAGCCCAAGGTCACAGTCAGGTTTTGGAAGCTGATTGGCCCAGGGAGGGTGGGGTGGCAGGCAGAAGTAGCCAGGGATGGGGGAGGGCACCAGGGGCCTGGGGGGTGGCCTGCCCTGACCCCACGGTCACCTTGTATGTGATGGGCTGAGGCTCCAAGGGGCATCAGGAGGGAGAGAGGACCCCTGGCAGTGTGTATGGGAGGTCCAGCCCAAGGTGGGCTTGTGTCTTAGAGAACAGGGCCCCCCAAGAGCCAGATCCTGAGTGGAGAGAGATGGGTGTGGTCTGGGCAGGGCCCTGCTTGCTGGTGCGCCCCTCTGCTAGGGTAGGACCTTCCTTTCCAGCAGCTCTTGGGTGTGTGCCTGGATATACCATGGGGACTCCAGACAGACACTGCAAGGCCCCCTTCAGTGAACACGGTGGGTCGGGGCTCGGCCCCCTCAGTATAGTGGGGTGGGGCTCGGCCCCCCCAGTGAGTGCAGTGGGGTGGGGCTTGGTGGCCCCCCGGTGAGCACAGTGGGGTGGGGCTCGGCCCCCCTCAGTGAGCGTAGTGGGGTGGGGCTCGGCCCCGCCTAGTGAACATAGTGGGTGGGGCTTGCCCCCCCCCCTTAGTGAGCGTAGTGGGGTGGGGCTCGGCCCCCCCAGTGAGTGTAGTGGGGCAAGACTCAGCCCCCCACAGTGAGCACAGTAGGGTGGGACTCAGCCCCCTTCAGTGAACACAGTGGGGCAGGGCTCGGCTCCCTGCCCCCACTGAGCACAGTGGGGCTGGACTTGACTCCCCCACAGTGAGGACAGTGGGGTGGGGCTCAGCCCCCTCAGTATGGTGGGGCAGGGCTCAGCCCCCCACAGTGAGTGTAGTAGGGCGGGACTAGGCCCCCCACAGTGAACAGGTGGGGCCAGGCTCGGCCCCTCCCTCTGTGAGCTTGGTGGGGTGGGGCTTGGCTCCCCACTGGCTCCAGGGCAGTGCCCGCCTCCAGCTGCTGGCCATAGGAGCTGGGAGCAGGAATGACCAGGGCCACTGCAGCATGAGGGGGGGAACGGGAGTCGCCTGGCCCCACCCCTGCTGCCTGGGCAGGCGGAGGCTGGATGAGGGGGGTTTCAGAGTGCAGGTGAGCCCCGCCCACCGTCTCCCTGGCCCAGTGGGCAGGCGCAGCTGCTACTCAGCTCCGGTTTCAGCCCCACCGGATGCTTGGGAGATGGCCCTGCCTTCCTGCCCGTGGAGCTGCCGGTGGGGAAGCCGGCCAGCTTGGCCGCCCCACCCTGACTTGTAAGCAGGCCCTTGGGACCCTTGGGCCTGGGCTCCATTGCTGGGTGACCCACGGCATGTCACGGCCCCTTCCTGCACCTTGGTTTCCCAATCTCACCTGGAGGAAGGATGCCAGGGAAGACACATAGCTCTGGAAGTGTGAACCATCCTGGGGGTCAGGCTGGGCACCTGAGTGCCACCCAGCAGCCTCGGTTTCCCCACCCCCGGGTCCAGTGAGCGGGCCGACGCCCCCTCAGTGCTGGCCGAGGGTCTGGAGGCGGCTCAGGAAGGGCCGTGGCTTTTTCCTTTTACAAAAATAAATTCACGTGGCAGGGGCTGTCGTGGAAGTGACGTGGCCTGGACGTCATTCTGTCCTGTAGGACCTGTGTATTCTGGGCAAGGGGTCTGGGGTCCAGGTGGGGGGAGCCTCTGCTGCACCAGAATTTCTTCCCCGGGGGCAGTGGCTCTGGTCGGCCAGCCCGGCAGCCTTGGGAGGGACAGGCAGGGATGGGAGGGGCAGGCTTGCACTGTGGACCACGGTGGCCTGTCTGCCTGGCTCCTGCCATTCCTTCTGAACGACTTTATAGGGGAACGCTGGCCAAGAGCATGGGGCGGGGCGTAGGGCAGCAGGCTGGGCCTGGGGGCCAGGGAGGCCTTTGAAGGTACAGCTGGAGTGCTCCCCGGGTCTAGAATGACCTTGTGTCTGGCTTTAGACAGGACTGGCTTGGGGCAGCGTTCAAGCCTCAGTATCCAAATCTGTGAAATGGGCCAATTAAGGGCTTTGTGGGGAGAAAGAAAGGTCACTGCCTCTAAGTTGTGGTCAAGGCCACAAGACCAAAGCGGCGCTAGGACTCCTCTTCCCACACCGTGTGCCCTGCAGACCCTGGTGTCTCCTGGCCCTGGTAGCACCTGGCCCATTCAAGCTGGTGTGCTCCTCCCTGGGGTCCCTGCAAGGCCTTTCCGGCGCCTGCTCTTGGGGCCCCAACCCAGGGTTGCATCCCAAAATAGCACAGGGAAGACTGATGGGACAGCTGGGGCTGACCAGCCAGCGGCCAGCGGCCGGGAAATGCCCGTGACAGTGAGGCTGCCCAGTGGGGCCATCGCCCTGCCTGGCCTGGGGCCCAGCCAGTTCAAAGGCCCAGGCCGCCTGCCTGGCTCCAGCGGGTGTCCCCAGCACCCCTGGGCTTCACCGCCTCCCCTTACCCAGGTGCAGCTACGGCTGGCAGGGGAAGTTCTGTGACCAGTGTGTGCCTTACCCTGGCTGTGTGCATGGCAGCTGTGTGGAGCCCTGGCAGTGCACCTGTGAGACCAACTGGGGTGGCCTGCTCTGCGACAAAGGTGAGGCTGGCACTATGTGAAGAAGGAGGGGCAGGGCTGGGTGGGGTCTGACCCTGCAGGCCCTCTGCCCCCAGACCTCAACTACTGTGGCAGCCACCACCCCTGCACCAATGGAGGCACGTGCATCAATGCTGAGCCGGACCAGTACCACTGCGCCTGCCCAGAGGGGTACTCTGGCAAGAACTGCGAGCGGGGTACACACCAGGCGTGTGGGGCCCGGGGGCGGGGCAGGAGTGTTGTGGGAGGAGCCAGGGCTTCACCCACCTGCCCTCACCCACCACCCTGTTCTGGTTGCCTAGCTGAGCACGCCTGTGCCTCCAACCCCTGTGCCAATGGGGGCTCTTGCCACGAGGTGCCATCTGGTTTTGAGTGCCACTGCCCGTCGGGCTGGAGTGGGCCCACCTGTGCGCTCGGTGAGTGCCTCACACGGGCCTCCAAGGAAGGCCGTGTACGGGGGAGCCTGGGAACATTGTGGTGGGCCGGGGGTGAGTGGCAGAAGACCCAAGGACCTTCCACATCCACCCTAGCCTCACAAGTGCCACAGGTCACCACAGGAAACTGGACATTGTCCTGGTAGGCTGCCAGGCCTGCTCTGCTCACTCCAAGCCGCAGAACCTCTTGGCCTTTTGCAGACTTGCTTGGAGAGGGGCTGCACAGCTCCGCCCCCCCCACGGCCCCGCCCCCCCCACGGCCCCACCCCCACGCGGCTCTTTTCTGTCTCCACAGACATCGATGAGTGCGCCTCAAACCCTTGTGCAGCAGGCGGCACCTGCGTGGACCAGGTGGACGGCTTCGAGTGCATCTGTCCGGAGCAGTGGGTGGGGACCACGTGCCAGCTGGGTAAGGACCCCCAGGGGGCAGCGCATGCACTGTGAGCCTGCCCGGCTGCTGCCGCTGCTCCCGCTGCTGCTGCTGCTGCTGCTGCGGTGTTGGGCGCCGTGGGCAGGCCGGCCCAGCCTCTCTCCCTTGTCTCGTCCGCAGACGCCAATGAGTGTGAAGGGAGGCCGTGCCTTAATGCTTTCTCTTGCAAAAACTTGATTGGTGGCTATTACTGTGATTGCATCCCGGGCTGGAAAGGCGCCAACTGCCACATCAGTCAGTATGGGGTGGGGCGCAGGGGGCAGGGCTGTGGCCATCAGGGCCCTCCGCGTGACCCTACCCTCTGTCCCCAGACATTGACGACTGCCGGGGACAGTGTCAGCATGGTGGCATCTGCAAGGTGAGGTGAAGCTGGCCACCGGGGGGTGGCCTGGGGGCCAGGGTGCGTGAGCCTCACTGGTCCCTCCCACCACAGGACCTGGTGAGCGGGTACCAGTGCGTGTGCCCCGCGGGCTTCAGTGGCCGACACTGTGAGCTGGAGCGGGATGAGTGTGCCAGCGGCCCGTGCCGTGGTGGTGGTCTCTGTGAGGACCTAGTGGACGGCTTCCGCTGCCACTGCCCTAAGGGCCTATCTGGGCCCCTGTGTGAGGTGAGAGACACTGGGACCCAGGGACAGACAAGACAAGGGCCTGAATCCCCGTGCCTGGCTGATCAGAACCAGGAGGCAGGGCTCGCTGTCCCTGGGGACACTGGGCCCCATCCCAAGGGGTCCGCTGGTTGCTCAAGGACCCAGAACCCTCGCCTATCTGAAGTGAACACTTACCCCCACCGTAGGTCCTGGGGGCAGGCCCAAGGGCAAGGCCTGTGCTGTCTGGAGAGGGCCTGGGGTGGACACTGCTGCGCGGGGAAGGCTGGCTCAGAGAGGCTGTGCGGGAAGAGTCCCTGGAAGCTAGCTCTCCTGCCTCAGGACCAGGGCGGACACTGCCTGCCAAGGCAGAGGAAGCTTGGCTGCCCTGGAGATGGGGGTGTTGGAGGTGTTTGCAGCCAGCTGACCATGCATGGCCGTCTTGGGTGGGTGGGTACGAGGGTCCTGGCTGTCTGAGCTGGGTAGCCTCAGGCCTCAGGGATTCCTGGCATGGAGCCTGGCCCGTCCCCAGACTCCCATGCTGCGTCCTCACATATCCTGAGGCCCACAGGTAGATGTGGACCTGTGTGAGCCCAGCCCCTGCCAGAACGATGCCCGCTGCTACAACCTGGAGGGTGACTACTACTGCGCTTGCCCTGATGACTTTGGTGGGAAGAACTGCTCTCTTCCCAGGGAGCCATGCCCCGGCGGGGCCTGCCGAGGTGGGCACCAAAGCCAGGCGGGGGGCGGGGGCTGGCAGGGCCTGCCGAGGTGGGCAGGGAGGCCGGGCAGGGTGCAGGGGACTGGCTGGCAGTGCCTGCCAAGGTGTGCGGGGTGGCCAGGCAGGGGGCAGGGAGCCGGCAGGGTGCAGGGGCCAGTGGGGCAGGGTGGGCCTGACCTGCTGGCCTGTCTCCTGTAGTGATCGATGGCTGTGGGTTAGAGGCGGGAGCCCGGGTGCCTGGTGCCATGCCCTCTGGTGTGTGCGGCCCCCACGGACACTGCATCAGCCAGCCGGGTGGCAACTTCTCCTGTGTCTGTGACAGTGGTTTCACAGGCACCTACTGCCATGAGAGTGAGTGGACTGGGGGCAGGGCTGGGGGCTGGGGACGGGAGCTAGGTGGGGAGCTGTGGATGGAGAGGGTCAGGACACGGGGCCTGGGTGGGGAGCTGGGGATGGGACTGAGCTGGGTTGGCTAAGGCCCAGGCTCATGCACCCCACCTCTGCAGACATTGACGACTGCCTTGGCCGGCCCTGCCGCAACGGGGGCACGTGCATTGATGAGGTGGATGCCTTCCGCTGCTTCTGCCCCAGTGGCTGGGAGGGCGAGCTGTGTGACACCAGTGAGTGGGCGGAGCCCTGAGACCTGCCCAGGCCTGTGCTGGGCCCAGGAGGCTGTGCACCCACTGCCCTCCACCCCTGTGAGCCTGGGGTGCCGCCTCCCCCGCACCCCGGCCAGGCGCATCCCCACCCCCCTCACTCCCTGCCTCTCTTCCTGGCCCTGCTCTGTGCCTCTTCCCTCAGAAAGTCCTCCCCATAGCCCCCCACTGACCAGCTTGCTCACCCCTAGATCTCAACGACTGCCTCCCTGACCCCTGCCACAGCCGCGGCCGCTGCTACGATCTGGTCAATGACTTCTACTGTGCCTGTGACGACGGCTGGAAGGGCAAGACCTGCCACTCGCGTGAGTGCTGGCCTGCACCCTGCGCCCTCTGTCACCTTGCAGGGCAGGGGCGGCCTGCTGAGCCACTGTGTGCCCACAGGCGAGTTCCAGTGTGACGCCTACACCTGCAGCAATGGGGGCACGTGCTACGACAGTGGGGACTCCTTCCACTGTACCTGTCCCCCAGGCTGGAAGGGCAGCACCTGCAGCGTTGGTGAGGGGCCGCCCACTCCCCCACCCCCCATCCCACCCCTCCCCGTGCCTTGGGCCAGCCTCTGCCCCCTCCCTGCACCCTGGGCCAGCCCTGTTGGGGTTGGGGGGGTCTGCGCAGGGCCAGCTGAGCAGACCTCTCTTCCCGCCCTTGCTGCCTGAAGCTGAGAACACCGGCTGCCTGCCCAACCCTTGTGTGAACGGCGGTACCTGCGTGGGCAGTGGGGATTCCTTCTCCTGCATCTGCCGAGACGGCTGGGAGGGCCGCACCTGCACGCACAGTGAGGCCGGGGGCCCGGAGAGCCTGGGGGTGTGCCTTGGGGGCTGGGGGGGGGGCTGGGGATGTGGGAGACTTGGGGGTGCAGGGGGCCTGGGGTTGTGGGGAACCTGGAGACACAGTGAGGCTGGGGGCATGAGGGGCCTGGGGGCACAGTGAGATGGGGGCTTGAGGATGCCAGGTGGGGGCCCTGCCAATCACTCACCCTGCCAGAGGCCCTGCTGAAATGCAGCCCTTCCCCCCCTTCACCCCAGCTGAAGGCCGTCAATCTATGTCCACCTTCTTAGCCAGTTAGGCCCGCTTCCTCCAGGAAGCCTACCCTGCCCTACGGCCTGGTCCCGCCGGCCAGTGGCTGGGGCTCCATGAGGGCTGCCAGGCCCCACGCCTGGGCATAGTAGGGCCTGGGTGGGCAGCCACTTGAGTAACCGCTGTCTCTTGTTCTTTTCTTGAACGCAGACACCAATGACTGCAACCCGCTGCCCTGGTGAGTGGCTGTGGAGGCGGGGGGAGTTGGGGCCTGGCTGGCATAGTGGGCCCCTGTAATGCCCCCTTCTTCCCTACAGCTACAATGGCGGTGTCTGTGTGGACGGTATCAACTGGTTCCGTTGCGAGTGTGCACCCGGCTTCGCAGGCCCCGACTGCCGCATCAGTGAGTCGGGGGGCAGAGCCCGTGCTACCCACGGCTGAGGGGCAGGGTGGTCACAGGCCAATCCCTCTGTCTCCCTAGCCTCAATGTCTGCCTAGGCAGCCCCGGTGAGAAAGAACGCCCTCCCAGTGCAGGCTGGCACATACAGCCTACTGAGGCCCCTCCACGGCCCAGCCTGGTGGCGGCGGTGTTGGTCAGCTGTTTGTCCAGCCAACACCCCATGCCTGCAGCTGGGCCCCCTGGGGGCCTCCGTCTGGCCCCCATCCACTCCAGGACGTGCTGCTTTGCTAGTCTCAGGCGCAGGACAGGCCAGGCCCAGCGGGCCGCCGGGGTGAACTGAGGCTTGCGCCAGACTGCCCTCCTTCGCCAATCCACCTCCCGGGCCTCCTTGCTGGCTGTTGAGCTCTAGTCCTTCCTGCAGACATTGATGAGTGCCAGTCCTCGCCCTGCGCCTACGGGTCCACTTGTGTGGATGAGATCAACGGTTACCACTGCAGCTGCCCACCTGGCCGGGCTGGGCCACGGTGCCAGGAAGGTCAGCTGGGCAGAAAGGGGGACGTGGTGGGGCATGCAGGGTGGGTGTGGAGGGGTGCTGGGCAGGGAGTGGGGCATGGCGGGTGGGAGGGCTGCCTACTGGATGGGAGGGTTGCATGCTGGGGCAGGTATGTGCTGGCTGGTGGGGAGGGTGTGCTGGCTGAGGGGCATGCTAGGTGGGAGGGCTTTGTGTTGGGGGACGTTCGTATTAGTTGAGGGGAGGGGCTGCCGGGTGGGAGAGGCGTGCTGGGTTGGGGTGATGTGTCGGGGTGGAGGGTTGTGGCTGGCCTGCAGCCCCTGTGTGCGGCCTGGTGGGTGTGCCAGGTGATGGGGGCTGTACCAGCTGTTGCTTGGTGGGGCGCAGTGGACCTGACCCTGGCTCCTCCCACAGTGATCGGGTTTGGGCGGTCCTGCTGGTCCCAGGGCGTGCCCTTCCCACACGGGAGCTCCTGGGTGGAGGATTGTAACAGCTGCCGCTGCCTGGATGGCCACCGGGATTGCAGCAAGGTGCAAGGGGCCTTCGTCCTCTCCCCACCCTGCTCTGGACCCTGGAGGATGGGGTGCCCCTCTGCCTGCCGAGGCTCACCTTACAGCAGCCCCAACAGTGGGTCTGGCCGTCCATAATCCTGACCCTTCTCGGCGGGCAGTGGATCAGTCTCTGAGACCTCTGCCTGGACCCCGCCTAACTTCACCCCTCCGTTGCACCCTCTGAGGGCTGGCCCTGCTCAGCCTGCCTCCCTGGGTCCTGGGGGCGAGGGGCAGGCAGGAAGATGCTGTCTCTGGCCCTTAGGGGGTTGTGGTCTGCGTCTGGGTGCATGTCCTCATGTGCTGCATCTGCCCCAGGTGTGGTGTGGGTGGAAACCCTGCCTGCTGACCGGCCAGCCCGATGTGCTGAGTGCCCAGTGTCCGCCAGGGCAGCGGTGCCAGGAGAAGGCACCGGGCCAGTGCCTGCAGCCCCCATGTGTGGCCTGGGGGGTGTGCAGCACTGAGGAGCCCCTCCAGCCCAGCACGCCCTGCCTGCCTCACTCTGGCCACCTGGACAGCAACTGTGCCCGCCTCACGCTGCGGTTTGACCGAGACCAAGTGCCCCAGGTGTGTGCCTACGCCCCCAGCCTTTCTGGGAAGGCTGATCTGATCTAACCGCGTGAACCCGGTTCTAGCTGCCCTGGCCAGCTGGGCATTGGCTCAATATAGTGGGCTCAACAGGCCCAGATTGGGGGTGCTTGTGGGTGGGTAAGTGAGAGGGCAGGTGTGGGTGCCTGGGTGCTGGGTGGGGGTGGCCGAGGGTGCAGGGGGGCAGCGGGGCCCAGGCTGCGATGGCTGTTCACCTGACTGGACCTAGGTGGGAGGTGACTGTGAACCCACAGCTCTGCTACTCCAGACACTCTCACCCTAAGCCCTTCTGGGGCTTAGGAGGTGATGAAGTTGGCTTACGGGTGGGCACCAGGCACAGCCACCTCATTGGTGGGAAGGGCAGTCTGGCACCTCGGGCCTGGCCCCTGCCCTCGGCGTTCCAGGACAGATGTGTGGTGCTGGCTGTGGGCGGAACCCCCCGGGTCCATCTCACGGCCTGCTGGGTCTGCCCAGGGCACCACTGTGGGCGCCATCTGTGCCGGGATCCGCTCCCTGCCAGCCACCAGGGCTGTGGCCCGGGACCGCCTGCTCGTGCTGCTCTGTGACCGGGCATCCTCGGGGTCCAATGCTGTGGAAGTGGCCTTGGTGAGTGCCAGGGGGTGGGGCAGTGCCCCGCTGCGGCCACCTTGCTTGCTGTCTGGTGAGGTGCATGCCTGGTTGAGGGTGGGGTCCTAGCCAGGCTCCGCCCCAGCACATGGGAGATAGGTGTTCTCCCAGGACTATGGGCACTCTGGGGGGTGGCTGTGGGCCAGTGGGTAGAGTGGGAGGAGAGGACAGTGGCTGTTAAGGCCGCAGGCTGTGCCCAGCAGGCAGCAACCACTGGAAGATCCCGCAGCCAGACAGGAAGCAGGCTGGGCCCTGTGGGTGTGCGTGGGTGGGGGTGGGGTGAGGGACAGGAGAGCAGCGTGAGGGCATTCTAACGCTGCAGGAAGAGGCAGAGTTGCGACCGGTGTGCGGTGCAGTCAGGGACAACAGGGCAGCTCCCTAAGGGGCACGAGCAGGGACAGGTCACCTCATCCTTGTGTGTCATCGTGTGGAAGGGCAGAGAGAGGCACATAGAGGCTTTTTTTTTTTTTTTTTTGAAGAGTTGGTTTTAATTCAACATAACGTACATTTAGTTTCATTCCCCATTCACCATGTCCAACCCTAACCCAGTCTCCCCTCCCTACCCTGTAACCCTACCCCTGTGCCCCTCATATTTATGCACTCCTGTTTGTCCTGCATTTCCTCAATTTGAATGTTGGTCCTCTGGTGTCCCATGCAGATAGAGGCTTGGAAGGTGGGTGCTGTGGCGGTGAGGAGGGGTGCGGGGGTAGGGGGCCCAAGCACCGCCACAACCCCCCGCAGCCACCCAGGGCGTGGAGTCCTGAGCTAGGCTTGCGGAGGCATGGACCCCAGCCTGGCTTGGACACGGCCCTCAGCGCTGTGCCCTGTCCCAGTCCTTCAGCCCAGCCCGGGATCCAGCGGATAGCAGCCTGGTCCAGAGTGCGGCCCACGCCATTGTGGCTGCCATCACACGTCAGGGGAACAGCTCACTGCTGCTGCCTGTCACCGAAGTCAAGGTGGAGACAGCGGTTGTAGGCAGCTCCTCCACAGGTAGGAGGACCTGGGCGCAGTGACCCCTGCTGGGAAGGGTCCCCAGCCCCGGGCCCCTCCAGCCCCACCATCCCAGCCTTTCTCTGGGACCCTCCCGGCCTCACCACCAGCCAGGACACCGCAAGCGGCATCACCCAGCCAGCCAGGCCCCGGCCTTTGCTGCGGGGCCGTGCAGGTCCCAGGCGCCCAGGCCACGCCCTCACGCCCACCCTCCGGCCCGCAGACCTGCTGGTACCCGTGCTGTGTGGCGTGTTCAGTGTGCTGTGGCTGACTTGCATCGCCATCTGCGTGTGGTGGACGCGTAAGCGCAGGAAAGAGCGGGAGAGGAGCCGGCTGCCGCGTGAGGAGAGCGCCAACAACCAGTGGGCGCCGCTCAACCCCATCCGTAACCCTATTGAGCGGCCGGGGGGCGGAGGCCTGGGCGGTGGCGGCGGGGGCCACAAGGACGTGCTCTACCAGTGCAAGAACTTCACGCCACCGCCGCGCAGGGCGGGCGAGGTGCTGCCCGGGCCAGCGGGCCGAGGGGGCAGCGAGGACGAGGACGAGGAGGAGCTGGGCCGCGGCGAGGACGACTCCCTGGAGGCGGAGAAGTTCCTTTCGCACAAATGCACCAAAGACCCGGGCTGCATGCCAGGGCGGCCAGCCCTCTGGGCCTCGGGCCCCAAGGTGGACAACCGTGCGGTCAGGAGCGTCAAGGACACCCGCTCCGCCAGCAAGGAGTAGGGCTGCGGCGCCATGCGGCCGAGGCTGTGCACATAGTGTCTTTATTTTGTGTAAAAAAAGAAAAAAGCAAAAAACAAATGTTTATTTTCTACGTCTCTTTGACCTTGTATAAATTATTTGTGACGGTCGGGCGGCAGGCGACGGCGCGTTCTTGGAGATGCTATTTTTGTAACGTTTCCCTGCAGTGCTCTCACCGGGTGGCAGAGCGCAATGAGGGCGGCTGTGTTTTCACCAAATCGTGTAATGTTTGCTCCCAGAGGTTGGACACTGTTTACAGATTCTTCCTTTTTATTCCTCACTTGGGTTTCTCAGTGGCTCCAGGCCAAAGGGCCGGTGGGACTCATGGCTATTGGTTTGGCCCATGGCTGTCAGCGTGGCCTGTGGCCGTTGGCGTAGCCCATGGCTGTCAGCATGGCTCATGGCCGTTGGCTTGGCCCATAGCTGTCAGTGTGGCCTGTGGTTGGTGTGGTTCATGGCTGTCGGCGTGGCCTATGGCTGTTGGCGTGGTTCATGGCTGTCGGTGTGGCCTGTGGTTGGTGTGGTTCATGGCTGTCGGCGTGGCCTGGGGCTGTCGGTGTGGCCTCTGGCTCCATGGGAGTCAGTGGGACTCGGGTGTTAACGTGTCCCATGGCTATTGGTGTGGCCCATGGCTGTCAGTGGGACTTGTGGCTGTCAGGGTTGCCTGTGGGGGTCAGTGGGACTCCTTGTTGTTGGCATGGCCCATGGCGGTTGGCAGGACCTGTGGCTGCCAGTGTGGCCCCTGGCCAGTGCCCCGGAGCCTCCTGTCCTCGCCCCCCTCCTCCTGGCACGTCTGTTCCAGAGATCTCCCAACTGTGCTCAGAAGTGCCCTTCCTGCTGCCCTGTCTCCTTCGAGGTGACGGCAGCACCGAAGCCCCTGACAAGTGCCTTCACAGCTCCTCCCTCGCGACTGTCAGCG
Organism: Orycteropus afer afer; assembly: GCF_000298275.1. Classification (NCBI taxonomy): domain Eukaryota; kingdom Metazoa; phylum Chordata; class Mammalia; order Tubulidentata; family Orycteropodidae; genus Orycteropus; species Orycteropus afer. Next base: position 8,118,373 of record NW_006921715.1, on the reverse strand, counting down.
TCCACCGCGGGCACCAGGCCGCTGCCCACCGCTGGCCCCCGGCCGCCCCTCCTTGTGAAAGTGCATTTTTGTAAATATGTACATATTAAACGAATCGCTCTGTATATTTGATTTAATAACTTAAACGTTTTGGTCTCCCTCCTTCCTTGAGTGGTGCTCCTGTTTTCTTTGGAATTGCGGCGGGGGCAGGGTGGTGCTGGAGAGCTGGTGCATGGACTGGCTGCCACCAGTGCCCACACGTATGTCACCGTATTGGGGTGATGAGGTGACATGAGCACAGGGTGCCGTGCGTCAACCCACTCACTAGAACCAGCTACAAAAAGCTTTATGAAGTAGCTTAAGGCGGCTTAGCCATGAGCTGTCCAGGTTTCAGGGACTTGCCAGGCCACACCTTGGGAACGTGAAAGGCAGACATGCAGCTCTCGGGAGCGGGGTTGGAGCTGCTCTTGCTTCTTACTGGTGGAGCCAATGGGCCTGACGGCTTGGTGGCCAGCGGGCCTGGGGTGTCTCTGAGGTAGCTCCTTGGCATGTGTGCCAGCTGTTTACTGCCCTGCAGGGGGTCAGCCAGTGGACCTAGTCGAGGACCAAAGCCAAGAGCAGGGTCTCTAAGCAGAGGAGAGCTGCACAGCATGGGCATGGTGAGTGGGTTGACGTGATGGGCACAGGGCGTGGGTCTGTGCGTTTCGTTAGGTGAGCTGACTAGCTGGTTGCAGCCAGGAACCTATCCCTGGACCACGGCCCTCGAGGATGACAGCTGAGGAGCCAGAAGTGATTCCTGTTGTCACGGATTCTCTAGAGAGCGGTGACAGTGGGCTGCAGCTGCAGTGACTCCTAACAAGCCGTCTCGCGAAGCCTGCCTGTGTCCTTTGTCACCTTCTCCACTGTGCAAGGTTCAGGAGCAGGCTGAGGGGACCCCCTCACCAAAGCATGTACCCTCGGCATGAGAGGAAGCGAGTCAAACCCTCCTTGCCCAGGGGTTGCAGGCAGATCGGCTGGAAAATCTGCCCTTGAGAAGCTATGGTTTATGTAGGGACACACAGCCACGCTCCCACCGTGGGGCGGGCTGCAAAAACCTCAAGCTTTGAGTTTACTTGTAAACAGTTTGCCTAGCGTGCGGGGCTGTCGGGGGCTGGTGGGAGGCGAGCTGCATCCATTCCTGGCCTCTGTGCACCTCCTGTCTGTGAGCCAACCACAGCCAAAAGCAGCGCACACAGGGAAACCTGGAACCATGAGCAACAGCCTTCAGAACCAGACCTGTCCAGGTATCAGACCGAAGTGGGAGTTACCAGAGACCGTTTGCCTACTAGGCTCTGAGAAGGGAGCCACAGGCTGGCAGCACTGATGAGCCCATAGAGAGCTTTAACCCAGCAATGTGGAAAAGATCCAAGTAGACCTAGAAATGAAAAATGGAATCTCCAAACCCTGAACTCAAACCGTTGAGCAGTGACTTGCAGACACTGCTGAAAGGGGAGTTAGTGAACTGGAGGGGAGGTCGGGAGGAATAACGTAGAACACATTCCGGGGAGACGAGAGGGAAATGGGGGAGGCCAGCAGCTGACCGAGGGGCAGTGGGCCTGTGGGGATGGTCAGAACTGACCAGACTCGAGGTACACAGAGATGGGGGGGGGGGGAAGGCCAGCAGCTGACTGAGGGGCAGTGGGCCGGTGGGGACGGTCAGAGCCGATTGGACTCGGGGTACGCAGGAGGAGCAGGTGTGACAAACAGAGCCAGGACTGCTTGCTCTCCTGTAGAGTGCGTGATGCTGGCTCACGCCTGCCTGCCTACGAGGAATGCCACATGCCCCTCAGATTGTGAGGAAAGCCCTAAAGGTATGTAACCTCCAGTGGGCCTGAGGTTTCGGGGGCTCACAGGACACAGCAAGGCCTGTGTTCCTCAGTGGGGAGGCCAGTGTTGGTGGTGTTGCAGTGTGCCTTGCACCAAGTGTGCAATTGACTCTGTACACATATGTGCACATGTGTATGCGTGCGCACACATTTGCATGCATGTGTGCGTGTGTGTATGTAAAGTGTGCGTGGCCTGCTGCCCCTAAGCCTGCCATCTAGCGTCCTGAATATGTTAGCCTTCTTCCCCTGCTGCCTGGGCCCCGATTCCGGCCCAGCTGAGGGAGGGCGATGCTGCCCAGAACCTGGTGCCTGGCTGGGGCGTGCCTTCCCAGTTACCGCCTGGGGCTGGTGGTCACAGCCGGGGCTAGTGATCTGGGCTGGGCCTGGCGTGTTCCAGGTTCCCCCCTTTCCTGCTCACGTCTCTCCAGGGCAAAGGAGCTCACCCTCACGTTCAGAGCTGCTGACCCAATGTCCACGCTCTGTGTGGCCATGGACCGCCAGGCCCCTCAGACCCCTTCACCCTGCCAGCCACTGACTCAGCCTGGCTGCCTGCCCCCAGCGGTGCCTGTCCTCACCCGGGTGGGTTCGGGCTGGTAAATTAGCCCCCAGAGAGGGGCAGCTGCTTTGTTGGGAAGTTCAGCAGAAGGAGACTCACTGGAGGTGCCCCAGCTGGCAGTGCCTGCCGTGGCTGAGGCTGCTGCTGGGACCTGGGATGTCCTGGGCAACAAGAAGGGTGGTGGCTGGCAAGGCTCATAGCACCCACACCGTCAGCCTGGGTGGTGGGACCTAGGACTCTGCTGTTTACTGCACACAGTGCAGCAAGAATCCATGCTGGTGAGGAGACAGAAAAGGAGGCAGCCCAGTGTCTGGGCACCTGGCCAGTTGGTTCACTGGACACTGCCCTTGGCCCCCCGTGGACCACATGCCCACCAACCTACCCGCTCTCTGCATGGCAGCAGGTACCTCCTCCTGACAGCCCATCCCACCCCTGCTACCCTATTACTACCACTGCTCCTCTGCCTATCTCTTCCTCCTGCTGCAGGGTTCTTAGGAAGTTCAGTGGGGCTCTATCTGCAGTGGATTGGGGGCTGTACCAGTCCCAGGGCAACATCAAGCAAGCCCTATCCCTTGAATCGGATGGCCATGGAGTAGAGGCTTGGAGCCACGGGTCTGGAGTGGGTCAGGGGTGGCTCACAGACCCACAGCATCTTGTGCCTCGTTGAGGTCAAGGGCCCAAATGGGGTGTGAGTGAGAGAAGATGGGGCTGGGGTCTTCAGACACACTGTGGGCAGTCAGGCTGGAAGCAGGGACTGCTGCGAAGGTGGGTCACAGTGGCTTGGTGAAGACCTGCCAGAGGGGCCTGGCATGTGTCAGCCACGTGGCTCTGGTCGGTATGCTGGGAGGGGTGTGAGGCTGAGGTGACTCTAGGAGAGGGACTTGACCACTGTGGTACCAGGTGTAGGTAGGGCAGGTGTGCACCCCTTGGAGACCACCCCCCAGTTCCCCCACATGCTCTGGGCAGGAAGTAGTGACCGAGGCTGGACTGAGACTGTCCTGAGCAGGCAGTGTCTGTGGGCACAGGAGCAACTTGGAGGACACTTGACAGTGCCACCCGCCTGCCCACCTGCCCGCCTGGTGCTTCCTCGGTGACAGTGCCACCCGCCGGCCCACCTGCCCGCCTGGTGCTTCCTCGGTGACAGTGCCACCCGCCGGCCCACCTGCCCGCCTGGTGCTTCCTCGGTGACAGTGCCACCCGCCCGCCCACCTGCCCGCCTGGTGCTTCCTCGGTGACAGTGCCACCTGCCCGCCCACCTGCCCGCCTGGTGATTCCTCAGTGCCTACCCTGGGGACCGCACCAGCTGTTCTGCTTGGCGACAGCTCTGACTGCTGTGTCTCCGAAGAAACTGGGCCCTGGGGAGCTGGGAGGAGATTCTCCCAGGAGCCCTGGCCCAGGCAGCCTGGCCCGTTTAACCCCTGCAGGCTGGGTGGCAGGTGGCTGGTGCTGACTTCTTGGCAGCCCCAGGTCCCTTTTCAGCTGCCCCAACCTGGCTGGGCCGGCCCCTTCCTCCTCAGGCCCTGGGCCTGCATCTCCCAAGGAGCTAGGCCAGCAGGGGCCATGAAGGTGACCCTGGGCAGAGCTGTGGCTCCAGGCGCCTGGCTGGGAGGGGCTTGGAGACAGCCACATATGCAGGATAACCAAGGCAGGGGAGGACAGGGCCTGCCTTACAGTGTTCTCGGTAGTCTTCCTGGCCTCACGAGCTCCTGGAAGTGAGGAGGAGTCACATGTCAGGACACAGTGACCGCAGGGGTGGCGTTCCTGTGAAAGGGATGTGGACAAGTGGGAGGAAGGCCTGCAGGGCAGCCAGTGGTACCAAGTAGCCATGGAGAGTCCTGCAGCTGGTGGGATGGGTGCTTGGCTGCGCACTCGGGCTGGAGGGCCCGGCACTGTGGGCCACTTGTTCTGGTGCAGTGTTTGGGCAGCTGTTGGTTGCAGAGTGTGGTGCTTGTTGAGGGCACTTCTCTGAAGACAGTGGGAGATGAGATGGCAGGATGGACAAAGCTGGGCATCCTGGCGAGCTGCTTCCTGCCCCTGTTGGCAGCGTTGGGTGGGGTGAGGGGTGGTCCTGAGCATGGGGCGGGCAGGGACCAGCGCTCAGGACACAGGCAGGAGGAAGCTCCGGGTGGGAGGACAGCCTCAGGGAGGTCAGCTGAGGGAGGGTGCCGCCTTGAGCAGAGATGGCCTCCCCATCTATGGCCCACTGGAGCATCCTGGGACCCCTTTACACCCCACTGCCGCCCTCTCCTCTGATCATGTCCAAAACCTCCACACATTCACTGTGCCTGCACTCACCTGTGGGACGACCACGTGACGGTTACACCCGGGAGCAGCACCAGCAGCTGGGAGGCTGTTGGAAGCAGTCCAGCACAGGTAGGAAAGCGGGTAACCCAGTCTCCCGTCCTCCTGGAGAGGCCAGCTGGCCTCAGTGAAAAGCCACGTCCACTTGTCCAGCTCCCTGACCTCATCCAAATTACCTACTTTCCCATCTGTGCTAGGCTGTTAACAGGTTTCAAGTTGCTGCTCCTTCTCTCAGGTGAGAGAGGGGAGAAGAGAGACATGTAGGAGGAGACAGAGATAGGTGAGGAGGGGGAGATAAGTAGATAAAGAGAAAGGAGAGAGACAGAGAGATGAATGGGGGAGAAGAAAATCGAGAAAGAGGGCCCTCGCCTGACTCCGTGTCCTCCCCAGCTGCTGGCCCCTTTTCTCCCGCTTTATGCAAACCCCTCGGAGAACTGCCTTTGCTCACTGCCTCCACTGCCCTCCCCTGAAGCAGGCTGTCCCACAGTCGGGGGCTGGCAGTCAGGGAGGCGCATGGTCAGTACAGCACAGACAGAATTTTCAAGGAAAAGGGCAGCAGAACAGGTGAAAGTGTGCCTTGAATGGCTTTGTGGAGGCAAAATCTTGATGCCCCACTAAGCAATCCAGCAACAGGATGGGAGAGAGGTGGAAGAGTGAAGACGGGCTTTGCGAGGCTGAACATGGCCACCTTCTGCTTTCTTAGCTCACTTCTGTTTGCTACAGCATTCTTATGTAACTTCTGCTGTGGGGGCCTTGTAGGTCCAAAGTCCTGGCATGCAGCCACTATGGTTCATTGCAGCCATAAAACCCCTGCCTCCCACTGTGGGCGTGGAGAATTGAACTGGTTCTGCCTTGTATGTAAGTCTCCCTTAATACAACTCCTTTGACACCACCCTGGGCTGCCTGGTTCTTTCTTTGGTCTCTTGGTGCCCTCCATATTTGGAGGCAAATTTCAGGTTATTGCTCCATGCAGTGACAACTGAGGAGCCATCCAGGAGACTGAGGAAGTGGTGAGTGGAGTGAGGTCTCTGTGGGGGAAATCCTGAGTTGGTCAGTGTGGTGCATTGAATCACTTAATATGACTCTTCTAGCCATGGTCTTTGTGACAGCCACCAGATGACTGGGTGGGACTGTGCAAATATGAGGTTCTTGTGGCCCACCAAGAGGATTGAATAGCTTGTTGATAATGTAAATAAGGAACATGGTACCCTTGTGTGGGTGGGACCATGGAAATAAGGTATATGGAAACCTAATGTGGGCATTGGTCAGTTTTGCCATCTTGCTAGCCTTGAAATGAACCATCCCAGAAGCAGAAAGGAGGATTTCACTACCATTAAGAAAGAAGAGCCAGGAGCGGAGTATGTCCTTGGACTTGAGTCCCCTGCACTGAGAGACAGCAGAGAGATGGTGGAGAGACAGCAGAGAGATGGTGGAGAGACAGCAGAGATGGTGGAGAGACAGCAAACAGAGGAAGTAGATCCCAGAGACCGACATGAGACAGAGCACTGGGTTTTCTGCCCCACGGAATGAGAAAGCATGGTGCCTTGCTGGTGGAGTGTGGTGCTGCTCTGGTGCCTATCTGCAGAGTTAAAAGAGCTTTGTAACAGGGCAGAGGCCAAGAGGCCACAGGGCTGAGAGGCTGAGGCCAGAGAGATGGGTGCCTGTGGCACGAGAAGAAGCAAACCTGTTGAAGAGCTGTTTCCTGACCGTGAATTGTGACCTGTTATTTCCCTAATAAACTCCGTAATTATGAGTAATGTCTGGGAGTTCTGTGTGGCCATTGCAATGAATTACGGAACCCAGCAGAGAAGTAGAGGTGCTATTGAGAGGGACAGTTGGTGTCAAAAGTGGTAAAAAGGTTGGAGGGTGGCAGCATGTCTGACCTCTGCCTCATAGGAACCAGCCTTGGCCTGTTCATGTAGCTATGGATCTTTCTTCCCATTTGTGAAGTTAGAGGTCAGACAGTGCCTCCCCCATGCCCTTTTTGCAGCCAGCAACCACCATATGGGGAGGTTTGGCCCATATGTTTAATGCATGTGCCCCCAAATGCCAAGCAGAGTTGTGGCAAAGTGTGTACCTTCATAAGCGTGGAAAGGAGACTAGAAAAGCAGTGGTGGCCACTGCTTGGGCCGTTCGGGTGGCCACTGACACCCAGGTAGCCACTGAAGTGTGTGTAAGAGCATTGCAGGAGACACTACAGTTCGAAAGGGATGAAACAGGTGTGGCCTCAGCTGACATTCTCAAGAGCTGCCTCTGTGAGCAGGTGAGCAGCTAGAGATGCCCACCTGCAGGTTTGCAAGAACAGAGGGGAGGAAAACACCAAACGCAAAGGTCAGGAAAATGTTGATGAAAGCTGTTCTGGTTCTCTAGTGCCACTCTGACAGGAATACACCACAAATGGGATGACCTTAACAAACAGGAGTTTATTCTCTTACAGTTTGGAGGCCTGTTCAAAGTGCCAGGCTCTAGGGGCTGGGTGAAAGCCCCTCAACATTTTGGGCTTCAGCTCTGCCTCTTGCTCCCAGCCCACTGAAGCTAGAGGCATCTCTTCACTCAGGCAGCTAGTGGCTGCTGAGACTAACAAGCTCAAGGTTGACAAATAAAATAGCACAGTCCCAATGTTACCAAATCACAAGGCAGGCCATTAATTCAAGTCCCCTGAAAGTCCCAGGATTGACAGAGCATGGCAGGCTGCTGAACGAGGTGTCTACATGCAGAGTTCAAGATGCCATAAGCCAGAGACCATTCCCCAAGGCTTCTGCTCATATACAGGAAGCAGACCACATTCCGTAAGGCAGCTACTCAGTTGCTCACAGTAGATTCCACCTTGGAGTTGATTACCAGTCTCACCATGGGGAATAACTACCACCAGCTGCCCAGCCACTCAACCAGGCCCAGCCAAATTGGCACACAAATTGAACTACCCCAAAAGCCAACTGGTATGCGAAGATGTGGAAGCCTCAGAAAAACAGTTCCAAGGTGACTCAGACTTGGAGGTGCCTGAAGAGGAGCCTGGCTTTTCAGAACAGCCCCTCTGGGCACAGCTGCTAATTTCCCAGGAAATTCTGCCTGCAAGTTCCATGACAATATGGGACACACTCCCACTGAGCTGATAGAGCTGTGTGGGAAATTCCAGCAGAAAGGGAAGACTACAGCAGCTATGTTGTCACCTCTGTGGGACATCAGGGGGCGGTGGTGCTGTGGCTGCTGGGAAGTGGCAGCCTCTGGAGAAGATGGCTAGAGGGGACGATGCCGGCAGCACAGCACATCACGTATGCCCTGTCCAGTGGAGTGGACAGAGCTGTAGCTGATGTGGGCAAAACTCAGAGGGCTAGAGAAATGGGGGTGCGAGTCATGGAAAGAAAGAGAAAAAAGCTGAAAGCTCTGTTGTTGTTGTTGTTATGTGCCGTCGAGTCGGCCCCAACTCATAGCGACCCCTCCTTGGGTTTCCGAGGCAGTATCACTATGGAAGTAGGATTGCCCAACCTTCCTTCCGAGGAGTGGCTGGTGGGTTTGAACCGCCAGCCTTGTGGTTAGCAGTCAAGTGCTTTAGCCACTATGCTACCAGAGCTCCCATAGGATGACCATTAAAGAGTCCCTAGACAGTAACCTGAAAGCAGATGTAGGTGGATTAGCGGCAGCTGGAATGGCAGCAGAAAAGACAGATAAGCAAATGACTGAGATATTAGTCAACCTTCGAAAGACTCTGAAGCTGGAGCAATAGTACTACCCTCTGAGTCCCCACTGTGAGGAAGTGCTCCTTTCCCTCAGGTGGACCCCACCAGTCCCTAGGGACTAGGGGTGGGGCCAAGGTCATAATATGTTGCTCAAGGACAAACAAGCAGCAGAGTTAGCTCTCATTGATACAGGAGTAGAATGCACCCTGATCTTTGGAAACCCTGAGGAGCTTCAAGCGTCCCCCCAGTTCATGGGTATGGTGGAAAGTCCATCTGCATGCATCAGGCATTTCTGGCCCTACAAATAGGAAGTACTACCCTAAACCATTGTTGTTGTTGTTGTTATGTGCCATTGAGTCGGCACATAACGACCCATCCTTGAGTTTCCGAGGCAGTATCACTACGGAAGTAGATTGCCCAACCTTTCTTCTGAGGAGTGGCTGGTGGGTTTGAACCGCCAGCCTTCTGGTTAGCAGTCAAGTGCCTTAGGCACTACGCTATCAAGTTCATATTTTCCCAATTGTTGTTGTTGTTATGGGCCATCGAGTCAGACCCAACTCATAGCAACCCCTCCTTGGGTTTCTGAGGTGGTATCACTACAGAAGTAGATTGCCCTACCTTCCTTCTGAGGAGCGGTTGGTGGATTTGAATATATTCCAGGGGTGGATGCCCTCATGGGATTGATTTGACAACTTTGTCTGTGGGAGAATTCTGTCTGCAGGTGAAGTTGGTGAAAACAGACCACTCTATAGACTAGTGAAAAAACGGTACCTCTTGTGACTGGGGCAAAGAACAGCAACAAGCTTTCAAGGAAGCAAAAGTGTTGGCTGCACCACAAAGAGTGGCAAACATCAGACAACACAAATTGCCCAGAGGACATAAGAAATTAATGACAGCATTTTAGAATGGAAAAGGGTAGCTATTCTCCAGGAAGGTCACAAAGCTATAAATAGCGCTGTGTGGCCTGTGAAAAAAAACAAGTGGGTCCTGATATATGATCATGGACTACAGGGAACTTAACAAGGTGATTCTCCCCATACATGCTTCAGTCCAAACTTAACGTCCCTGTTGGAAACCTTTAGTAGAGACGTGGGCACATATGCTGGGCTAGACCTGCCAATGTGTCCTTTAGTATCCTTCTAGCCCCATCCACTCAGGACCAAGTTTTCTTTCATCTGGGAAGGACAGCAATGGACATTCCAGGTGCTGCCCCAAGGGTATTTACACAGCCCCACCATTTGTCATGGTATAATTGCTAGGGACCTAACTCTGTTTCCTTTCCCCACTGCTGTCTGTTAGTTTCATCACACTGATGACATCATGTTGACTACTGAAGATGTTTCTGTTACAAGATTGTCTAGACACCCTTGTCACTCACCTAGAAGAAAAGAAGAGTCTTTCACCCTCCCCTAAGTGCAGGGGCCGAGAAAGTCAGTAAAATTCCTAGAGGTCATTTGGTTGGGTGACACCCATGTACTGCCTGAAGCAGTGGTCAATAAGATAGGAGCTTACCCCACCCTTAGGGCATCAAAGGAAGTGTAGGCCTTTGTGTGTCTTTTGGGGTATCAGAGGGTATTTATACCCCACTTGGCCCAGTGCTTGAGACCACTGTATAGACTAGTGAGAAAAAGGTTCCTCTTGGGACTGGGGCAAAGAACAGCAGCAAGATTTTGAGGAAGCAAAAGTGTTGGTTGCATGAGTGTTGGGTACAATCCAGGAAGGGCTACCCTTCCATTTAGATGTAAGCAACACTGAGGACAGCTTAGACTAGCTTTGTGGTAAGATCAGGATGGAACTAAATTCCCTCTAGGATCTTGGTCCAATCAGTGAGAAGGGCAGAAAATTGGTACAGTCTCATAGAGAAATAATGGTTGGCAGCTTAGGACAATTTCCAAGTGTAACCGTTAACAGGAGCAGAAGCTAGAACCTTCACACAGCTTTGCCCATTAATGGATGGATCAGTGGGCTGTTTTCCAAGCTTTCGTGAGCCATCACCCAACCAACTGTGCTGACCAAATGGCATGCATACATGCAACAGTTCAGTGCCCTTTCTGCCCGTCGGTCACCCTGAGAGTTACAAGCTGTACTTGGTTCACTGTTTTGGTTCTCTGGTGCCACTGTAACAGACACACCACAACTCGATGGCTTTAATGGGCAGGGACTGATTTTCTTACTGTTTAGGAGGCTCGGAGTCGAAGTTCAAAGTGCCAGCTCTAGGGACTGGGAGACCCCTTGACCTCGGGCTTCAGCTCTCCCTCCTGTTCCAGGCCCACTAGAGCTGGAGGTTTTTTTCTTACTCACACAGCTGCTGGCTGCTGAGGCTGATGAATCCAAGATTGACAGGTAAAATGGTCCAGTCCCAAGATAAGCAGACAACGTGGCAGACCACTAGTGCAGGGACAGGGACAATCCCAAGATTGGTAGGCAACAGGGCAGGCCGCTGAGATTAGGACTTGGCTAAATGCAGGATCCAGATGTGCCAAAAGCTAGAGACCTTCCCAAAATTTCCCACACATACTGGAAGCAGGCTGCATCCTGAAAGCAACTCCTCTTCCACTGATTCATGTCTCACAGCAGATTTTCCATGGAGTTGGTTACACCACATCCAATCTCCTCATGGGGAATAACTACATCCAGTTGCCCAGCCACTCAAAACCATGGGCCAGCCAAGTTGACACACAACCTTAACTACCACAGACATATCAAGATGACCCCCCAGCACAGGCTAGTGTGCCACTGGAGCCGCCTCCCTTCCCTACTAAGAACAGAGAAGACCCATTGCCAGCAAATGCCTGGTACACAGATGGCTCTAGCCAAGGTATGCTGCTACTGTGAATGGTTGTGGTTGTACAGCCTGCACTGATACCATTTGGTCAAAACTGACTCAGAGCAAAGCAGTCAATGGGCAAAATTAAGGGCTGTGTAGATAGTCATCACTTACAATCCTTGGCCCTTAAACCTTTGTATAGACAGTTGGGCAGCAACCTGTGGGTTAACTATGTGGATTGGCCAATAGAATAAGTAACAGTGGATGGTAATGGGAAAGATCCTCTGGGGGAGAGCTCTGGGGCAGGGCATCTAGGATTGCCTCCAAACCTCAGACACTAACCTGTTTTTCATGAAGCAGCCCATTCACCTCTTTCCCACTGGTGAACCAAGGAGCAGACCCTGTGGCACAAGTTAGAATGGTACATCCATAAGGAGAAGCTGCCCAATGGATTCAGCAGAAAGGAAGACACTGCAGTGCCCGTGTTGGCAGGCATAGCAGTAAAGTATAGTGATTTGGTGGCTGCTGTACAAAATTGTCCCATGTGCTCACACCAACACCCAAGGCATCTGCCCCATGATCCTTGAAAGATACATAAGGGAACATAGCCAATGAAGGACTGGCGGGTAGATTATATAGGGCCCTTACCTCTTAGTGAAGGCACAATACACACTCTCGTGTGTGGATAAGGTTACTGGCTTAACCAGGTGTTCCTGTGTAAATGACAAAATTAGGCTGCTACCATAACAGGATTACAAAACTTGAGCATGATGTATGGGATACTATGAAGGACTGATAGTGATTGTTCTGGTTACCTAGTGCCACTCTGACAAGAATATACTATAAATGGGAAGGCTTTAACAAACAGGAGTTTATTCTCTTACAATTTTGGAGGCTTGAAGTCTGAGTTCAAAGTGCCAAACTCTAGGGGTTGGGTAAAAGCCCTTTGATCTTGGGCTTCCGCTCTGCCTCTTGCTCCAGGCCCACTGAAGCTAGAGGCATATCTTCACTCAGACAGCTGCTGGCTGCTGAGGATGACAAACCAAAGGTCAGCCAGTAAAAAAGGCACAGTCTTGATATTTACCAAACCACATGGCAGGCTAGTGATTCAAGTCCATTGTAAGTTCCAAGATTGGCAAAGCATGGCAGGCTGCTGAACAACAACTTGGCTACATGCGGGGTTCAAGGTGCCATAAGCTAGGGACCATTCCCAAGCCCCCTTATATACAAGAAGCAGACCACATTTCTAAGGCAGCTACTCAGCTGCCCACAGTAGATTCTACCATGGAGTTGATTACCAGTCTCATCATGGGGAATATTACATCCAGCTGCCCAGCCACTCAACCAGGCCCAGACAAGTTGACACACAGACTTAACCACCCCAGTGACCAAGGTATACATTTTGCAGGTTATAAGAAGGTATAATGACATTACCACTTGCCCTACAACCCTCAGGCTACAGACCTGGTGGAAAGGAACAACAGTGTATTAAACAACAAATACCAACACTTATGGGCAAAGCTTCCCTGGTGGGCTAGGCCAAAGTGTTTCCTGAGGCTTTGAGGTTGATAAATTTGGCCTTAGCTCCATGTACCATGTGTCAGGATCCCTGGTCAACCATCCAATAATGATATGAGTGATGTCACAGGCTCCAGAAGTGCATCCACTAAGATTGTTACCAGAACAAAACAGCATGGTCTTTCAAACACCTCAGGGCCTAGCAGCAGGAAGTGGAACCATCTTTTGGTGTTTGCTGTGGGTTACTCCACCAGGGCGGATTAGTTACTTCATCTGTCTGGAGGCAGAGGAGCTGACTGGCCTAACATGGGGTCCCACCATCTTGCTGCATGGAGGGTCTCAACAGTCACACTTCACCTGGACTGGGACAATAGCTACAGCACAAGGGACAGAAGTGGGCTTCCTTTTCTGGCATACAGCAAAATGGGTGACTTTACTCATGACCCCTTGAGCAACCTCCCTGGGGCAGCACGTATGGTACACTCAGCCAAGGAAAATGCCTAAGGCAGCCACTGTTCTCACCACCCAAGGAGAAGCCATAAGCGTGATCCTAATAGAAGTAGAAGATTTACCCTCCTTAGTACCTACTAAACACCTATCTTTCCAACCATAGGTATGTCCTACTCTGCTTTCTTCCCTTTGGGGCTGCCAATGTCTTCCTAGCGTGGGCTCATAGCTTCTCCAAAGTCCACCACACAGGCAACTAACTGTTGGGTCTTCAGTCAACTCCCCTTCTCAAGGGCTGAAGGCATGACATGGAGCATGGAACCTCTGCCAGAACTGATTAGATAGCCACTGGAGATACAAGAGGTCACATTAGTGCCCGTGGCTGAGTAGGGTATAACAGGAGATGAGGGACACGATATCACCTTGTTCTGGATATAGGGTTGTTCTGCTGTGTTTGTCTATATTGCTGCTGTGGTCTGTGCCTCCAAGTACAGCAACAATGTCTGTCCCTATATAGTTGTAACACCTCACCTTGGGACCCTCAGGAAACTTGTGGAAGAAGGGGGACACACCAGATTGTAAGAGCCAGCCTCAAGGGATAGACTGAAGGAGAAACAAGGTTTGTGAGGCCAAACATGGTCACTGTTTGCTCTCTGCTAGCTCACTTTTGTATGCTAAACCATTCCCATATAACTGGCTGGGGAGGCCTTGTAAGTGTGAAGTCCTGGCGTGTAGTCACTATTGTTCATCATAGCCATAGAACTCTTGGGGGGGGGTAGTACAGAGAATTGGGTTACTCCTGCTACCATCCAGGACCTGCGCCATATGTAAGTCTCTCCCTCCCCCTTTTCAGAAAACTTTTTATTGTGATTTGGATGAAAGTTTACAGAGCAAATTCATTTTCCATTCAACACTTCATACACATTTTGTTTTGTGACATTGATTACAATCTCCATGATGTAACAGCTCTTTTCCCACTTCCTCCCCATGGTTTCCTTTTCCCTGTGTCTTTCTTGCCTATGAATTCCTGCCTTCTGAGCTTCCTCCCCACCCAAATGTTGACCTCCTGATCTCCCATAGTTGGTCGTACTAAGGAGTATATGTCCCTGGTGTGATTTGCCACCTTATAGGCCTGTCTATTGTTTGGCTGGCAATTAAGCCACAGGAATGAGTTGGATTCTAGTCCTAAAGGATGTGTAGGTGTCCCTTCACAAACTCCTTTGCCACCACGCTGGAGTTCCCCACTTCTTTCTTTGGTCTCACAGTGCCCTCCATATCAAAAAGTACATTTTGAGATACTGGTCCATGCAGCAACAAGTGCTTATGCAGATGCTCAAGGGAGTGTCTTGGTGGTGATGAAGAGGGACAGAGGCCAAGGGACCATTTCATCTGAAGGGCCGTGCTCTTCAAGGAGAACAAGGAGCAGTTGGAGAAGCACTAGTTCACAATGAAGGAGGTCTTTCTTGGGCCAAACGTAGACCCAGCTATTGGCTGAGAGGGCCACCAAGCCCTCACTGGATGGTCAGAAACCTGCCCCACCCCTGCTTAGTCCTGGGGCCCAATGAAGACCCAGCTGCCGAGTGAAGAGGGCCACCGAGCCCCAACTAGACGGTGACAAACCTCCACACAACACACTCCTCCATGTGTCCTGGACAGTCCCTGGGGCTCTTGCAAAAGAGAAAGCCCTACAAAGATGCAGGTAAGAGAGCCAAATCTGCCAATGAAACACTAGCTTGTGTGACAGCCATGGCTGGTGCTCACCAGTGTTTCTAGCCATTTTCTCTTTGCAGGAAAATGGAAGGACAGGAGATTTTCCAGGTGAATTGAGAAGCAGAGCATCTGGAGGAACGACTGGATGGAAACACTGCTGGCTCTCCATTCTCTTCCCTGTGGGGGCACATGGAGAGTTGGCCTGCCACCAGAAGGAGAAGACTTGAGAGGCTGAGCACCCTGCAGAGGCCAGTGTCTGGGAGAGTTGCCTGGATTCACAACGGACTTCAGTACAGGTTAAAGCATGAAATTTTAGGGATGCTTACTACCACTGCCTACTTTCTCCTATCCTGACTAATGCACATGTTACTGGCCGTCTCAGTAGTATTTACTATGGTTGTCTATTGCTGTGTGACATTTACTCCAAGCTTCATGACTTTAAATGACAGGCATTCATCATCTCACTGTTTCTAAGAAATTCAGGAGCAGATCGGCTGGGCGAGTCTGGCTCAGGGGCTCTCTACAGTCAAGGCATCTGCCAGGGCTGCATCATGTGGAGACTTGAACAGGACTGGACTGTCCAATCTAAGCTCACTCAACAGGGCTCTTGGCAGGAGGCCTCAGTTCCTCACAGTGTAGGCATCTCCATGTGGCTGCTTGAGTGTCCTCACAACATGGAAGCTGCCTTCCCTCAGACCAAGTGATCCATGAGAGATCAAGACTGAAGTCACAACACTTTATATGGCCTACCCTCAGAAGTCACACTCCATCATTTCTACCACATTCTGTTAGAAGTAAATCACTATGAATGTCCCACACTTGAGAGGGAGGAAAGCGACCTCTGTCTCCTGGAGGGAGGAGTTTTCATGAATATGTGAACATATTTTAAAACCCACACGTGCCCCACACCTTGTCCTCTGCTGACGGAGGCTCATGGTCACTGGACTTCTCACCAATGACACTGGGAACTCTTAGTAACAAATGAGCGGGTGCAGACCTCTGAGAGAGAAGGAGCCATATCCAGAAGCTCATCATCCAAGACGATGTTTGAGGATGTGTGAGAGTCTGGGTAGTATGTCACTCACTCTCTCCAGCTGAGGAGAATATGCAAGAAAAGACTCAAGGCAAAGAGAAGAGACCAAGACAGAGCCCTCAAGACAGAGGAGCTGAACAGGAGAGAGAGTTGGGAATCTTGCTCTACCTATGTCTCTGCCTCCTCTCCTCCTAGACAGAGACAAGGTGACACCACCTGTCCTCCTGGATGGAAGATGTGACACCACCTGTCCTCCTAGACAGGGAGAAGAGGTGATGCCACCTGTCCTCCTAGACAGAAAGATGATACCATTTGTCTTCCTAGACAGAGAGAAGATGTGACACCACCTGTCCTCCTAGACAGAGAGAAGAGGTGATGTCACCTGTCCTCCTAGACAGAGAAGTGATACAACCTGTCTTCCAAACAGAGAGAGGTGAGATCATCTGTCCTCCTAGACAGAGAGATGAGGTGATACCACCTGTCCTCCTAGACAGAAAGAGAAGACGTGACACCACCTATCCTCCTAGACAGAGAAGTGACATCACCTGCCCTCCTAGACAGAGAGACAAGATGACATCACCTATCCTCCTAGACAGAGAGAAGAGGTGACACCACCTGTCCTCCTAGACAGAGCAGAGGTGAGAGCTGGGAGAGGAATGAAGCAGGACTTTTCATTAGCTGAAGCCCCAGAGCTGAAGACTGTTGGCACTCAGTTTCCCCACATTTGAAAGACAGATGCCCAGCAGCAAGCCTATTTCTGTAGAGCTCCACACATGAACACATACATGTACACACACTCAGAGAAGAGTGGCAGTGGGTGCTAAGTAGAGAGGGTATACAAAGAGACACCTGGCCAAGGTGAACACAGAGGCACGAGAAGAGCAGTCTGCCCTCCCACAGCAGGGAGGTTAAGCTCAGGCAAATGAAGCAGGAGGAAGAGAGGTTATTTCATAATAACAACGACACTACATGCAGAGCAGGCAGCAGCCACAGATCTACACACACAGCCCAGCAGACAAATACATAAAGCAAATACTATCAGAAATGGGGACAGGCTGCCAAAAACATAGTTGCTGTGGGAACTATAACTATCCCTCTTTCAGAACAGGACAGAACAAATAGATAAAAAGTGAGGAAGGTCATGAGGTCACAGCAATGCACCTGCATAGGGAATACACATTTTCACACATGTCTTTGAAATGTGTCATGTGTCTGGCCAAAGGGAAAGGGATATTTAACACGTTTAAAGTTAAAGTTTATAAATTACAGCCTCAGATCTTAATCTGATAAAATTAGAAATGAACAACCCAATAGTGCCCTCTCCACATTCTAATTGATTACAAATTATGAAACACATTCCTAGGACTCCTTTGGATCAAAGTTGAAATTACCAAGGACTTACCAAATTATCTGGAAATTAAACAATGGACAAGCCTGAATACAAAGCTTATAGGATAAATTAAAGCTTATAGGACAAATTAAAGAAAATTTAGCTTAAATACCTTCATTATTAAAACTTCCTCCAAAAAAGACTGATGGAATTACTTACTTATTTAATTGTAAAAATAAACAATAAATGTGTACCAAAAGAAATTAGCAAAGAATTAATAAAAAATAAAAACTAAAATTAATGATATAGAAAATAAAAATAATAGGAAAAATTCATTCAAAGCTTGTTTTTGAAAGGCCAATAAAATAGACATAGATCAAGACTAATTAAGGAAAAGAGTTGTTGTTGTTGTTAGGTGCTGTCGAGTCATTTCCAACTCATAGCAACCCCATGCAAAGCACACCAAAACACCGCCCAATCCCATGCCAGGTCCATGATCCATGCTATACTTGAGCCCATTGTCGCAGCCACCCTGTCAATCTATCTCGTTGAAGGCCTTCCCCTCTTTCGTTGACCCTCCACCTTACCAAGCATGACATCCTTCTCCAGGGAATGGTCCCTTCTGACAACATGACCAAAGTAGGTGAGACGAAGTCT